>NC_053498.1:25677469-25984469 GCF_905171775.1 Rana temporaria
ATATTAACAACAACTTCAACAATATTAACAAAAGCATATCAGTACCCATCATTGCAGCCCACCAGTGCCCATCAGTGCAGCCTCATCAATGCCCATCAGTGCAGCCTTATGAGTGCAGCCCCATCAGTGCAGCATATCGGTGCCCATCAATGCAAGGTATCCATGCCCATCAGTGCAGGGTTTCTGTGCCCATTAGTGCAGCGTATCCATGCCCATCAGTGTAGCGTATCCGTGCCCATCAGTGCAGCATATCATTGCCCACCAGTGCAGCGTATCATTGCCCATCAGTGCAGCCTATCATGCAGTCTCTCATTGCCCATAAGTGCAGCCTCATCATTGTTCATAAGTGCAGCCTTATCAGTCATCCGTGCCCAGCAATGCACCAGAGAGGAATCGCGAGGATCGGGTCAGCAATCTCCCGCTGAGACGCGGTTTGTATATGAATAGCCGCACTGTCAAATAAAGTCCCGCCTTCTGGAATATAATAGACAGCATACTGGCCCAATGCCGGTTCGGAGGCAGGACTTTGTTTGACATCGGCTGGCTATTCAAATACAAGCCGCGTCTCAGCGGGAGATCTCCGCTCTGTGCCCTCCGAATGCGCAATCCTTCTGACAGTTTCCTGGCTGATTGCTTCTGCCAGAAGCTGTGCAGGCTTTTTTTACAGGACATCAGAGTGGTTTGGGGGGGCAGGAAGCCCTCCCCCTCCAGGCCGCTCTGATGGCCACATCACTTCTGCCAGAAGCGATTGTTGTAATATTAATATATATGTGTAGGTATGTATGGCACAATATATTGTATCGCATTACCATATTGACCAGGAATTCAGTTGAACTGTCCAAGCCAGCTGAATTCTAACATATCAAAGGGACAGCTGAAGACCCTTTGATGTGTTAATCTTATGCAAGACTACCTAGGAAGTATTTATTGATGGTAATTAGACTTGAGGGGGTATTCATTCAGGGAAACATTTGGTTGACCTGGAAGAACCCCTCCCTCCAGTGGGAGACCAGTATTTGAGACATTCAAGCTGGCATTCAGTCAGTCTTGTCACTGAGTATATTCTCTTTATGAATATGGCACACAGGTCCGTCGCTACAGGACAGGCAAAACAAACAATTTCTTGGGGCCCCTGAGCTGGCCTGGGGCCTCCGACTTCCCCTTCCCAGGCTGTAGCGTGGCCGAGCTCCCCTTCCTTCTGGAGTCCTGTCAGTCCGGCCAGGTACCGCGCGTGGTACAGGAGATTCAGTTTCCTGTTTCCCGGCCGGTCTGACAGGAAGTGCATACTGAGTGCTCACTTCCTTTCAGTCCGGCCGGGAACACAGGAAACTGAATCTCCTGTACCGCGCGGTACCCATCCCGGCCCGGGCACTATCTGATAGGGGACCCATAATGATAGAACACCGGACTGACAGGAGGAAGAGAAGCTCGGCCACGCTACAGCAGCTGCCAACAGGGAAGAAGGGGAGGTGAGAATAGAAAAACATAGGGACTAGGGAGGGGGGAGGAGTAAGAACATGGGTGTAAAAAATTAGCGAAGCGTAGGCTTTGAGTGCGCGGGGGGGAGGTGCTTGGGGGCCCCCATTTTGCTTGGGGCCCCCAAATTCCTTCAAACGGCCCTGATGGCACAGGTATAGGAAAAGATGAGACTTTGAATTACTCTGTTGGATTTGTATCATCTGTGGAATTTGGACTTTGTTCTGTATTGGAAATCAAATAAATGCACTCTCTGGAGAGCCTGGGGTATTGCTGCGGGACATAACTTATAGTCATCATACTAATACCTAAATATCAATTATCTAACCGGACTACACTATACATTTATATCACTACAGCGATCAGCCAGGAAACTGTCAGCCTGGTCTGCCCCTGCTCCTCACTCGCTCTCCGCTAAATTCCACTCGCAAAATGCGAGCAGGCTAGTGGAATTTTTGAGGGCTGCTCTAATGTTCGGCTCATTATTATAAAACCAAATGCAGAGCTTAGATCTTGAAATATTTAAAGAATTAAGATAATAAGAACCTTAAGCTTCTAAAGTATTTTGAGAACGTCATCTTTTTTTTCTACCCTCCAAATCTCCCAGCAGAGCTTACAGATAAGCCTGAGATCTCCCAGGAGAAGACCTTGATGGCTGGTGAGGAGGTGACCCTGACCTGCACAAGCCCTGGAAGATGCAATGGTTCTGCTCCTCTAATCACATGGAGTGGAGTACAGGGGAAGAATATCACCTATCGGATGGACTATCTAGATGGGAACAAAACGTACTACTCCAATATCACATTTATTCCATCCAGGGTGGATCACAATTCGTCGCTGAGCTGCACTGTAACCTTCCAAAGAAGCAATGCCACAACGAGTCAGCAAATCTCTTTAAATGTTGAATGTAAGCCCAACTTCTTTTTACCAATGCATAGATCAATGGTGTAGCCCAGCTTTTTAAATTTGGGTGCCTTTTCGGTTCTTCAGGGGCGCCTTTGAGAAATGCCTCAACATTTCCCCAAATAAATTGTAAACAAGCTGGCAGGTGGATCAAGCTTTCCAGGGCTGTCTTTAAGGCAGGGCAAAAGGGGAAGCTGCCCTGGGCTCTGTCATTGTTGTGGGGCCCAAAGCTCGGTGGGTGGAGTTGTGATGTCAGTAGACTCCCCGCCCTCCTCTACACTCCCCTTGTCAACATGCATTTTTTTCTTATGTATTTCTTACACTGAATTCTGCTATGATCACTAACATCTAGTCAAAATCCAGAAAAGTAACCACATGACTTCAGAAAAAGGAGTGGGGGTGGGAATTAAAAAATAATGTCACTCACAGCAAGGGGGCGGAACGGACCAAGGTTTTTCTCTGTAAGTCCGTTTTATTTCACTGAACAAGAGGATTGCTCAGAGCTGGATTAACTCTGTGTGGCAAGACTGGGCACAGATGATAGGAAATCTTTTACTCTACATTGTGACATTATGACTGCCGGACCTTAAAGGGGTTGTAAAGGTTCGTCTTTTATTTTCTAAATTGGTTCCTTTAAGCTAGTGCATTGTTGGTTCACTTACCTTTTCCTTCGATTTCCCTTCTAAATGTTTTTTTCTTTGTTTAAATTTCTCACTTCCTGTTTCTCCTCAGTAAGCTTTCCACCATCATCCGAGCAGTGGAAAGTCAGTCAGAACAGCTTACTGAACAGCTTACTGAGGAGGAACAGGAAGTGAGAAATTCAGACAAAGAAAACAAAGAAAAAAACATTTAGAAGGGAAATGGAAGGAAAAGGTAAGTGAACCAACAATGCACTGGCTTAACCACTTAAGCCCCGGACCATATTGCTGCCTAAAGACCCAAGGGGTTTTTACAGTTCGGGACTGCGTCGCTTTAACAGACAATTGCGCGGTCGTGAGACGTGGCTCCCAAACAAAATTGGCGTCCTTTTTTCCCCACAAATAGAGCTTTCTTTTGGTGGTATTTGATCACCTCTGCGGTTTTTATTTTTTGCGCTATAAACAAAAATAGAGCGACAATTTTGAAAAAAATGCAATATTTTTTACTTTTTGCTATAATAAATATCCCCCAAAAACATATATAAAAAAATTTTTTTCCTCAGTTTAGGCCGATACGTATTCTTCTACCTATTTTTGGTAAAAAAAATCGCAATAATCGTTTATCGGTTGGTTTGCGCAAAATTTATAGCGTTTACAAAATAGGGGATAGTTTTTTTGCATTTTTTTTATTTTTTTTACTACTAATGGCGGCGATCAGCGATTTTTTTCGTGACTGCGACATTATGGCGGACACTTCGGACAATTTTGACACATTTTTGGGACAATTGTAATTTTCACAGCAAAAAATGCATTTAAATTGCATTGTTTATTGTGAAAATGACAGTTGCAGTTTGGGAGTTAACCACAGGGGGCGCTGTAGGAGTTAGGGTTTACTTTGTGTGTGTTTACTAGTGTAGGGGGGTGTGGCTGTAGGAATGACGTCATCGATCGTGTCTTCCCTATAAAGGGAATGACGCGATCGATGCGCCGACACAGTGAAGCACGGGGAAGCCGTGTTTACACACGGCTCTCCCCGTTCTTCAGCTCCGGGGAGCGATTGCGACGGAGCGGCTATAAACAAATAGCCGCGCCGTCGTCCCGGATCGCTCCCCGAGCGGACCCGACCTCCGCATGTACGTGGGGGGGGTCCCGATCGGACCCCCCACCCACGTCTAGCAGAGGACGTACAGGTACGTACATGTGCCTGTCCGTGCCATTCTGCCGACGTAAATGTACATGAGGAGGTCGGGAAGGGGTTAAAGGAACCTATTTAGAAAATAAAAAACAAACTTTTACAACCACTTTAAGCTGGGGCATTCAGAGCGCATGCCCTGCTGATGTCAGCGGCTGCATGCATAGGGAATATCTCCTAAACCGTACAGGTTTAGGAGATATTAATTTTACCTACAGATAAACCTTATTATAGGCTTACCTGTAGGTAAAAGTGTTACATTTGGGTATACAACAACTTTAAGTGGCTATTGGGTCACCAATCAGCAGTTTCTCTGTCTCTGCTAATAGGCATTAGTAGGTACAGGGCTTTAACCTGAGTGTAAGTTTAGTGTCTCTTCTCCTGGCTTCCCTCTTCTGCTGGCAACTGGGGGTTAATAGGTAGATTCAGAGAGAGTTAGGCCAGTAGATACGCCGACCTAACTCAGAATCTGCGCCGACCTATGTTTAAGTGTATGCTCAAACAGAGATACGCTTATACATATCTAAGATACGACGGCTTGCGCCGTCCTATCTTAGGTTGCAATATTGAGGCTGGCCGCTAGGTGGCGCTTCCATTGCGGTCGGCGTAGAATATGTAAATTAGTAGATACGCCGATTCACGAACGTGCGCCCGGCCGCCGCAGTACATTTACGCCGTTTACGTAAGAGATAGGCCGCCTAAAGTTAAAGCTGGGCCCTAGGTGGCGTTGCCAATGTTAAAGTATGGCCGCCGTTCCCGCGTCGAAATTCGAAATTTTTACGTAGTTTGCATAAGTCGTCCGTGAATAGGGATTTACGTAGTTTACGTCCATGTCGAAATCAATAGGCCCGTGCGGCGTACTTAGCCGCAATGCACACTGGGAAATGTAGGCGCCCGGCGCATGCGCAGTTAAGAAAAAACGTCAAAAACGTCAGGTCAAGCCCCATTAACATAAAACACGCCCCTTTAGAGAAATTTGAATTAGGTGCCCTTACGCCCGCCCGCTTTAGGCTAAGCCGCCGTAACTTAGCAGGCAAGTACTCAAGTACTTGCCTCGCTAACTTACGGCGGCGTAGCCAAAACACGCTAAGCTACGCCGCCGAAAAGTTGCGGCAAGCTCTGTGAGTCTACCTATAAGTGTTTTCAACTGACATTGTAATTGCAGAAATCTGGCTTCTCACTCCTGGTAAATAGGATCTCATAATACTCCTGAATTTCATTTTTTTATTTATTTTTTGTGCAAAATTCAGTGCTTTCTGTTTCTTTGTCTTCTAGCCACTAGTGTTGAGCAGAATATGCCATATTCGATTTCGCGATATATCTCGAATATATATTCGAATATTCGAGATATATTCGCTAAATTCGAATATTCGTGATATTTTATCGAAATTAATTGAATGCGATTTTTCGCTATTGCGAATGCGAAAATAATTGCGATTTTTTAATAACTGCGGTAGGAGCGCTCTGATTGGCTTAGAATATTCGTGATATTTTATCGAAATATCGCAACATGCGAATGCGATATTTATTGCGCAATTTCGAGATATGCTGGAGGAGCGCTCTGATTGGCTCAGAATATTCGTGATATTTTATCGAAATATCGCAACATGCGAATGCGATATTTATTGCGCAATTTCGAGATATGCTGGAGGAGCGCTCTGATTGGCTCAGAATATTCGTGATATTTTATCGAAATATCGCAACATGCGAATGCGATATTTATTGCGCAATTTCGAGATATGCTGGAGGAGCGCTCTGATTGGCTCAGAATATTCCTGATATTTTATCGAAATATCGCAACATGCGAATGCGAAATTTATTGCAGATATTTCGAAAACTGCTGTAGCAGCACTCTGAAATCGAATATGTATGATATTTTAACCAAAATACATATTGCGATTGCGATTTTTCGATCGCGCATGCGCAATTGCGCGAACAACACGCGACCATTTCCTGGAGCCTTGCCAGTTTCCCAATATTACAGCAACATGGTGGGAAGCAATTTCTCAAAGTCTGAGGAAAAGTTGCTGATTTGTGTAAGTATTTTGACCACTGTTATTTCATCATCTTCAACTGCATTTAAGTCTAGTTTAAAAGTTAGTATATATGATCAGATATTAGTATTTAACCAAAAATGTGTCTCCTGCTTTTACAAAACTACAAGTCCCAGCATGCCTGGACAGCTGCAGACACCCTGGTTGGCAAATGTGTATTTAGGCACTTTTCCTTGTTATTTAGCATAATGAATTTAAAATTTTTTTGGACATAGGACGTATGCGAACGTCCTGACTTGTGTGTCCTCAAGGCCCAAGGACGTTCGAATACATATTGCCCTTTAGATGTTGCAGAACTACAACTTCCAGCATGCCTGGGAATGCTGGCACTTCTAGTATTGTAAGTTCTGCAGGCCCACATTTTTCAGGCCTTTATGCACGGGTCTCTAAACTGTGGCACCCTAGATGCAGCAAAAGTAAAATTCTTAGCATGCACTGAAAGACCGTGGCTGATGGGAGTAGTAGTTTTGCAACAGCTGGAGGTGGACTGGTCTTGAAACCCAGAGTTAGGTAACAAACCCGTAGTGTTTTGCAACCATTCTGCCTCCAGCTGGTTATTTTCTGTTGAAAAGCCTGTGGCGTGCAAAACACAACCCAAAAACTCCACCCGGTGCAAGGAAAAATTTGCACACACCTAAAGAGTGACATCACAAAAAACTGCGACGGTTGCATACGTCAGTGGTCCTCCGAAAAGGTCCCGTCTCTGACCCCCCGGGGCGTTAGGCTCCTAGGCTCCTGACAGGGAAAAGAGTTACTGTGGTCCATACAGCCGAAGCCATATGGACCCATCTCGGTCCAAGCAGCGCAATCAACACGCGAACAACACGCGACCATTTCCTGGAGCCTTGCCAGTTTCCAACTTATGATCGCAGCGCAATCACACAGCAACATGGTTGGAAGCAATTTCACTAAGTCTGAGGAAAAGTTGCTGATTTGTGTAAGTATTTTGACCACTGTTATTTCATCATCTTCAACTGCATTTAAGTCTAGTTTAAAAGTTAGTATATATGATCAGATATTAGTATTTAACCAAAAATGTGTCTCCTGCTTTTACAAAACTACAAGTCCCAGCCCAGCCCAGCATTTAAGTCTAGTTTAAAAGTTAGTATATATGATCATATATTAGTATTTCACAAAAAATGTGTCTCCTGCTTTTACAAAACTACAAGTCCCAGCATGCCTGGACAGCTGCAGACACCCTGGTTGGCAAATGTGTATATTGGCACTTTTCCTTGTTATTTAGCATAATGAATTTAAAATTTTTTTGGACATAGGACGTATGCGAACGTCCTGACTTCAGTGTCCTCAAGGCCCAAGGACGTTCGAATACATATTGCCCTTTAGATGTTGCAGAACTACAACTTCCAGCATGCCTGGGAATGCTGGCACTTCTAGTATTGTAAGTTCTGCAGGCCCCCATTTTTCAGGCCTTTATGCACGGGTCTCTAAACTGTGGCACCCTAAATGCAGCAAAAGTAAAATTCTTAGCATGCACTGACAGACCGTGGCTGATGGGAGTAGTAGTTTTGCAACAGCTGGAGGTGGACTGGTCTTGAAACCCAGAGTTAAGTAACAAACACGTAGTGTTTTGCAACCATTCTGCCTCCAGCTGTTTTTTTCCTGTTGAAAAGCCTGTGGCGTGCAAAACACAACCCAAAAACTCCACCCGGATGCAGTGAAAAATGTGCACACACCTAAAGAGTGACATCACAAAAAACTGCGACTGGTACATACGTCAGTGGTCCTCCGAAAAAGGTCCCGTCTCTGACCCCCCGGGGCGTTAGGCTCCTGACAGGGAAAAGAGTTAGCAACGCATATCTCCCCTATACGTGTATCCTGTGTTGTTAATAATATATTCATAATTATGCAAATGATAATGGCTGCTATATTTATGCAAAAAAGGTGGCGACCGAAATGGCAGGATATAAAATCTTTCATGTTACCCCTGTCATTGATTAATAAGGCGAGAATGCTTCCAATTGTTGAATAGCATACATTTACGTCATATATCCATAAGGCTGTCAACAGAAGTATTACAATATACTTTGTTCTTCATCTTGCAGAAGTTCCTGGAAACAGGATATGATGACCTGCGGCGGCAGCCACAGAAAAGGGCTGTGGTCAGCGCCCTAATCGCTGACTTTGGCGGCCAACATGACCACAAGGCCATTGTTAAGAAGTGGTCTGACCTCAAGAGGCGCCAAATGGGTAATGTCAGACGTCTTCGGGCTAAATATCATCCAGGTAAGTTATTGTTGACAGTTATGTTTTTTTTTAAAAAAGTGTATTTTGTGCGTGAACTCGAAAGAGAGAGGAGCCGGCCTGCAGGAGTTGGGAGGCCTCCCCCAGAGGCAATCTGCCACCTTTCTCCATGCCCCGGTTGGCAATGGCGGGTGTGAGGGGGTCCTCCCAACCCAACCTCGCATAGCACACCCACCAGTGGCGGGGCTGAGACCACCAAACTCAATTCACAGGTAGCCGAGAGCGGGATCCGAACCCCTAGCTGCAGAGGTGAATCAGTTGTCAGTGCAGTGGCAATCGCGTGGAGCCACCGCAGCTCCTTTGGTGACAGTTATGTAAGGTCATATGTAATTCATGTAAGGTCAGATGTTGTTAACCAAGATGCCATGTTGTGCTAACATATATCACCACCGGCCAAGGTATTCATAGTACTGTTGAAAAAAGACATGGGGCAGCAGACAGGAACACAGAAGTTATGTGGGAACATAATTTTCCCATTGCTTTGCATGGGACTTTAAAGAAAAACCCCGACCATGGCAAGTGGGGGTGGGTAAGGTTTAAACCACCTATCCTATGTTTGTGGCTGACATATAAGTAACCTGTGTGCCAAGTTTCATATAAATATCTTTAGCCGTTTGTACGTGATGCTGGAACATACATACATACATACATACATACATACATTTATGCACACACACACGTTGAGTTTTATATATATAGATTACCACTAAATTCCTGTGTTAGGAGTGGGGTTGTTATAGTAATCCCGTGTGCTCCATCAGGCCCTTTTTTTAACATGAGATGGTCTGAACAAAACAAAGGAGACAAAAACAGCTCATTTTAACATGGTTGCATCCCAGCTCACGCTCAGTCCCCTGTAGTGCCCACAAGACCCTTTAATATAACATTGTCCCATTGGTTAACTGTCTATATAAATCAATTTGTATTCATATACAATACAGCACAGTACTCAGAATTTGCATACGTCATTAGAAAACATTTTTATAATATATGAACATTGTGTTATTATAGGAGCTCCAATGCCAGTTGTCCGCGCCAAGCGCAGAAGGCGCCAGGCCGATGAGGAGGAGGAGGAGGATGCGGCAGAGGAGGATGCGGCAGAGGAGGACATGGATGAGGAGGAGCAGCCAGGGCCCTCCCACTCCCCAACCCCAGCTCCTGTTGAGGAGCAAGCTGAGGAGCTTCCCCCCCCCACCACCCCAACTTCTCAAGCAGAAGAGCAGGAGGAAGAGAGCGGTCCTGTGAGCCTCATTCAGGAAGGTAAATATGTGCACAATGATTAATAACATTTCAACAACAAAATGTAGATATAAAAATGGACAACATATAAAGCGCACCTGTCAGATTGTATAACCATAATATGGTATTGATGCTAGAAGTATACAGGTAGTGCATAATTATTAGGCAAGTTGTATTTTTTGAGGATTCATTTTATTATTGAACAACAACCATGTTCTCAATGAACCCCAAAAACTCATTAATATCAAAGCTGAATTTTTTTGGAAGTAGTTTTTAGTTTGTTTTTAGTGTTAGTTATTTTCGGGGGATATCTGTGTGTGCAGGTGACTACTATTACTGTGCAGAATTATTAGGCAACTTAACCAAAAAATAAATAGATAGCCATTTCAATGATTTATTTTTAACAGTGAAACCAATATAACATCTCAACATTCACAAATACACATTTCTGACATTTAAAAACAAAACAAAAACAAATCAGTGACCAATATAGCCACCTTTCTTTGCAAGGACACTCAAAAGCCTGACATCCATGGATTCTGTCAGTGTTTTGATCTGTTCACCATCAACATTGCGTGCAGCAGCAACAACAGCCTGCCAGACACTGTTCAGAGAGGTGTACTGTTTTCCCTCCTTGTAAATCCCACATTTGATGATGGACCACAGGTTCTCAATGGGGTTCAGATCAGGTGAACAAGGAGGCCATGTCATTACTTTTTTTTATTTAATACCCTTTCTTGCCAGCCACGCTGTGGAGTACTTTGACACGTGTGATGGAGCATTGTCCTGCATGAAAATCATGTTTTTCTTGAAGGATGGTGACTTTTTCCTGTACCACTGCTTGAAGAAGGTCTCTTCCATAATCTGGCAGTAGGACTGGGAGTTGAGCTTGACTCCATCCTCAATCCGAAAAGGCCCCACAAGCTCATCTTTGATGATACCAGCCCAAACCAGTACTCCACCACCACCTTGCTGGCGTCTGAGTCGGACTGGAGCTCCCTGCCCTTTACCAATCCAGCCACGGGCTCTTCCATCTGGCCCATCAAGACTCACTCTCATTTCAGCAGTCCATAAAACCTTAGAAAAATCTTTCTTGAGATATTTATTGGCACAGTCTTGACGTTGCAGCTTGTGTGTCTTGTTCAGTGGTCATCGTCTTTCAGCCTTTCTTACCTTGGCCATGTCTCTGGGTATTGCACACCTTGTGCTTTTGGGCACCCCAGTGATGTTGCAGCTCTGAAATATGGCCAATCTTGTGGCAAGTGGCATCTTGGCAGCTGCACGCTTAACTTTTCTCAGTTCATGGGCAGTTATTTTGCACCTTTGTTTTTCCACACGCTTCTTTTGTTTGATGATCACGCTTCAGAAGCTTTGCAACTTTAAGAGTGCTGCATCCCTCTGCTAGATATCTCTCTATTTTGGACTTTTCAGAGTCTGTCAAATCCTTCTTTTGGTCAATTTTGCCAAAGAAAAGGAAATTGACTAATAATTATGCACACCTGATATAGAGTGTTGATGTCATTAGACCACACACCTTCTCATTACAGAGATGTACATTACCTAATATGCCTAATCTGTAGTAGGCTTTCGAGCCTATACAGCTTGGAGTAAGACAACATGCATAAAGAGGATGATGTGGTCCAAATACTCATTTGCCTAATAATTCTGCACTCCCGGGATGTGTTAGACACATAACAAGTGTATACACATGATAATGATTGATTAATAAGCAAAAAAAAATATTTATTTATTTGGTAACGTTATTTGAAATCCAAATGTTTTTTTATTATATCCTAAAAGCATCAAGAGATCTGAAGAGGCAAAATATACTCATTGAAAAGACGCACCAGAAGATCCTTCAGAACCAGCGTAAGATGAGCTACCTCAACCAACAAAATGCTCTGCTAGAGCAGCAGCTATCGGGTCAGATTGCGGAAATGCACCGCATTCAAAAACGGATTGAGAGCTATATTTAAATTTATTTTTGTATTAAAAAACTTATTTTTTGGAAATGTTTCATTTCTTTTTGAGATAGAGTTGTAGGTTTTTCAACACATCTAACTTCACATCAAACAAATCAACATCAACACATTTAACTTCATAATAAGCAAAAACATTTTATACTATTATTTTATTTAACATTAACCTAGGACAAACTAAAGCACACGACACAGACACGACGAACACAAAATAAACTGTTGAAAAATGAACATAACAAAAGCAACAATATATATATATATATATACAAAGAGAGAGAGAGGGAGAGCAAGAAAGAGAGAGAATGCAGATGAGCTCTTGCAGTCAGCCCAATGGTTGCAGTATAAATGCCGCAAAACAGGGTTTAACATAAGGTTCATTGTTATAGTTACACTTGCTGTTTAGATCCGGTCTGGTAGTCCGGTCTGGTAGCTTGTAGCGGAGGCTGTTGGTGGATCCGCTGTGCCAGAAAGGTCATGAAGCTTTACTCAGCATGGAGGCAGCAGCAGGAGTATTAAAATATAATATAACTAGACAATGCATTTCCTGAGGAAAATGCGAGTGGGAATGCTTAATTGGTGAGCCCCTTGCCAAAGACATTCACCATAACCACTACACTATCTTTAGGACACACAGCTTCTTTCTCTATCTGCAAAGTATAGAGTATGCTGACTTCCTGGTCGCCCCTCCCCCCTCAATAGGTTTCCCCTCCCCCCCAGGTCAGTGAGGAGGAATATTGCACTGAGGTCAGGAAAGTTATTTATGGAAAGAAATAACATTACAAACGCTTTTAATTCACAGATCTAATACATGATTTAAGCCTCCAAACAAAGCTTAATAAATCCTCAAACGTACATGCAATTGATACAACGACTACACCGTTTGAAATACACGGCCCTTGTAAACGCATCGATATGAAATTTATGTAGATAAACTTAAAAATGTGGCCATTTCTGCGATTTAGAAAAGAGCGTCTTTGTGAGTTCTGCAGCAACATTTTTTAGATAATTTCACATGAGAGTCTATGAGACATAATTTCTGGCTGTTGCTCCAATAATTAAAACTAAAATACGTATCGCAGAATTGGTCACATTGCCATAAACCAGACAAGCATAGCTACGTTTTGATCTAAAAATTGTGTATGAAAAGTAGATCTTGTGGGCGTGAGACCAATTTGTTTCCCCTTTTTGTAAAGATATTTTTAATTACAAAGATCTCCAATGTTAAGGTCACCTGACAGACTCTAAATCCCCTCCATAGGATTACATTATAACCTATTGCATTTTTGTGAAAAATTCGCAAAACGTAAATTGCGTTTTCACCAAAAAATTGTAAACGATAACGATTTGAAAAGTCATAGCCGGATAGCTAAATATTTTGTGACCGCTTTAAAGTTTTTTCAGTGTCTGTAAGTGAAAGTATGAAGTAGCTGAAACTTTTGGCATGGCATGTGAATTCAAAGGGGAAAAGGATGTTCTCATTGACTTCAATGTTTAATAAAAGGGTCTAAAAGCTTAAAATTTATAAAAGTGTAAAAAGTAGAAAAAAACTTGAAGAAGTCCCATCATTAGCTGAACGAGACGAACATTTTTACAGTTGAATGGTCTCAATAGTTGAAAGTATGCCGAAGTTACGCAGAACCAAAAAACTTAAGGAATAATAAGATTACTAAATTTACGGATATCAATACTGGAAATGTTTATTAAAGCATTCACACTAATTAAGATTAATACATTTACGGGTATCCATACTAGGAATGCTTATTAAAGCATTCCCACTAAGTATCACACAGGCATGATTTACAAGCAGTAGTGGTAATAGTAATACATAGCATAAAAACACTTGGGGAATACTTTACAGCATCAGTAGTGGTCATAGTAGTCAATAGTGTACCAAAAAATTGGGACACAGGTGTCTTGACTGAGCTGTAATAGTAGTAGTAGACATTGACAATACAGTGTCAAATCACTCGGGCAAGAGGTGCCATGATGAACAGCAGTCTTAATAAGAGTATATAGGGTGTGAAATAACTGCTGACATAGGTGTCTTGACTGGGCAGCAGAAGCAGCAGTAGTAGTATTAACAGTAGTAGTTGATACAGAGTCATATCACATGGGCAGGAGGTGCCATCATGAACAGCAGTAGGAATAGGAGTATATAGAGTGTCAAATAACTGCTGACATAGGTGTCTTGACTGGGCAGCAGCAGCAGAAGCAGCAGTAGTATTAACAGTAGTAGTTGATACAGAGTCATATCACATGGGCAGGAGGTGCCATCATGAACAGCAGTAGGAATAGGAGTATATAGTGTCAAATAACTGCTGACATAGGTGTCTTGACTGGGCAGCAGCAGCAGCAGAAGCAGCAGCAGTAGTATTAACAGTAGTAGTTGATACAGAGTCATATCACATGGGCAGGAGGTGCCATCATGAACAGCAGTAGGAATAGGAGTATATAGAGTGTCAAATAACTGCTGACATAGGTGTCTTGACTGGGCAGCAGCAGCAGAAGCAGCAGTAGTATTAACAGTAGTAGTTGATACAGAGTCATATCACATGGGCAGGAGGTGCCATCATGAACAGCAGTAGGAATAGGAGTATATAGAGTGTCAAATAACTGCTGACATAGGTGTCTTGACTGGGCAGCAGCAGCAGCAGAAGCAGCAGCAGTAGTATTAACAGTAGTAGTTGATACAGAGTCATATCACATGGGCAGGAGGTGCCATCATGAACAGCAGTAGGAATAGGAGTATATAGAGTGTCAAATAACTGCTGACATAGGTGTCTTGACTGGGCAGCAGCAGCAGAAGCAGCAGTAGTATTAACAGTAGTAGTTGATACAGAGACATATCACATGGGCAGGAGGTGCCATCATGAACAGCAGTAGGAATAGGAGTATATAGAGTGTCAAATAACTGCTGACATAGGTGTCTTGACTGGGCAGCAGCAGCAGAAGCAGCAGTAGTATTAACAGTAGTAGTTGATACAGAGTCATATCACATGGGCAGGAGGTGCCATCATGAACAGCAGTAGGAATAGGAGTATATAGAGTGTCAAATAACTGCTGACATAGGTGTCTTGACTGGGCAGCAGCAGCAGCAGAAGCAGCAGCAGTAGTATTAACAGTAGTAGTTGATACAGAGTCATATCACATGGGCAGGAGGTGCCATGATGAACAGCAGTAGGAATAGGAGTATATAGAGTGTCAAATAACTGCTGACATAGGTGTCTTGACTGGGCAGCAGCAGCAGAAGCAGCAGTAGTATTAACAGTAGTAGTTGATACAGAGTCATATCACATGGGCAGGAGGTGCCATCATGAACAGCAGTAGGAATAGGAGTATATAGAGTGTCAAATAACTGCTGACATAGGTGTCTTGACTGGGCAGCAGCAGCAGCAGAAGCAGCAGCAGTAGTATTAACAGTAGTAGTTGATACAGAGTCATATCACATGGGCAGGAGGTGCCATCATGAACAGCAGTAGGAATAGGAGTATATAGAGTGTCAAATAACTGCTGACATAGGTGTCTTGACTGGGCAGCAGCAGCAGAAGCAGCAGTAGTATTAACAGTAGTAGTTGATACAGAGTCATATCACATGGGCAGGAGGTGCCATCATGAACAGCAGTAGGAATAGGAGTATATAGAGTGTCAAATAACTGCTGACATAGGTGTCTTGACTGGGCAGCAGCAGCAGCAGAAGCAGCAGCAGTAGTATTAACAGTAGTAGTTGATACAGAGTCATATCACATGGGCAGGAGGTGCCATCATGAACAGCAGTAGGAATAGGAGTATATAGAGTGTCAAATAACTGCTGACATAGGTGTCTTGACTGGGCAGCAGCAGCAGAAGCAGCAGTAGTATTAACAGTAGTAGTTGATACAGAGTCATATCACATGGGCAGGAGGTGCCATCATGAACAGCAGTAGGAATAGGAGTATATAGAGTGTCAAATAACTGCTGACATAGGTGTATTGACTGGGCAGCAGCAGCAGAAGCAGCAGTAGTATTAACAGTAGTAGTTGATACAGAGTCATATCACATGGGCAGGAGGTGCCATCATGAACAGCAGTAGGAATAGGAGTATATAGAGTGTCAAATAACTGCTGACATAGGTGTCTTGACTGGGCAGCAGCAGCAGCAGAAGCAGTAGTATTAACAGTAGTAGTTGATACAGAGTCATATCACATGGGCAGGAGGTGCCATGATGAACAGCAGTAGGAATAGGAGTATATAGAGTGTCAAATAACTGCTGACATAGGTGTCTTGACTGGGCAGCAGCAGCAGCAGAAGCAGCAGTAGTAGTATTAACAGTAGTAGTTGATACAGAGTCATATCACATGGGCAGGAGTTGCCATGATGTACAGCAGTCTTAATAAGAGTATATAGGGTGTGAAATAACTGCTGACATAATTGTCTTGACTGATCCAAAGGAGTCATGGGAGAAAATCATGTGGTCAGATGAGACTATAATATAATTTTTTGATCATAATTTCACTAACCGTGTTCGGAGGAAGAATAATGATGAGTACCATGCCAAGAACGCCATCCCTAATGTGAAGCATGGGGGTGGTAGCATCATGCTTTGGTGGTGTTTTTCTGCACATGGGACAGGGTGACTGCACTGTATTAAGGAGAGGATGACCGGGGCCATGTATTGCAAGATTTTGGGCAACAACCTCCTTCCCTGAGTTAGAGCTTTGAAGATGGGTCGAGGCTGGGTCTTCCAACATGAGAATGACCCAAAGCACACAGCCAGGATAACCAAGGATTGGCTCTGTAAGGAGCATATCAAGGTTCTGGCGTGGCCTAGCCAGTCTCCAGACCTAAACCCAATAGAGAATCTTTGGAGGGAGCTCAAACTCCGTGTTTCTCAGCGATAGCCCAGAAACATGACTGATGTAGAGAAGATCTGTGTGGAGGAGTGGGCCAAAATCCCTCCTCCAGTGTGTGCAAAGCTGGTGTAAAACTACAAGAAATTTTTGACCGCTGTAATTGCAAAGAAAGCCTACTGTACCAAATATTAACATTGATTTTCTCTGATGTTGAAATAGTTATATTCAGCACTGTAAATACATCAGGTCCGGGGCTTCATCAGGGAATGCATGGCAAGGGACCCTTCAGCGCCCTGAACCGACGACGGGTGCCAGAAAGTCACCGCCGATCCAGGACTCATTCATCTTTATGAATGTGAGTCTGTCCACGGACTCTGTGGACAGACGGGTCCTCTTGTCCGTGACCACCCCACCTGCCGCGCTGAATGTCCGCTCAGATAGTACGCTGGAGGGGGGGCAAGACAATAACTCCAGCGCATACTGAGCGAGCTCGCGGCAGGTGTCCAATCTGGCAACCCAGTACTCCATGGGGTCGTCGGTGCTCATACTGTCAGAAGCACCGACGGACGCCATGTAGTCTGCCACCATGTGGGCCAGCCGCTGGTGGTGACTGCTGCTGCTGCTGCTGGTGGTGGTACTGGGTCGCTCGGTTTGGAAGAACATCCTCATCTCTTCCATTAGGTCCCCTGCTCGGCTGCAGCTGGGTGCAGCCACCTGCTGGGTGAGATGAGGGGGGACAACTGGAGGCCGGGGAGTTGCCTGCTCCAACCGTCTGACAATGGCTGCCTGCAGTTCCTCCATCCGGTGCTGCCTCCGGCTGGCTGGGATGAACTGCTCCAGTTTCCCCTTGCACCTGGGATCCAAAAGGGTGGCCATCCAGAAATCATCCCTCGTCTTGATGGTCTTAACCCGGGGGTCCCTCCTGAGGCATCTGAGCATGTGGGCAGCCATGGGGAAGAGCACAGCCCGCTGTGACTCCTCAATGCTGGCCAGGTTAATGAGGTGCGACTCTTCTTCCCTGAGGCGCTGCTGGTCAAACTCAGACATGCCCAACCCCCGGACTATCGGTGCCCCCAACACCGGCTCTCCCTCCTGACCAGGCCCTGACTCCGGGACGACACCAGCAACCACCTCCTCCTCCTCTTCATCATCATCCTCCTCCTCCTCCTCCTCCTCCTCCTGGTCCTGGCCCTGGTCTCGGTGGAGCATTGCTGACTCCTCCTGCTCCACCAAGGCACTCTCCCCAGCCTCGAGCAGGCGATCTAGTGTCCTCTCCAGCATGAACAGTATTGGCAGCACGCTATTGAGGCCAATTTGCTCACTGCTGACCATCTTGGTCGCCTGCTCGAAGGAGGACAACACTTGGCAGACCTGGTTTATCTGCCCCCACTGCGCACAGGCGATGAAAGGGAGTTGTGGTGAAGCCCTCTGAGTGCCTAGTTCCATCAGGTACTCCCTCACCGCCCTTTGCTGCTCCCACAACCTCTTCAGCATGTGGAGGGTGGAGTTCCACCGCGTCACACTGTCCACAATCAGCCTGTGAAGGGGCAGATTGTACTTCCGCTGCAATTTGGACAGGGACGCGGTAGCGGTTGGGGAGCGCCTGAAGTGGCTGGCAATCCTACGCGCCTTTGCCACAATGTCACTCAACCCTGGATAAGTGCGCAGGAACTTCTGCACCACCAGGTTGAGGACATGTGCCAGACAGGGCACGTGCGTCAGACTGCCAGCATGGAGGGCGGCGAGTAGGTTGCTGCCGTTATCGCAGACAACCATACCTGGCTGGAGCCTTCGGGGTGTCAGCCACTTCTGGACCTGAGCTTGAAGTGCTTTCAGCACTTCTTCTGCAGTGTGTCTCCGGTCCCCTAAACTAACAAGCTGGAGCACGGCCTGACAGCGCACGTGCCCCACACTTGAGTAGCTACGGGGGCGCTTGCTGGGAGGCTCAGCAGCTGCGGAGACAGTGGCTTGAGGGAGACCAGCAGTTCTCCCCTGGACACCCCGGGGCGGCACCACAAGATCGGTTGCCGACGATCCCTCACCGACGCCTCGGAGGGAAACCCAATGGGCCGTGAAGCTGATGTAGCGTCCCTGCCCATGCCTGCTGGTCCAGCCATCCATTGTCAGATGAACCCTGTCGCTGACAGCGTGATCCAGCGACAGGGTTACATTCTGAACAATGTGCTGGTGTAGGGCAGGGACACCAGTCCTGGCAAAGAAATGGCGGCTGGGGACACGCCATTGGGGTTGGGCCTGCTCCAACATCTGCCTGAAGGGGTTGCTGTCAACTATGTTGAAGGGCAGCAGATGTTGGGCAATAACCCTTGCCAGGAGCCCATTGAGGGAACGCACACGTCGGTCTCCAGGGGGGAAGGGAGTGGTGCGGTCAAAGGCGTCTGAAATCGACGCCTGGCGCCGGACGGCAGTGCGGGACACAGACGTGGAGGGTGCTGTGGAAGTAGAGGTCTGGCTGCCGGTACCAGTACCTCTACTAGAGGGAGCGGGGGGGCATGACCTGCTGGAAACAGATGAAGATGTGGCAGGGGCTGCTGTACCCTGCTCACTTGTGGTGGTGGCGCTGCTACCACCACCACGCTTCATCTCCTCATACAACGCCCAGTGGTTTATCCTGAGGTGCTGGTTCAGGGCTGTGGTACCCACCCGAGCCAAACACTTCCCTCTCTTCACCCTCACTTTACAAATCCGGCAGATGGCCACGGTAGGGTTGTCTGCCACCAGGGTAAAGAAATTCCAGACAGGTGACTTCAGCACCGCCCTCCTGTCAGATGGGGTGACGCTTACTTGCACCTGCTGGGATTCGGTGCGCACAGGTGGAGCTGCCTGCTGCTGCTGCTGCTGCTGCTGCTCCTCCTCCTGACACCTCCTGCTGCCATCACCAGTGGAGACCCTGACGATGGTCTCCCTGGTGGTGACCTGGCGCACCGTTTCACCAGGGTGCCTACCTTCCCCGTCGTCACTGACGTAGTGAGCCGACGCGTCAGATGGCAACCATGATGGGTCACCCTCTTCGCCCCCAGAGATGTCAGACCAAGGGCTGAGATGTGTTGGTCTGAGGGAACCACGTGACATGGAGCCTCTAGCCTGGCTCCGCTGTCCCCTCACCCACGCCTGGGTCTGACTAGGTGCTGCTGTTTCCTGCACCAAAACAGCAGCACCAGTTTGAAGGGATGTCTCTGGGATACTGCCAGCAGGTATCCCATCCTCCTCATCCATCCCTTCAAAAAGGTCCTGACCATCAGGACAGAGCTGGAGGTCTGCCTGATGCATGGCCTCCCCCAAGAGATCCCTATCACTGTCGCTGTCGAACAGTAAGATGCTGGACTCTTGGGGGCTGGGGGGGGGTAGTACAGGCAACGGTGTAATGGTGGTACTACTGTGAGTCGGGACCGACGACTCAGTGGCACTGCTGTGCCCCATGTAGTCCACCACTACTTGAGCCTGAGATGGCAATATCGGGCGGCTGCCCGATGGGAAGAACTCCCGGATCAGGCGTACTCCCCTTGCACCCGATCCTCTACCACTAGTAGGGGCACGAGAGGTACCCCGTGCTGGCAGCGATCCAGCACTGGGAGTAACTCCCCTACCCCTACTGCCACGGCCACGGATGCCGCTCATAATTGCTGATATGTGTGTGGGGGGGTTAAACTTTATTGGGGGGGAAAATGTGAACAAAATGTGTTTTTGTGTTTTTTTTACAAGACAGGCACGCAGACAAAGACGTACACAGACAGCTACTAAACTATAAGAAAAGTAGTACACCAGACAAGGACTACAAAATTAAAGAAAAAAAAAAAAAGCACTAAACAAACACTAACTTTTTTTTTTTTTTTTTTTTTTAAACACAAAACACAGACACTAAACACACACTAAGCTAAGCTAGATGAAATAAATGTACACTAACAGTGTGTACACTTACTACACAAAATTTAACTAAACTGAACACAAAACTTAGCTTTTATAAAAGCTCTTTAGGGAAAACTAAACAAAATTTGAACTGAGATGCCTATCAAATATCACTGAACAGTGAACCTGCAAGATCTGACAGTAACACAAGATGAACAAAACTTAGCTTTTAGAAAAGCTCTTTTATAAAGCTCAGATCAATATGTGTTCTGAAATCTCTTGCAAATATAACTGAACAGGGAGGATTGCAGGATCAAACAGTAACACAAATGAAAAAAACAGCACAAAACAGCACAAAACGTAGCTTTGAAAAAAGCTCTTGGGTCTATTGCTTTGAAAAAAGCAGTTGATATACTGGAAAAGATCCACTGGAATCACTAAATAGCAATGCTGGTGATGATCTAAATCAATCAAGAACAAAGACACAGGAAACCAGGAAACCAGGAACACAGAAACAGCCTCCACACTCTATAGCAAGCTTCTGAATCTGCAATGAAATGGTGCTGGGAGTGAGCTTATATAATGTCCATGCAGGCAGGTTCCTATTGGTTGCTAACCTGTGACGAGTGTGGAAGGAGAACTCTGATTGGCTCTGATGCAAAAGGGCGGAGCAAATAATCGCGCAATATTCCTATTGCCGAATATTCGCATTGCGATTATTCGGCAATATAAAATGATCGCTTCAGCTACTCGGCCCAATGGCTCTAATCATACCAGCAATGCTTTCAGACGTCTATGGAGATCACTAGGATGTGATCTGTTTTAAAAATGAAACTGTAAAAATCGCTCTGATGCGGAAGATCGGGGCGAGGAAAATAATCGCGCGATATTGCGTTTGCCGAATAATCGCATTGCGATCTTTCTGGAAAATTCAATGAACGCTTCAGCTACTCGGCCCAGGGTCTCTAATGATACCAGCAATGCTTTTAGACGTCGATGGAGATATCTAGGATGTGATCTGATTCAAAAAAAAAATTGTAAAAAATCGAATATTCGGAATTGCGAATATTCACCGCGAATTTCGAAATATAGCGCGATTTCTCGAATATGCTATATTCGAGTCGAATATTCGCAATGCGAATATTCGTGAGCAACACTACTAGCCACTGCAATAAAACCTGTCTGTCTCTCAGTTCCTAATGCCTCGTACACACGAGCGGTTTTTGCGACGGGAAAAGACCACCGGGAATCACAAAGGGAAAAAAGAGAGCTGTTCTAATTTTTTTGCGGCCAGTTTTTTGCTATGGAGCATACACACTGCCGGTTTTCCCGAACAAAAAAGCAAACATGGCAGTTTTCCCGTCGGGAAAACCGGTCGTGTGTACGAGGCATTAGTCGTGTGTACGAGGCATTAGTCGTGTGTACGAGGCATTAGTCGTGTGTACGAGGCATTAGTCGTGTGTACGAGGCATTAGTCGTGTGTACGAGGCATTAGTCGTGTGTACGAGGCATTAGTCGTGTGTACGAGGCATTAGTGTGCATAACAATATCGAATATTGTTATGGAGGTTCTAAAAAAAACAAGAAAACAATATCGAATAAAAGAGCTTTTTACAGCCATTTTCTCTCATCAATGTTTGTTTTTGTTTCTTACAGATCCTCCTTATATTAATATCACCATAAAAGGTATTTCAGCTTTTTTCATTCCTCAAAACATTGAAGAAATCATTTGAGCTGCAAAACTCATTCATAACATACAATCCTATTCTTATAAACATTATTTCAACTGCATTCCCCAGGCAGCACCAGAAAAAAACTGTAAATTTTGGATGTAGTTCAGGAAATATTTTATGTCATACTTACCTACATCTTCATTCCAGTTTATGAGACACTGTCCCCTTCGCCCATAGCCCACACTTGAAACTAGGGTTGTCCCGATACCACTTTTTTAAGACCGAGTACAAGTACTGATACTTTTTTTCAAGTACTCGCCGATACCGATTACCGATACTTTTTTTTTATGTCATGTGTCAGTATTTTTCTTTATTTTACAATTTAAATATTTCACAATTTTGTTGTTGTTTTTTTGTTTACAATGCTTTCTTGGGGGGGGAGATGGATGTGTCAGTGTGTTTTTTATTTTAATATGTATTTTTTTTTACAATTAATTATTTTATTATTTATTGCCATTTTTTTTACTTAGCCCTGTTCGGGGGCTTTGGTGAGATATCAGGGGTCATAACAGACCCCTGATATCTCACCTTTGAGACAGCGAAAGGGACTAAGGACACAGATTCCCCAGTCCCTTTCTCAGCTGCACTGGAAATGAATGGACAGGAGACAGAGGCCATCCATTCATAAACTGAAGCATCGTAAACACAGGTTACAATGCTCAGTCATATGAATGATCACTGACTCTGTTCATTTGGAAAAGGTAGGAGCCGGGTTTAGCGGCTCCTACCGCCACTCTCTATCCTGACAGAGGTGGCGGAGGAGGACACGGAGGGGGGACACATATCACGGAGGGGGGAAGCAGCGACACGGAGGGGGGGACACAGATCACGGAGGGGGGAAGCAGCGGCACGGAGGGGGGACACAGATCACGGAGGGGGGAAACAGCGACACGGAGGGGGGACACAGATCACGGAGGGGGAAGCAGCGGGACGGAGGGGGGACACAGATCACGGAGGGGGGAAGCAGCGGGACGGAGGGGGGACACAGATCACGGAGAGGGGAAGCAGCGGCACAGAGGGGGGACACAGATCACGGAGGGGGGAAGCAGCGGCACGGAGGGGGAGAGCAGAGATGACGGCAGCGGCACGGAGGGGGAGAACAGAGGATGGCAGCGGCACGGAGAAGGAAAACAGACGACGGCAGCGGCACAGAGGGGGAGAGCAGAATGGCAGTGGCACGGAGGGGGGACACAGGAGCATGGAGGGAGAGTAGGGTATCGGTAAAGTATCGGAGCATTTTCCCCGAGTACAAGTACTCGGGGAAATGCTTGGTATCGGTCCCGATACCGATACTAGTAGTATCGGTATCGGGACAACCCTACTTGAAACCCCCACCTTTCTAACAGTCATGCCCACTCTCCAGACTGTCCAGCCTAGGGTTGCCAACTCATCCCTTTAAAACAGAACACATATTAATTACACAGGTTCTGTGGCTGATTAAGGAGGTAATTAAACTCACTTGGTGCCTTGTTTGCATTAAATTAGCCTCAGAACCTGTGTAATTCTTATGTGTTCTGTTTTAAAGGGATGAGTTGGCAACTCTAGTCCAGCCTTCATCACACCCACTCTCTCAGCCCTTATTATCTGGGCCACTTGCAGTCGTGATCCCTTCAGCTAATACCCTTTTTTCGTGTTCCTGTGCATGCTCAATAACTCAAATAAGGGTGATGCTGTGATCTCAGGACACAACCCAGGACATAGAGTTATCAGGACAGAGGATATAAATGTCCAATAGATGACCCATAGATGCAACCCTCCCAGCAAATCTGAAACATTTCATAATTCAAGACAACCGAGCCCTTTATGTTACCAAAGGAAGTCTTGAAACATCAGAAATCGATGCACAAACATCATCTAGATACATCTGTTGCATATCCTGACTCTTGAAAACTGCAGTGTTCCCTGTATGGTTTAATAGTTGTATAGACTCATAGAATCCATTTCCGTGTGTCTTCTGAGAGTGTTTTTCAATATGCTATTCCATCAGGTAATACCAACACTGAGGACACACATATCACTGTGCTGGAAGGAGACTCCTTAGTCATTGAATGCATTGTGGACAGCAATCCTCAAGCCAACATTTCATGGCATGATAAAGACTCACTGCTCCGCGGACCACTGAATAGAGAGTTACTAACCTATGAACTGAGGAACATTACATCAAATGATGCTGGAAGATACCAATGCTCAGCCCAGAATAACCACTGGATCAGGAACAGAACCATAGACATCATTGTGCATTGTAAGTAGCCCTCAGGCCTTTAATAAAGTGTATGATATGAAAGTGTATGATAGCCAAATGTTCCTTTTCGGTTAGCATAGGGGATGATGAGAACCCTTTCCTTTTTTTCTTCTTTGCTGTCTGTGTCCCTTTGGGGAGATTTCCTTTCACTTCCTGTCTGAGAGGCATAACAGGATGTAAGATCAAGCTTGTGCTTTTGTTACAAAAGGCCACAGGTTTTTATTGTGCAGTATTACAACCCTGGACTTGAAGTGGCCCAGCATCCTAATAACCGGTGATGTCATCAGTAGATAAGGAGGACTTCTGCACAACATCCCGATTTGCCACTCTCTGTTAGGAGAATCAGTACTAGTGTGCAAAGACGTATTTGCTTTGGAAGAATAAATCACTTCTAATATTGGGCACCCTATGTGTGTGAATGCTGCTGCAATGTGTAAAACTATTAATTCAGTTTTTTTTTATTTAGATTTTTAAAGGGTGCTGCAACTGAAAAAAGGTTGAGAAACACTGATGTAGTCCCTTGGTTGGACCAAGGTGCAGAACTCAATCAAATATACTTTTGCTCACCCCAATCAGTCTTGAGATCTGTTGTTGGGCTTTGGTCTAGTGCAGGGGTCTCCAAACTTTTCAAACAAAGGGCCAGTTTATTGTCCTTCAGACTTTAGGAGGGCCAGATTGTGACCAGTGACAATAAATATGGCCTCAGGGTTGGTGGTCAGTAGGAGGAGGAGTATGGCCCCTATCAGTAGGAGGAATAGTATCCCATCATTGATATCAGTAGAAGAAATTGTGCCCCCTTGTTGGTGTCAGTGGAAGGAATAGTGCCTCATATCAGTTGGAGGAATAGTGCCCCAAGGGCCGCATAAAGGCTAGAAAAGGGCCACATCTGGCCCCTGGTCTAGTGTCCTTTGCGTCAGTTTGAGATGCTTGAGATCATTCAGAACTCATTGACAGGTTCATTTTACCTGTCGTTGATCTCCTGATGATCTGCACTTGACCCGCTTTAAGAGGGGGTTGCATAGACTTGTATGGGAATGCAACCTTCTTCAGAAGGACAAAAGCCCCTCACCACTGGCCCTTATTCTCTTCAGATAACCCTCAATGCATTTATCTTGATGGTCGAATTTGGGCCCATGCATACAAGTTTTTGGGATCTGTGCTTCAAACACATTTGGAAACTAAATTTGTGCACTAAAATGCACTATAATGTTAACAGTATTGACATATATAGTATATAGACCAGGGGTCTCCAAACTTTTCAAGCAAAGGGCCAGTTTATTGTCTTTCAGACTTTAGGAGGGCCGGTTTGTGGCCAGCAGGGGCAGAAAATGTTGGCATTAGTGACATTAAACATGGCCTCAGGATTGGTGGTCAATAGGCGGAGTGGTGCCCCTATTAGGAGGAATAGTATCCCATCATTAGTATCAGTGGAAGAAAGAGTGCCCCATTGTTGGTGTCAGTGTGAGGAATAGTGCCTCATATCGGTGGAAGCAATAGCACTCCAAGGGCCGTATAGAAGCAAGCAAAGGGCCACATCTGACCCTCGGGCCGCAGTTTGGAGACCCCTGATATAGACTATATTTGAAAAATAGACAAAACCAAAACGTCAGTGCTTCTCTTGTCCTTAAGCCAGAATGCCCAATTCTTTTGAAATAGAGAGGCTTTCCCTTGTAATAGAGAAACCATTTTCTCAAAAGAGGTGTGAGCATTTAGGAGTTCTATAAGAGAAGTGATGGAGCCTGGTTTTGTTTCCAGGCTCTTGCCAATGCATGTCTAGCTGCAATTAAAACATGTGCCGTGAAAAAACTGATCTGATGGGGCCACTTATCTAGGCCAATTCCAAAAAGAGGAAACTCAGGAGTTGGAGGTTGAGCCTAGTCAGTGATAGAAGATTTAAAAGGTAAAAACATTGGTCTAGATCTAGAACATTGGGGCAATCAATGACTAATAGAACCCACATGGCCACAATCCCTCCAGCTGGAAAGTAATTTCAAAGGGTTTGAAGTTGCCGAAGGTAAGGGGAAAGTGTAGACTGCCAACATAAATGAATCAACACAGTTTTATTTCCTTACATATGTGTCTGTGGTAAATAAAACATTTACAATGGTGACAGTACATACAAAATACATTTATACTTTATAAAAGAGTATTGAGGAAGAGTATTGGGAATTGTAATGTACTGGGAACGACCCTGGGGTTAGGTCATAAGAGGGGAGTGAGTCCAGAGACCCCAGATCTTGCTGAAACTTTTTGGGGATCCCCTAGTAGTGTAGCTAAGCTGGTATGGGGCTGGTATAACGTTTTCCACTCCGGTGAAGTCCCTTCCCAGTGATTAAGATGATTTGTTTGGCATAAGTATAATGCCCTTAGTCAATTTTTTTTTTGTGTGAGCATTAGTGGGAAGATCATGCCCTAGCCCTAAGAGGCATGCTAGGCTGACATTCTTTGTTTTGTGTTGCTTGCGTTCCAGTGGCAGTTGGTGCTCAAATTTTTTGGGGGGGGCGCAAACGAAAAAAAAAAAAAAAAACAATTGCAGCCTCACTCGCCTATCAATTATCACCACTGTGCCATCAAACGCAGCCACTGTGCCATCAAAACGCAACCACTGTGCCATCAAAACGCAACCACTGTGCCATCAAAACGCAACCACTGTGCCATGCCATCAAACACAGCCACTATGCCATCATTTGTCACCACTTTGCCATGCCATCAATTGTCACCACTTTGCCATGCCATCAATTGTCACCACTTTGCCATCAATTGTCACCACTGTGCCATGCCATCAATTGTTACCTCTGTGCCATCAATTGTCACCACTGTGCCACCAATTGTCACCACTGTGCCCATCAAATGTCACCACTGTGCCCATCAATTGTCACTGTCCAGACATCCATCCACCTCTGAGATTTATATTATAACCTGCTGGGACTTGTAGTTCTCCATCATCTCCTGGGGCTCAGGTGCATGCAATCCACCATATTTGTTCAGTTTTTCTCACTGCTGGGACTTGTAGTCCCATAGAGGGTGGATTGCATGCACCTGAGCCCCAGGAGATGATGGAGAACTACAAGTCCCAGCAGTCTAAATACAATAACAGGCTCCAAGGTGGATGGGTGGGGATCAGGCAGTGCACCGCTGTCCGCTGATGACCTAATGGGGCGATAAATCAAATCCATTTTGAACTGAGTGTGGCTTGGCTGGCTTACCTTAGCAGCGCCAGCTTCACTCCGCTCGGGCAGTGTGAACTTCAGAGAAAGTGCCGCGTGACGTCATTTACGATTTTCGTCTGTAAGACGAATAGCCGGAAGTCACAGTAGTAATGCTCCCGGCGCTCATAGAGAGGCACGGGAAGCATATCAGCGCTTTTCAATGCGCCCATATTCAAGCTAAAAGCCCGCAAATGAAGCGCCATGTCTAGATTGTAGTGACGCGGCGCTTCATAGGGAAATGGTGGCCGGCGCTCAATCCCAACCCATTAAAGAATTTTTTTTTTTTTTAAGTTTCTTTCTTAAAGGGGCCAAAATATATATATATATATATATATATATATATATATATATATATATATATATATAATTTTTTGCCTACAGGAGGGGGGGCGGCGCCCGGGCGCCCCCTATGGGCGGGCCGCCACTGTTGCGTTCCAAATCTCTAAACCTCACCTGTCCATGGTTGTAGTCCATCTGCGTTTTTTCATCTATACTACTCAAAGAGAGGGCAATGCAGACAGCAAATGTTCTGAGCATTCCTTTGCAATGCATTTGACAGCCCTAGGTTGTATGGCTGCCTGTTGGAGATTGTTTTCTGGTGAAAAAAAATCCATTGTCTGTTGTATGGATTTATTTACTAAAAAATATCGCAGTTCTTAGACAAGCATCTTTAAATTATGTTTTTTTACAACTGTATCCCTATCCATCTTTTTATTTTTTTTATTCTGGCTTAGGGTTGTCCCGATACCACTTTTTTAGGACCGAGTACAAGTACCGATACTTTTTTTCAAGTAGTCGCCGATACCGAATACCGATACTTTTTTTTAATGACCGTTTTCAAACCACAATACAGACCAAAGATATTTTCTTTAGAATTATGAAGAACTGGTACATCATGGTGTGGGGCTGTTTTTTAGCATACGGTACTGGAAAACTACATATCATTGAATGAGTGATCACTGTCAGTGCAGCTCATCGGTGCCAGTGCCCAAAAGTGCATCTAGCCAGTGCCACCTATCAGTGCAGATCAGTGCCCATTAGTGCATCAGTGCAGGGAGGCAGCTTATTAGTGCATCTCATCAGTGCCACCCAATCAATGCCAGTGCCACCTATCAGTGCCATCCATTTATGAGTGCCATTCAATCAATGCCAGTGCCACCTATCAGTGCCATCCAATGGTGCCATCCAATTTGTGTTTGATGTCACAAAAAAAAAAAAAAAAAGTATTCTATTTTGGTATCGGGAGTATTTGCGCGAGTACGAGTACTAGCGCAAATACTCGGTATCGGTCCCGATACCGATACTGGTATCGGTATCTGGACAACCCTATTCTGGCTAGACTGGGGAACGGTTAGAACCCTTGTAAGAGCTTCACCCTCTCTATTTGTCCAACTTGTCTTTATCACCAGAATGAAAAATGACAGAGAATCCAAAAGCTTACAGATGTCTATGGAATAAGAGTTGAAGGGGAACCTTCCATGGAGAACAGCTGTTTGAATTAGGGTTGTCCCGATACCACTTTTTTAAGACCGAGTACAAGTACAGATACTTTTTTAAAGTACTCGTCAATATCGATTACCGATACTTTTATTAAATCTCATGTGACAGTAGTATTTTTTTTTTTTTTTTAACAATTATTTTTTACAATGCTTTATTTTTTAAGGGGGGGGGGGGGCAGTGGCAGTGTGTTGTTATTTTTTTCATTATTATTTTTTTTTATTATTATTTAATGCAATTAAATTTTCTTTTCTTATAGACTAAAAAAAATATAGAAAATATACACAATTGTTTCAGCTAAACTTGTATATTTACAAGCGGGCACCACTTAAATTAGGCGCGTTCCCGCGCCGAACGTACTGCGCATGCTCCGTCCGTCAAATTACCCGACGTGCATTGCGCTAAATGACGTCGCAAGGACGTCATTGGTTTCGACGTTAACGTAAATGGCGTCCAGCGCCATTCACCGACGACTTACGCAAACGACGTGAATTTTAAAATTTCGACGCTGGAACGACGGCCATACTTAACATTGGCTAGGCCACCTAGAGGGCAGCCTTAGTTTTACGCGGAGTATCTCGACGGAAACAACGTAAATTTAGAGCGACGGGTAAAGCGTACGTTCGTGAATCGCCGTAACTAGTCATTTGCATATTCTACGCCGACCGCAATGGAATCGCCACCTAGCGGCCGTCCTAGAATTGCATCCTAAGATCCGACGGTGTAAGTAAATTGCACCTGTCGGATCATAGGGCTATCTATGCGTAACCTGATTCTATGAATCAGCCGCATAGTTACGACGGGCGGATCACAGAGATACGACGGCGTATCAGGAGATACGCCGTCGTATCTCTTTTGTGAATCTGGCCCATAGTCTTTATTATAGATTGGAGGTATGACCTTAGTAGCGGAAAAACCCCCCCTATTTATATTACATTGGCACCATCTATACTCTTTTGAAACACGGTGCATGCCGAAGCAGACCTTTTTTCTTCTATCTATTTTTATTTCCTTGCACATGATTCTGTGCTATTTGCATTATTTAATCTAAATAGAAAATAGTAGATAGAAGACAGTGGGGTCCTAGAAGAGTTCTGCCCTTGACGCATACCACAATGTTATCTCTGGTACGTTTAAAATATTTCTAAATGCCTCTTGGAGCATATATAGAAGAAAATAAAAATGTTTTTGTAGATGCCTTAAAATGACATCTAAACCAGAGACACATGGTATAGCGTATAGTATTATAACCATAATCATATATATACTATTTTAATAAAATACCATATTTTTATATTTTTTGTGTTTTACATATATATATAAAAAGTTGCAGTTTTAATGAGCTCTACACTTCATATTATTTATCAATTGATATTATTTATCAAAAATCATTTAGATCACGATATGAGCTTATTGTATCAACTTTTTAAGCCATATATATTTATCGCACAACACTTTATATCACAGTACACTAATATAACTCTTTTTTCACTATATCGGTTATGATACATATTTGTTTCACACATGGGATTTCTTCTCGTTTGTTTTTTTTTTCACTCTCTCTCATCATTAGTATGAGAGGTTTCTTCTTTTTGATTTTTTATCCAGCTCATATATGATAGTATCCCATGTGTGACACATCAGGGTTCATCAAAGTGTTCTATTGACTAACGATCACCTGTGGGCTAATTGGTGGAACGCCCCATTCACCTTTCTCCCTCCTTCTTTTAAACAAAGTTTTTGTCATTGTTCACTAGCTACGAGTAAGCATCACATGATGTGAAACATGTCAGCCATCCTTTTCCTTTTGTTCACTTCTTTTTGACTGCAACATTGTTGGTTGTTTTTTGTTTTTTGGATTTCACTTGCTGAATAAAGATATCGTTTTAAGGAGTGCGGCAGTCCAGGACCTCTTTTCATCCAATAATTAGTATGAAGGCAAAGATTAAACGTACATTTTATTGATTTAAGAGTTATGTTTATCCACCAATCTAGCTTTACTTACTATATCTGGGGATAACTTTCATAGAAACATAGAAAAGTGACAGCAGAAAAAAGACTGAGTAGTCCATGGAGTCTGTCCGGTTTTTTTGGTTCCGTTTTTGTCATGTATAGATCTATGTTTGTCCCAAGCGTGTTTGAAGCCATTTACTTTTGAGTGTCTCACTACCTCTCCTGGAAGTTTATTCCAAGCATCAACTACCCTGTTATAGAAAAAAGTGGGGTTGGGACTTTATATGAGGCATGTGGTTTGCACCACCACAGGCCTCCATCCCTAAAAGGGTTTAAAAAATGGAAGGTTGGGACTTTAAATGAGATGCGATTAGCATAATGCGATTAAATATACATATGGAAAATACAAAAATTCTTACCATAATAGCCAGGCTCAAAAATACCAAACCAAAGAAGCACAAAACCAAATTAATCTGTCTAACTGTATGTAAGGTAAGAATTTTTGTATTTTCCATATGTATATTTAATCGCATTATGCTAATCGCATCTCATTTAAAGTCCCAACCTTCCATTTTTTAAAGCATCAACTACCCTTTGGCCCCATACACACGAGAGGATTTATCCGCGAATACGGTCCAGCGGACCGTTTCCGCGGATAAATCCTCTCGAGGATTTGTGCGGATTTTCATGCGATGGAGTGTACTCACCATCGCATTGAAATCCGCGCTGAAATCCTCTGGCGATGACGTGTTGCGCCGTCGCCGCGATTATGACGCGGCGACGTGCGCAACGCTGTCATATAAGGAATTCCACGCATGCGTCGAATCATTACGACGCATGCGGGGGATCCCTTCGGACGGATGGATCCGGTGAGTCTATACAGACCAGCGGATCCATCCGTTGGGATGGATTCCAGCGGATAGATTTGTTTAGCATGTCAGCAAATATTTATCTGCTGGAAATCCATCTCAGGGGATAAATATCCGCGGAAACAGATCCGCTGGAGTGTACACACCATAGGATCTATCCGCTGAAACCCATTTGCTGGGATTTTTCAGCGGATGGATTCTTTTTTTTTTTTCATTCAAATTTATGTTTATTTTCAATAAAAGTACATACATTTGTACTAAAACAGCAGTATACATTTCAGTAATACACAGTAAATAATAAATCCAATGCATTGCTTTACATAGAAGATGGTCTTGTCATAGAAACTGACTATCATATACAGCCATATCATATGCTATCACCATACGGTGAGAGTATAACAGATTGTAATAGTTAAAAAGAAAAGCTAGGTATAACCAATAATTTATAATTAAATAAATAAAAGGATATTTCTATATACTATATAATTCCTTAGGCTTATTGTTGTCACACAATAAAAAACCCCATGTGTGTACTGGGTCTAATTTCATGGAACTAATAAAGGACAGGATTTCTGTATAACAAAGACTTCTCTGACACCCCCACTGGGAACAGTCTGTGTCCAAGAGGTTAAGCAAACCTTTAAATCCCCCTTCCCTCCCTCCAATAATTATCACCAATACCACCCAGTCACTGTAAATATATATTTTCAAAACCCTTAACATACCTAACATCCCCAAAAATTTGGTGGAATCTTTTGATAACCCAAACATAGGCTAATACAAATGTTTATATATATCTTTTTTTTTTTTTTCTAAACATAACACTCTGAGAATGAGAAATAACAAAGATGTTATCCTCGTGTAAAAAAAAAAAAAAATTATCAAATCAAATAACAATCAATGAAAAGAAGAGAAAAAAAGAGAAGAAAAGAAAGAAGAAAAACAAAAAAAAAGAAAAGATCAGGGGAAAGTAAAAGGAAAAAGAGATGGCAGCCTGCCTGTCAATGAACAACATCGTCCTAAGGATATAAATATCACCACAGCCTTTATGGGATAAAAGATATTCCCATAAATTTCATCCACGGTTCCCATATTTCATGGAAAAGAGTAGGCATATCCAACATGGAACAGACCCTCTTTTCTTGTTCCATAATCCATGTAACCTTTTGTTTCATATACCGGATGGAGACAGTAGATTATTTCCACGCAGCTGCAATTGTGATCCTGGCACCTGTCAGAATGTATAGGATGAGTTTTCTAGTAACCTTGGAGGTTTGGGGTAACATCCCGTTAAGTAAAGCGATAGTGGGGGATTGATGCAAATTACAGCCTGTGACACGTCTTATTATGTTGAACACCTTATTCCAGTATCCACGTATTTTGGGACATTCCCACCATATATGTACCATAGACCCCAATCCCTGACAACCTCTGAAGCAAAGGGGCGAAATTGACGGATACATGGAAGCCAGTTTAACGGGAACTAAATACCACCTAGTATAAATTTTTACATTAGCCTCTACAAGGGATATATTCACAAATCCTTTAATGGATCTAGTATAATTACTGCACCAGTCAGATAAATCCCAGTTGTTATTAAGTTCCCTTTCCCAGGACAGCATATGAGGTAATTTGGTGCAATTATTAGCAAGCGATTGATATATGATTGAAATATTCCCCTTCCTGATCAAACCCTGATCACAATTACTTTCATAAGGTGTCAATAGTCCAGAGATCGAGCCACTATCCCATAGGCTTTGTGCATAGTCATGTAGTTGAGAAAATCTTAATTTTTCTGAGACAGGAAGACCTAGCTTGTCAATGAAGTGTTGTTTAGGAAGTGGACCCGAGCGCGAAAAAAAACGGCCTATACGATACAACCCTTTGTCATGCCACCATTTGAACGAATCTACTTCAATTTTAGAAACAAAGAGTGGGTCTAGAAAAATACTCGATAAAGGTCTGCCTTTAGAAATTAGAGAGGGATTGTTTTTAAGTGAATCCCATAAAACAAAGGTTTGAGAAAGAGTCGGAGATAAAATAGAAGGCCTATTCTTGGTAGGACTCCACATTAACTCCTCTATCGTTAGATTCGGGGTCGCCTGCTCTTCTATATCTAACCAGTCAGGGCGTTCATGTTTAAGAAAAGTTTCCGATAACTGTGCCAATCTTGCTGATTGATAGTACCATAATAAGTTGGGTACCCCCAGACCCCCCTGTTCAGGCAAGTTATAGAGAGTGCGAGATGGAAGGCGTGGACCCTTATTGTTCCAAATAAACTTGGTAATCTTTCCTTGAAAGGATTTTAGATGACTTTTAATTATCGGTATGGGTAATGATCTAAAAAGATACAAAAGCCTAGGGAGAAGAGTCATCTTAACCGAGTTAATTCTACCAATCCAACCTATATTCTGAGTCCCCCAATCTCTCAAATCTTTCTCAAGTTTTCTATACATAGGTGGATAATTGGCCAAATACAAGTTTTGGATGTTGGGAGTCAAATAGATACCTAGGTATTTGATATAAGAGGTGTCCCATTTGAATCCATAATTTTCCTTTAGTAGAGAAACCGTGGATTCAGAGAGAGAAACATTGAGGGCCCTAGACTTGGCCATATTCACAGTTAGACCTGAAACTATAGAAAATTTGTCTAAAAGAGAATATAATTCCGGTAGGGATGTATCTGGAGCGGTCAAAAACAGTAAAAGGTCATCTGCAAACAAGGCACATTTATGTTCCGTTTTGGCACATCTAACTCCTCTGATGTTTGTGTTCTCACGAATAGCTATAGCCAAGGATTCCATAACTATTGCAAACACCAGGGGAGACAGAGGACAACCCTGCCTAGTACCCCTATGAATCTCAATAGGTTCCGAAAAGATACCCTGAAAGCGTATATTAGCTTTAGGATGAGAGTAAAGTGCAGATAAGATTCCAAGAAATTTCGTGCCAAACCCCCAACGTTTCATCACTTCTAACATGAATGGCCATGATACTGAGTCAAATGCTTTCTGTAGATCAATAGAAAGAAGCATTCCCCTTTGATTAGTATCACCAGTCCAACCCGAGTTCAAAATGGAGATCAGATCCACAGCCCTCCTAACCTGATCAGGACCTTGCCTTCCAGCGATGAAGCCTACTTGATCTTTACTAACATACTGGCCAATGAAAGAGGACATTCTATTGGCCATTACCTTAGTGAGTATCTTAAGATCGTTGTTAATGAGGGATATAGGTCTATAGTTTTCCACCAGGCTATGGTCTTTTTCTGGCTTTGGGATAACCGAAATATAAGCTAAATTAAGTTGCCTGTCTATGGGAACTCCACCGGTCATGTGGTTGAAGAATTTAACCATGTAGGGTGTTAAAATGCTCGAATATGTTTTATAATAAGCACTTGAAAACCCATCAGGGCCCGGGGCTTTATCTAATTTTAGGTTTTTAATTACTAACAATACTTCTTCAGCTGATATGGGAGACTCCATCATTTCTCTATGAACTTCAGTCAATTGAGGTAGATTCAAATTGTCTAGAAAATCATCCATTCCCTCTGAAGAAGAATCATCAGTGGATGTATAAAGCTTAGAAAAAAAATCATGAAAGGCCTCCATTATCTTCCTAGGATTCAGGGTAAGAGAACCATCAGTCATCCTTATTTTAGGGAGAGACCGTGATTGAAATCTGGGTGAGAGTTTATGAGCTAGCATCGGGCCTATTTTATCTTTAAATTTATAGAAATTAGCTCCAGTCCATTTCATATCTTCCCCAGCTTTGGTGGTAAGTACCAAGTTTAGGGCAGATCTAGCTGCATCAAGTGCCTGAGTAGGAAAGTTAAGAGGATCAGATTTATGTTTTTTACGTAGCTCTATATAGTTGTTTTCCAGCTTCCTTATGTCTATGTTTCTTTGTTTCTTGAGGCCAGCGGCCACTTGTATAATTTTGCCTCTGATAGAAGCCTTGTGGGCAGCCCACAGAGTTTCAGGGGACACATCTTCTGTATCATTATGCTTAAAGTATTCTAGAAGAGATCGCTCAATTTCCTTCATTAGGACAGGGTCCTTCAAAATAGACTTATTTAGTGTCCAATGAGACACTTTAGGAGAAGTGTCCTCTCTCCTCAGTGACAATAGAACCATCGAGTGATCTGACCAAGAAACATCAACTATATGAGACTTAATGGCAGCTGGGACGTGATGGTTAGAGATTAATATATGATCTATACGCGAATAAGAGTGGTGAGGGTTAGAATAGTGAGTATAGTCCTTAATTTTGGGGTTCATCTCCCTCCAGATGTCAGTTAATCTAGACTGATGTAGAATGCGTGCTACTTGTAGACTAAGTTTAGTCGGTCTGACGATTCCCTTGACAGAAGGTTTGGACTTATCCAATCCCGTGTCGAAAGCTAGGTTAGAGTCTCCACCCATAAGAATGATCCCCTCCATGAATGGTCGGAGGGTATCAAGCATCTGTGAGAAAAACTTTTTCTGACCTCTGTTAGGAGCATAATAAGAGATAAATGTGTATAGTCTGCCATCAAGGGTACCTTGTAACAATAGAAACCTACCTTCCGGATCTCCAAATTCTTTAGTCAGGTTAAAATTACAATACCTAGAAAACAAAATGGCCACACCCTTAGTTTTGTTTTCTGCTTTAGCTAGGTAAAACAATGGAAAGTGGGCATGCATAAAGGAAGGGTTGTATCGTTTAGGAAAGTGGGTTTCTTGAAGGAAAACCACATCCACACGGAGAGACTTGTATACTTGAAAGGCTTTGCGCCTCTTAACAGGAGAATTCAACCCCTGAGTGTTGTGAGTAACAACACTAAGGGGTTTAGATACATCATTCGATCCAGCCATAAGTCTTTTCTACATCTATGAACATGCGGGACCGTACAGATATCATCAATAGTCTCGCAAATACAAACAATGGCAGGCAGGCTGAAGAAACGAAGAGAGTATGAAGAAGAAAGAAAAAGAAGTGAAAAGGAGAGATAAAAAGAGAAAAATAAAAAAACATATGGCACAATAAACTATTAGATCGTGCAAGGTCAATTCGTGACCCAGAATGGGGGAAGAGAATGATTCTCCTTCCCTCATTCAAACAAGAAATTTTTGTATAGTCCCAGAAAAGGACTATATTCTTACCCATTGGGTCGACAAAGTGTCGACACAAGAGGTAAGTTGAGGTTCAATACCTCACCGTCGTCAGTTGCCGACAGATTAAACATTACACCTTAAAACAAGTTTAAGATAAAAGGCAAGTGAATCATAGGATGGCCCAAAAACAGTAGGAGAATAATCTAAAGAAAAACGGCATTAAACTAGACATGTAAACCCGGAATCTTCTTTGTTTTTAAAAAGCATCCGGGATAAAAATTCATCTGAATTAAAGATTAAGAGATACGTCCTGGATAAGTCTATTCAATATCAGGGTGCTTGGTCCCCTCCAATTTTCCTGTACTTGACCTTGTTCCAAGGATTTTGAGTCGGACTAGTAGGTGTGTTCCTCTTGGCAGATGGAAGTTGAGGCGGATTAGTGTCCATGACAGGATCAAGAGATATAATTTTCAGATCATACAGAAGTCGTTCACCTTCTTGGAAATTATGTATTATATGGTTTCTACCATTATAATTGAATTTTAAGGCGAAGGGGAAAGCCCATTTATACTTGATGTTTTTGTTGATGAGGGCAGACAATAACGGTTTCATTGCTCTTCTTTTCTGAATGGTATATGGTGAAATGTCAGAAAATATTTGTATATTAGTACCTTGGTATTGAAGATTCTCCTGTTGTCTGGACCGTTTCATAATGTCTTCTTTGGTGGAGAAATAATGAGGCTTGACCACCACATCTCTGGGCAAACCATCTCTTCTCATTGGACCTAATGATCTATGAGCCCTATCAATTTCCAATTTTATATCAGGTGCAGATGGAAGGAGGATTCTCATAATGTCTCGTATTGCTGAATGAACGTCCATAATGGACTCAGGAAGACCCCTAACCCTGAAGTTTTCTCTTCTTGACCTGTTTTCCAAATCGTCAATCTTAGTTTGAGCAGCCTCCAGTTGTTCTTGTAGGAAATGGATATGATCATCATGTTGTTCAGTTTTAGAGACGTTAGTGTCCAATTTATGCTCAACTGAGTCTATCCTGTTGCCAAGACATTGGAAGTCTGCCCTAATATCTTTAGTAATTTTCTCAGCCGTGTGAGCTAAACCCCTTTACAGCATTTCAGAGATCCTGGTATAGAGATCAGCAACATTGAAAGAAACTTCTGGAGCAGTTTCAACGTTAGTAGTCACTTGTATAGGGTCATGTGATGGAGAAACCATAGGAATCCCATGATCAGCCATTATAGGTGTTATACCCTCCCTTACTACAGATGAAAATAAAGCTGAAGATGTAGTAGAACTTAAGGTAGGAGGTGATGAGGAGGGTGTCACATGAGACGAGAAATGTTCAGTAAACTTAGGATCCACCACAGGTACCTGAGGACTTGTATGAGGAGGGGTGTCCATATCAAAAAGACTCTCCTTGATAATTGAGTTCTTATTTTTTTTGCCCTGTTTCCCCTTCATATAAAATAAGTGTTATAGTGAATTCTTATCAGCAGGGGTAGAGTTGTTCTATATCGTAAAATCAACAGTTCACTCCTATATCAGCTCCTATAGGCATAACAGTCTTATAACCACTATCTTACAGTGGGTATTGCTTATGTGAACTGACCAGGTCCAGATTTGAGCCTTTACAGTAAGTATTGTGAAAAGATCAGCATCATAAAAATGTCTCAAATTACGTATCATGCAGGTGTCATATTAGTGGATAGGTCTGCAGCTATCTTCGACTAACATCGGACGGTGAGTAGGAACCCCTCAGTAAGTTTCCATTGCAGGAATAATCATAGGATAATCCGATATTGTATAACACAGGCCCTGGGGACCGTATCGAGTTGGTAACCAATCTCTGACTACTGTGATTAGTCTATTATTGCAGTCAGGTATCCAGTGTACAAAAAATTACCTCAGTGTAGAGAAGGAATAAATATAATAAAAATTCCAAATAGTGTGATATAATGGATTATTTAGGTTGCAAGATGTTACGGTGAACTGGGGATAAAATCCATCTACACTCTATCAGATCCTCGCAATAGTTTTGCAGGATAATGGTCACAAGTCACCACACACTGAGTTTTAGTCACTGAGGTGGATTATAAGAGAAAAGTGTTTAATTTCAGCAGTTTTCGCCTCAGAAAAGCAGTTACACTTTTTTTTTTTTTGAAATCTGTGGTAATATACTTGTAGGCCACAAGATGGCGGCGTTGCCTCCGCAGTTTAAATATATATCAAGTCTGTGTTAATAAACTTGCAGGCCACAAGATGGCGGTGTCACCTCCGCAGTTGAATTGCTTATGAATTCTGTGGTAATATACTTACAGTCTACAAGATGGTGGTGTCACCTCTGCAGTTTAGTTATAAAATCTTTCCAAGGTATTTCATCCAGTTCTGAGGTGATAATTTGACACCCCACAGGGTGTAAGGATCACTGTCACAGTTTTAGCTTTCAATCCACATAACGATCGGAAGCTGTGTTCGTTTAGCCCGCTGTCACAGTACTTTAGATCGAGGGGTATAATGTTTACTGGGCCCCAAAATGGCGGCAGGTCTCCAGGTTAAAGATCTGCTCCCGGACCTAATAACCGCTTCAAATCGCCGCTCAGGCTTATGTCTCTGGGCCACCACGTAGATCGCTACACATATGAGGAGGATGACACTATGATTGTGTCTTTTTCTGCCGTTTTTACCTCACTTGAGCACGGCTGTGATCAAGGCTTCATAGGCCCCAAGATGGCGGCGGGACGTCTGCAATTGAACTCTGTCATGGACTGATTTACACCGCCGGCAGACCATCAAAAGGCACAATAATGGTATGGGGCTGTGCAGGGAGATTCCCCGAGTCAGGATGGAAGGGTTAGAAGTTTAAATTCCCGATCCTCGGTACCGGATGGCTTCGGATTCAGTTCAGCTAGGACGGAGCTCCCTCAGAGAGCATCCATTGCCATCAGCGTCCGGCCACGCCCCCCTCGTAACTAGCGGATGGATTCTATCGTGTGTATGGGGCCTTTCAGTAAAGTAATACTTTATAGAATTAGTTTTGAACTTTCCTCCTGTTTGAGGTCATGTCCCGTGTTCTGGATTTTGGTTTCATATTGAAACAACTGCCCTCCAAAATATTATTCACCCACTTGATGCATTTAAAGGTTTCAATCATGTCTCCCAATCCCCTTCTTTCCTCCAGACTGTACATATTAAGTTCCTGAAGTCTCTCTTGATATGTTTTATCCTCCAGACCTTTCACCATTTTTGTTACCTGGCTCTGGACTTGTTCTATCTTATCAATATCTTTGTGTAAGTGAGGTCTCCAGAACTGAACACGGTATTCTAAAGATCTATATAGGGGATTCATAGCTGAGGGTAGAGCTGCATGATTCTGGGCAAAATGAGAATCACGATTCTTTTGCTTAGACTAAAGATCACGATTCTCTCCTGATTCTCAAAAACTGAATGCCAGAAACCCCCCCCAAATAAATCAATTAACCTGTGATATATCTAAAAATATGAATGTATAAAAAAAAGACCAGTGATATGTCTATAATGTTAAAGACCATATAACTCCTATGAAGAAAGCAGAATCTTTGGTTTGCTTTTTTCATAGGAGTTATATGGTCTTTAAAGCGGGAGTTCACCCGAATTTTTTTTTTTAACCTTAGATTAATGCTCATTTTGTCAAGGGGAATCGGGTAGTTTTTTTAAAATCTAAGCAGTACTTACCGTTTTAGAGAGCGATCTTCTCCGCCGCTTCCGGGTATGGTCTTCGGGACTGGTCGTTCCTATTTGATTGACAGCCTTCCGACAGGCTTCCGACGGTCGCATACATTGCGTCACGAGTAGCCGAAAGAAGCCGAACGTTGGTGCGGCTCTATACGGCGCCTGCGCACCGACGTTCGGCTACTTTAGAAAAATCGTGACGCGATGTATGCGACCGTCGGAAGCCTGTCGGAAGACTGTCAATCAAATAGGAACGCCCAGTCCCGCAGCCCATACCCGGAAGCGGCGGAGAAGATCGCTCTCTAAAACGGTAAGTACTGCTTAGATTTTAAAAAAACTACCCGATTCCCCTTGACAAAATTAGCATCAATCTAAGGTTAAAAATTCACTTTCCGGGTGAACCTCCACTTTAACATTATAGACATAGCACTGGTCTGTTTTTTATACATCAGAAGCAGTAACGCTGGCAACCACTGGGTGGCGCATTGATACACACTACAGTTGTACAGAACTGCGAGAAAGATTTATACATCAGAAGCAGTACCGCCCAGCAACCACTGGGTGGCGCATGAATACACACTACAGTTGTACAGAACTGTGAGAGAGAAGCCCACGCCCAGGCATCCAGCAGGCTGCTGACGTTGGTTTCCGATATCGGCGGCATTTACGTTCCATGCTGGTTACGTGGAACCGGGGGTGAGATAAGAAAATCGCGGGTCATCCTGCCTGGAGATTGCAGGGGGGGGGGGGGGTAGAATCGAGATTGCGATTTTATCTTGATTAATCGTGCAGCTATAGCTGAGGGTCATAGTAGAAAGGCCATCTGAGGTCTAGACGTATATGTCATGTACGTAACCTAGCTCTTTCGAGTGGCTACTGTGTCACCAATCATGGGTTTTAACCTGAGTGTAAATTTAGTCTCTCTTCTGCTGTCATTTGGGATTTAAGGTCCTTTCAAATAACGTTGTAGTTGCAGAAATCTGGTAATTAGGATCTCATAATACTCCTGAAATAAAATGTATTTGTGCAAAATTCTGTGTTTTCTGTTTCTTTTTGTTCTAGCCACCGCAATAAAACCTGTCCGTCTCTCAGTTCCTTAGTGTGCATAACAATATTGAATAAAATAACTTCTTAGCATTTTACAGCCATTCTCTTTCTCATATGCTTGTTTTTGTTTCTTACAGATCCTCCTTATATTAATATCGCCATCAAAGGTATTTTAGCTTTTTCCATTTCTCAAAACATTTAAGAAATAATTTGAACTGCCAAACTCATTCATAACATACAATCCTATTCTTATAAACATTATTTCAACAGTATTCCCCATGAAGCACCAGAAAAAAACAAACAGACAATTTTGAATGTAGTTCAGGAAATATTGCATGTCATACTTACCAACATCTTCATTCCAGTTCTCGAGACACTGTCCCCCTCACCCATAGCCCACACTTGAAACCCCCACCTTCCTAACAGTCTTGCCCAGGTCATGCCCACTCTCCAGGCAGTTCAGCCTTCATCACACCCACTCTCTCAGCCCTTATTATCTGGGCCACTTGCGGTCGTGATCCCTTCAGCTAATACCCTCTTTTCGTGTTCCTGTGCATGCTCAATAACCAGGGCTTTTTTTCAGGGGGAACTTGGGGGAACTCAGTTCCACCACCTTTGGCTCAGACCCTTTGGTGCCCGCTCACCACAATCACTTGTAAACACAGAAGTCTGGTTTCTGTGTTTACAAGTGACAGCTTTGTAACCCCCTGAACTCTGCACTCTGTATGTAATGCAATTCTGGTATTTAATGCCCCTTTAAGACCCTTCTACTGTTTGTGAAATCTGAACGGGTCGTGGTTGAGTTCCTGCACCTATTTTCTGAGAAAAAAAGCTCTGTCAATAACTCAAATAAGAGTGATGCTGTGATCTCAGGACACAACCCAGGACATAGAGTTATCAAAGAAAGAAAGTTACCGCTCCAGGTGGATTGTGTAAGGATGATCAGTATGGTCTCAGGAGATCGAGGGTGCTGGCAATGCACAAGGCAACAAATGGAAAAAGAAAATATGGACAGCCGCACTCCAAAAAACCTTGATGGTTGTCTTTATTTAAAAAAGGAAAAATGCACTACAAGTCACAGCACACTACACGGGAGTAAAACACCACTGACGCGTTTCGCACTATAAATTAGTGCTTAATCATAGCATGATTAAGCACTAATTTATAGTGCGAAACGCGTCAGTTATTTTACTCCCGTGTAGTGTGCTGTGACTTGTAGTGCATTTTTCCTTTTTCAAATAAAGACAACCATCAAGGTTTTTTGGAGTGCGGCTGTCCATATTTTCTTTTTACATAGAGTTAACAGGACAGAGGGCAGAAATATCCAGTAGATGACCCATAGATGCAACCCTCCCAGAAAATCTGGAACATTTCTTAATTCAAGACCACTGAGCCCTTTATGTTACCAAAAGAAAGTCTTGAAACATCAGAAATCGATGCACAAACATAATCTAGATACATCCATTATGTATTACACTTTTAGAAAAGAATATGTGAAATAGTATTTTTAACTCTATAAAGTAGATAGTGTATCCACTTAAGACCCGGACCATTATGCAGGGAAAGGACCTGGACCCTTTTTGTGATTCTGCACTGCGTCGCTTTAACTGACAATTGTGCGGCCCCGGCGGACCCGAGGTATGCGAATAGAGTCTCACGGTCACTCGCTGCTCAAGCTTGGAACGCCACTTTCTGGATCAGCTTTGCACGTCACACGTCATACGTTAGCTCAGATAGATGCCGTACAGCCACGCCCGACATGTTTCGTCACATCGACTTTCCCATGATTAAGTCGATGTGATGAAACATGTCGGGGCATGGCTGTACGGCAACTATCTGAGCTAATGTATGACATGTGACGTGCAAAGCTGATCCAGGAAGTGGTGTTCCAAGCTTGAGCAGCGAGTGGCGGTGAGACAGACTGTGCAGGTCTGGGAGATATTTCAAGCACCTACAGGTAAGCCTGTAGGTTAAAGTGGTTGTAAAGGGTTTACAACCACTTTAAAAATACTATTTCATAGATACATCCATTGTATATCCTGACTTTTGAAAACTGCAGTGTTCCCTGTGTGATTTAATAGTTGTTCCGTGTGTCTTCTGAGAGTGTTTTTCAATATGCTATTCCATCAGGTAATACCACTGAGGACACACATATCACTGTACTGGAAGGAGACTCCTTAGTTATCGAATGCATTGTGGACAGCAACCCTCATGCCAACATTTCATGGCATGATAAAGACTCACTTCTCTGTGGACCACTGAATAGAGAGTTACTAACCTATGAACTGAGGAACATTACATCAAATGATGCTGGAAGATACCAATGCTCAGCCCAGAATGACCACTGGATCAGGAACAGAACCATAGACATCATTGTGCATTGTAAGTAGCCCTCAGGCCTTTAATAAAGTGTATGATATGAAAGTGTATGAAAGCCAAATTTTCCTTTTTGGATAGCATAGGGGATGATGAGAACACTTTCCTTTTTTTCTTCTTTGCTGTCTGTGTCCCTTTGGAGAGATTTCCTTTCACTTCCTGTCTGAGAAGCATAGCAGGATGTAAGATCAAGCTTGCCCTTCTGTTACAAAAGGCCACAGGTTTTTATTGTGCAGTATTACAACCCTTGACTTTAAGTGGCCCAGCGTCCTAATAACCGGTGATGTCATCAGTAGATAAGGAGGACTTCTGCACAACATCCTTATTTGCCCCTCCCTATTAGCACTGGGGTCCCGTTAGCTGAGAAACGCTGGAATACTAATCAGTACTAGTGTGCAAAGGTGTATTTGCTTTGGAAGAATAAATCACCTAACATATTGGGTTTGTGGTAGGGTGACCACATTTCCAAACTACCATTCAGGGACACCCTCCCTTCCCAAAAATCAACTTGTGCTGTAACGAATCACAGCACAGTGATTGGACACAAGAGGCGGGATTTATGATGTTTCCAATCACAAGCAGGGGGCAGGGATTGTGCTCCACCAGGCATTCCCGGCCAGGACAAGTACTGTCAGTGAGTAAAGTGGTGATGTGGCGGCATTTTTTGGGGGCATCAGATTGGCCTGGGGGGGGGGCTGTGTCAGTTTGTCACTCACTGACACTGTATTGTCCTGGAATGAAGGTGCCCGGGACAGACCTGCAAAATGCGGGACTGTGGGCAATCTGGGACACGTGGTCATCCTAGTTTGTGGATGCTGCTTCCCGGGACCCGCGGCCGCACCCGCGACGCACGCGGCGTGCGCGCCCACTGGGCGGCAGAGTTAAAGGGACGTACCTGTACGCCAATCTGCCTGCCCGTGCCATGTTGTTGACATAAACAGTCGTGCGGCGGTCAGGAAGTGGTTAATTCATTTTTGAAATGGGTGCCTTTGGATTATGTAGAATTTGAAAGGGGGAGGCAACTAAAAAAAGGTTGAGAGACACTGGTGTAGTCTCTTGGTTGGACCAAGGTACAGAACTCAAGCAAGTTGACTTTCACTCACCCCAATCAGTCTTAGGATCTGTTGTTGGGCTTTGGTCTAGTGTCCTTTGCATCAGTTTGAGATGCTTGAGATCATTCAGAACTCATTGACAGGTTAATTTAACCTGTCGTTGATCTCCTGATGATCTGCACTTGACCCGCTTTAGGGTCCTTTCACACTAGCGGACCGTTCGTCCGTTCATTACAAGTCGTTTACGGACTTGTAATGAATCCCTATGGGAACGCGTCCGTTAGCGGATGGAGCATCCGCTAACGTCCACGACCATCCGCGTCTGTCGGGATCCGCTTTTGCGAACGGAAGAAACCCTATTTTTCTTCCGTCCGGCGGAACTGATCAGATGCAGACGGACAGACGGTCCGTCTGCATCCGATCCCCCATAGGGGAGAGCGGAGCAGAGACAGGGCGGTCTCTGCACTGTGTGCGGGGACCGCCCTATCCGCCGACAGCTCAGCGGGGATGACGGATGATCCCCGCTGAGCTTTGGCAGACACACGGAGCGGACACAGAAACGGTCCGCTCCGTGTGAAAGGACCCTTAAGAGGGGTTTGCATAGACTTGTATGGGAATGGAAACCTTCTTGAGAAGGGCAAAATCCCCTCACTTCACCACTGGCCCTTATTCTCTTCAGGTGACCCCGAATGCATTTATCCTGATTAGTGTTTAGTGTCTCTTCTGGATTCCCTCTTCTGCTGGCAATTGTGGGTTAAGTGTTTTTAACTCACATTGTAGTTGCAGAAATCTGGCTTCTCACTCCTGGTGAATAGGATCTCATAATACTCCTGAATTTATTTGTTTTATATGTGCAAAATTCATTGCTTTCTGTTGCTTTGTGTTAAAGCCACTGCTGTAAAAACCTGTATGTTCCCCAGCTCCTTAGTGTGCATAACAATATCAAATAAAAGAGCTGCTTAGCATTTTACAGCAATTCTCTTTCTCATATGTTTTTGTTTCTTACAGATCCTCCTTATATTAACATCACCATCAAAGGTATTTTAGCTTTTTCCATTCCTCCAGAGCTTTGAAGAAATAATTTGCGCTGCCAAATTCATTCATAACATACAAGCCTATTCGTATGAACATTGATTCAACAGCACTCCCCAGGCAGCACCAGAAAAATCAAACAGTACATTTTTAAATGTAGTTCAGGAAATATTGTATGTCATACTTGCTAACATCTTCATTCCAGTTCTTGAAAAAAAAAATTGCAATAAGCGTTTATTGATTGGTTTGCGCAAAAGTTATAGCTTCTACAAAATAGGGGACTGTTTTATGGCATTGTTATTAATATATATATATTTTTTTTACTAGTTATAGCTAGGATCAGCGATTTTCTATCATGACTGCGACATTATGGCGGACACTTTTGACACCATTGTCATTTTTACAGCGATCAGTGCTATAAAAATGCACTGATTACTGTAAAAATTACATTGGCAGTGAAGGGGTTAACCACTGGGTGGCGCTGCAGGGGTTAAGTGTTCCCTAGGGAGTGAATCTTACTGTTAGGGGGCATGGCTACACGTGACATGTCACTGATGACCGTTCCCGATCACGGGGGAACAGTCATCAGTGACAGTGTGACTAGGTATCATAGGGGAATGCCTTGTTTCCCTTCACTCATGGTCCACACTTGAAACCCCCACCTTCCTAACAGTCTTGCCCAGGTCATGCCTGTTGGAGACTGAACATTGTTTCATGCTATGTTATACATTGCTTGGTTTATTTCCCTGTGTATTTGGAGTATGACCACTAGATGTCACTATACACAGATACTCTATCATAATGTTCTTTGTGTTAACTATCTGTTACTGCATTTTTCCTGTTATCTATGGTTGTTGTTCTTCTATATCTCGTGAGCTAACATGAGCACCATGCTCTCTGCTGTATGTCTCTTCAATACAAATTAATCCAAGTAAACTACAGCCATCCATATATGTCTGATTATTCTTTGCATCATCTGCACCAGCCAACAATGCCCACTTTTCAGGCTGTTCAGCTTTCATCACACCCACTCTCTGGGCCCTTATTATCTGGGCCACTTGCGGTCGTGATCCCTTCAGCTAATACCCTTTTTTTGTGCAAAAACAGTGTAGCGCTGGACAGCATATACCACATAAGTATCTAAAGCAACAGGTAAAGTAAGCAATAAATTTCACAGAAAACCATTAGTACTCAGAAGTGATAATGGTGGGGAGTACACCGGGTTTCAAGTTGAGAATACACTCAGGGAACTAGGAATAGAACATCAAAAGACTGTCCCATATACTTCAGAGCAGAACGGGGTAGCAGAGAGGAAAAGCAGATCCCTGACTGAAATGATCAGATGCATGTTGACTGATTCTGGACTCCCTGAAAAATATTGGGGAGAAGCAGCACAAACGGCCACCTACTTACAAAACAGATTACACTCCAAGGCAACAACCAAAACTCCATACGAGCTATGGCACAGTCGAAAACCAAGCATAGGACACCTCAAGGTATTTGGAAGCAAAGCTTTTGCTTACATTCCGGGAGAAAAGCGCAGCAAGCTCCAGAATCGAGCAATTGAAGGTGTCTTTGTTGGTTATGCCGAAGGATACAGAATCATAGACCCGAAGATCGATAAAGTGACAATCAGCAGCAGCGTAACATTTATCGAGGACCCGAGAAATGAAGTAACGGAGCCAGCCATGCCAAGAGCAGAAGAACCAAATAACGCTGAGCAGGTTTTCTTTCCTATGGAACGAACCCCCGAAAGTGATACTGTGTCACAGAAAAGACTGGAACAAACTGAACCAGCTAATGACGCTGAACCAAGACGCTCAATGAGGGAAAACAGAGGTAAACCCCCCAACAGACTCTCGTACAAAGTAGAAACATCCTGCGTAAGAGAACCCACTTGTTGGAAAGACATAACACAACTCCCAGAGAGGGAAGCCAAGAGATGGATAAAGGCAGTTGAGGAAGAAATCATCTCACTACAGGACACGCAGGCTTGGGTACTAACGCAACTGCCGGCCAAAAAGAGGGCAATTGGGTGTAAATGGACTTTCAAGGTCAAGTACAACACTGATGGCACAGTTGAGAGATATAAAGCGAGACTCGTAGCCAAAGGATACTCCCAAAAATATGTAGAAGACTACGATGAGACATTTGCCCCAGTCGTCAAACATACCCAGAGGCGATTCAGTTTGCATGTGCCGCGCTATATAAGTTTTTCATTCATTCATTCATTCATACCACAATCAGAGCTCTACTCACAGTTGCAACTACAAAACAAATGCTAGTAAAGCACTTTGATGTAAAAACCGCTTTCCTACACAGTGACTTAACAGAAGACATCTACATGGAGCAACCAGAGGGCTTTGTAGACCCACAAAAGCCAGAACAGGTGTGTAAACTTAAGAAGGGGATCTACGGGCTCAAGCAAGCAGCCAGAGCATGGAACATGAAGATTAATGAGGCGCTTTTGAGAGAATCCTTTCAGAGGAGCAAGGCCGATCCCTGCCTATACACCAAGAAACTAAATGGTAGGTGGATCTTTGTACTCATTTATGTAGATGATCTGTTAGTATGTTATGAGCAAGAAGGGGATTGTTCCAGACTGCTGGAGGTCTTAAACATGGACTTTGAAACAAAAGATCTAGGTGATGTCAAACACTTCCTAGGCATGCAGATAGAAAGAGAAGAAGATGGTAGTTTTCTTATTAACCAGAGTCACAAAATACAGGAAGTAATTGAAACTTTTGGGCTCAATGATGCCAAACCAGTCAACTCGCCTATGGAGACAAATTATCTTAAAGAATTAAACAACTCAATTAACCCCTTGCAAAATGACTCACAATTCAGAAGGGCAATGGGGAAGTTACTATACATTGCTACAGTGGCAAGGCCTGACATAGCTACAGCAGTGGGATTCTTATGCAGAAAAGTATCCCAGCCAACCCAGATGGACTGGAACGCAGCAAAAAGGATCATACGCTATTTGAAGGGAACAATAGACTTTAAACTGAAATTTTCATCAACAGGGAAGAGTGGTCTGACTGGATATGTGGATGCAGACTGGGCAGGTGACCCCAGTGATCGGAAATCCACCAGTGGACACCTGTTTCTATTTAAAGACGGCCTGATCAGCTGGACCACCAGAAAACAGTCCACAGTGACACTGTCCTCCACCGAAGCAGAATACGTGGCCGCATCACAAGCAGGGCAAGAGGTAATCTGGTTGAGACAATTGCTGGAAGATCTAGATCAGAACCAGAAAGAGTCCACGCCAATCTATGAGGACAATCAAGGATGTATAGCACTCGCACAGACAGAGCGGATAAACCCGAGAACCAAACACATAGACGTGAGATATCACTTCTTAAGAGACTTACAAGAGCAAGGACAGATGGATCTACAATACTGTCCCACTGAGGAAATGTTAGCAGACATCCTTACTAAGCCTTTGCCTGCAAAGAGACATATGGATCTAACAAGAAGAATCGGTTTGTCTAATTAAGCACTTCACAATGAGAAGGGGTGTTGGAGACTGAACATTGTTTCATGCTATGTTATACATTGCTTGGTTTATTTCCCTGTGTATTTGGAGTATGACCACTAGATGTCACTATACACAGATACTCTATCATAATGTTCTTTGTGTTAACTATCTGTTACTGCATTTTTCCTGTTATCTATGGTTGTTGTTCTTCTATATCTCGTGTGCTAACATGAGCACCATGCTCTCTGCTGTATGTCTCTTCAATACAAATGAATCCAAGTAAACTACAGCCATCCATATATGTCTGATTATTCTTTGCATCATCTGCACCAGCCAACAATGCCCACTTTTCAGGCTGTTCAGCTTTCATCACACCCACTCTCTGGGCCCTTATTATCTGGGCCACTTGCGGTCGTGATCCCTTCAGCTAATACCCTTTTTTTGTGCAAAAACAGTGTAGCGCTGGACAGCATATACCACATAAGTATCTAAAGCAACAGGTGTAAACAATGTTAATCTATAAGTGGTAACAATCTTTTAAAACTTAATTCAATATGTGAATACACAAAAGCTATAAATGCATAGGTTGTTATAACACTGTGCCAATCATTATGGCACTGAGCATAAATTACTTATAAATATCAACAGATGAATAAACAGTGTAAAATAAAGTGACCAATTCAGCATATGAGGTGCAAAACAAAAAGAGTCCACAGAAAAAAGCTGGAAGTTCACAGAAAAAAGCTGGGAGTTATTAGCCTCTTCCAATGCAGGTGATGAAAAGATGCAAACAATGAATGTCCAATTAGGAGATCCACAGGTGAGAAAGGAGGGAGATTTCAGACATCAGTTGCCCAACACCAGTAGAAATAAAGGCTTACCAGAAAGCCTGTGACTAATGCCTTTCAGGAAGAGTCTAAACAGGCATAGCAGGAAATTCTGATCCTTTGGGGTGTCAGGAACGAATCCGGATCTCTCCACAGATTAGATGGTAGAATCCACAGCTCCTCATAGGGTTAACCACTGCTTCCAAATGGAACTTGCATAGATGTATGTGAGCGTGTGTTTATCAAACACCATGTGGGGAAAAAGAAAGGGACAATCCCATAGTGTAGGCGTAAAAAACGAGAGGGTTTATTTAAAAAATATAAAAATGAAACAGCTTAAAATACTCTCATTTATAGAGAGTGATACAAAAGTCCTTGCAAGGATAAAAAGCTCCGTATGAATATCATACCGCCTAAGGCCGTTAGCGCATGCGCAATGCGAGTGTGTCTGCCCGACGATCGTTTCGTCGTAATGACATCATCAGGGGCACCTTTTACCCTTTTTTTGTGTTCCTGTACATGCTCAATAACTCAAATAAGGGTGATGCTGTGATCTCAGAACACAACCCAGGACATAGAGTTATCAGGATAGAAATGTACAATAGATGACTCATAGATGAAAACATGATCCCAGCAAATCTGGAACATTTAATAAATCAAGACCACAAAGCCTTTTATGTTACCAAAGGATTTATTGAAGCATCAGAAATCAATACACAAACATCATTTAGATCAGTGGTCTCCAAACTGCGGCCCGCGGGCCAGATGTGTCCTTTGGCTTGCCTTTATCCGGCACTATTCCTTCCACTGACACCATAGATGGGACACCATTCCTTCCACTGACACCAATGTTGAGGCACTATTTATCCCACTGACACCAATGAAAGGGGCACTATTAACCCACTGAGACCAACAATGGGGCACTATTCATCCAACTGACACCAACAATGGAGATTAATCTTCCCACTAATACCAATACCTCCTACTGCATACCAATACCTCCAAAAGCATTTTTCATTTTCTTTATCCCTTCTGACCAGCAATTCTGAGGCATTTTGTACTCCCGCTGGCCACAATCTGGCCCTTCTAAGGTCTGAAGGATAGAAAACTGGCCATTTGCTTAGAAAGTTTGGACACCCCTGATCTATATACATCCATTGCATATCCTGACTTTTGAAAACTTCAGTGTTCCCTGTATGGTTTAATAGGTTTATAGATTGGTAGAATCAATTTCCATTTGTCTTCTGGGTATTTTCAATATGCTTTTCTATCAGGTAATACCACCACTGAGGACACACATATCACTGTGCTGGAAGGAGACTCCTTAGTCATTGAATGCATTGTGGACAGCAATCCTCAGGCCAACATTTCATGGCATGATAAAGACTCACTGCGCTTTGGACCACTGAATGGAGAGTCACTACCCTATGAACTGAGGAACATTACATCAAATGATGCTGGAAGATACCAATGCTCAGCCCAGAATAACCACTGGATTAGGAACAGAACCATAGACATCATTGTGCATTGTAAGTAGCCCTCAGGCCTTTCATAAAGTGTATGAAAGCCAAAATACTTCATTTTGGATGGCATAGGGGATGATTAGGGACCCCTTCCTTTTTTCTTCTTTGCTGTCTGCGTCTGCAATTTTTTTTTGCCATCCGTTTATTTCTCCTTATTTCCTGCCCCATAGCCAAACGGTAAGTGAGAGGAAATCTCTTCAGATTAAGGGAACCCCCCCCCCCAGGCCCTCAGAACTATGGGCAGGTCTTAAACAGGAAGGGGTGTGACCTTAACAGGAAGGGGTGGATCATATTTAAATTAGGGGGTGTACAAGTTTAGTTAGGCCTGGGCAGCACAAAACCTAAATACACCACTGACCAATCCTATGCCAACTTCAATATGTTGGATTTCCCATCTTCCCATTTCTGCACCTGAGACAATGGCCACCAGGACTAGTAGAGAGGGGGTCCCAAGCAGAGACATGGCAGAGGTTCCCCTTACACATTTTATTAAAATACGCATACATTTTAAATATATGAATAAGTCCCTACCGGCAATATAGGAGGATGTTAGTTTGGGAATTGTGGGCATCTTCTAGATCAGTGGTTCTGAACCTCCTCTTCAAGTACTCCCAACGGGTCATGTTTTCAGATTTTCCTTTACTTTGCACGGCTGCTTTAAATCAATATCAATGACATGGTATTGATAAGAGCTATTTTATCTAAGGGAAGTTCCCAAAACATGGCTCGTTGGGGGTACCTGAGGACTGAGGTTGAGAACCACTGTTCGAGATAACACTGTTTTTTTTTGTCATGTAACTGCAATGTTCACCATAACATGGCAAAAAAAAAAAATTGCGTGGAAGTGTGTAAGAATGAACAAATTTATTTTATTGTGTCATGGCCCTTTTTTGTGACCCACTCCATAAGGTACAAAATAGTAATCTCCTGAACACCTCTAAGGACTCTTATGCCGCGTACACACGGTCGTTTTTCGGCATGAAAAAAAATGCCATTTTTAAAAACGTAATTTAAAATGATCGTGTGTGGGCTTTACATAGTTTTTCGGCTTCTGAAAAACATGCTGCATTTTTTAATGTCGTTTTTTTAAAATGTCGTTTTTCGGGTTGTAAAAAATTATCGTGTGTGGGCTAAAACGACGTTTTAAACCCGCGCATGCCCAGAAGCGAGTTATGAGACGGGAGCGCTCGTTCAGGTAAAACTACCATTCAGAATGGAGTAAGCACATTCATCACGCTGTAACAGACAAAAAAGCGTGAATCGCCTTTTACTAACACGGAATCAGCTAAAAGCAGGCCAAAGGCGAATAGAACTTCCCCTTTATAGTGCCGTCGTACGTGTTGTACGTCACAGCGCTTTGTTCATCATTTTTCAAAAACGATGGTGTGTGGGCAACATCGTTTTTAATGGTGAAGTTGGAAAAACTTCGTTTTTTGGACATGCTGAAAATGTAATTTTTTTTTTCATGCCATATCAAATTTCTTCATCAATTTAGGTCAATATGTATTCTGCTATATATTTTTGGTAAAAAAACTCCCAATAAGCATTTATTGATTGGTTTGTGCAACAGTTATAGCGTCTACAAATTATGAGATATATTTCTTTATTTTTTTTCTTTATTTGGCTCTGACTTGCTGCAGCTTTGAATGCACATTATTAGAAGCTCACAGTGTGCAGTAAAATCATGCCCTGTACACACGATCGGTTTTCCCGTTGGAAAAAGTCAGATGAGAGCTTTTTTTTTCCAACGGAAAAACTTCCGGGAAAAGATAGAGAGCAGGTTCTCTATTTTCCAGACGGAAAAAAAATTCCTAGCAGAAAAAACGTTCGTCAGTATGAAATACCAACGGGAAAAAAAAAACTTGCATGCTCGGAAACAATTCGACGTTGTATGTTGTATGTCACCACGTTCTTAACGCTCGAAAGTTCAGAGCGTGACCGTGTGTATGCAAGACAAGCTTGAGCGGAATTCCGTTGGAAAAACCATCAAACTTTTTTTCCGACGGGAAATCCGGTCGTGTGTACGGGGCATTAGAGTAAGCAATTTCAGTCCAGGAGAGGAGGCGGTACAACCGTGCAGGACTGAAGGAAAGGCCAGTGTTTAATTTTAACGAAGGTAAGAGGATCGAATACAGGACAGGCAAAGCTGTTATTTGAGGTTTTCATGTAAAATTCTACTGCAAGTTAACCACTTGCCGACCGCGCACCGCCGAAAAACGTCCACAAGGTGGCTCTCCTAGGCGAGAGCACGTAATATGACGTCCTCTCTCTTAGCCGCCACTAGGGGCGCGCGCGCGCCCCCCGCTCGCCCCCGACTCCCGTGCGTGTGCCCGTGGGCGCGATCGCCGCTGGGCACACGCGATCGCTCGGTACAGAGCGGGGAACGGGAGCTGTGTGTGTAAACACACAGCTCTCGTTCCTGTCAGCAGGGGAAATGCTGATCTTCGGTTCATACAATGTATGAACCGAGGATCAGTGTTTCCCCTAGTGAGGCCACCCCCCCCCCACAGTAAGAACACACCCAGGCATACTTAACCCCTTCCCCGCCCCCTAGTGTTAACCCCTTCACTGCCAGTGGCATTTTTATAGTAATCCAATGCATTTTTATAGCACTGATCGCTATAAAAATGCCAATGGTCCCAAAAATGTGTCAAAAATGTCCGAAGTGTCCGCCATAATGTCGCAATACCGAAAAAAAATCGCTGATCGCCGCCATTACTAGTAAAACAAAATATTAATAAAAATGCCATAAAAATACCCCCTATTTTGTAAACGCTATAACTTTTGCGCAAACCAATCAATAAACGCTTATTGCGATTTTTTTTTACGAAAAATATGTAGAAGAATACGTATCGGCCTAAACTGAGGAAAAAAAATGTTTTTTTTATATATTTTTGGGGGATATTTATTACAGCAAAAAGTAAAAAATATTCATTTTTTTCAAAATTGTCGTTCTATTTTTGTTTATAGCGCAAAAAATAAAAAACGCAGAGGTGATCAAATACCACCAAAAGAAAGCTCTATTTGTGGGAAAAAAAGGACGCCAATTTTGTTTGGGAGCCACGTCGCACGACCGCGCAATTGTCTGTTAAAGCGACGCAGTCCCGAATCGCAAAAAGTACTCTGGTCTTTGGGCAGCAATATGGTCCGGGGGGTAAGTGGTTAAAGCAGAGCGTCACCCAAAAAGTTAAGTTCCACTTGTTTGCACCGCTGCCACATTTGGCATTTTTTTTTGGGGGGGGGGGGAGCAGGTATCTGGGTTTGACAGGTACCTTCTCCCACTTTCATCTCAGATCGCTGCGGCCTCCCCTCCCTCCCCCGTAGTCTTTTGGGACACATCACATGTCCCAGAAGACTACATGCCCATTCACAAGACGCAGCACAACTCGTGCATGTGCAGTAGGCAACCGGCTGTTTCCCTTACTTGATATCCCGGCGCCTGCACCCAACGCTGATTGAAGAATCGGTTCGGGTGAGGACAAATCTGGAGGGGGCACACCCCCCCTAGATCCATTGTTCTGTCGAGAAGTGCCCGGCTTTCGAATAGTGCCCGGGTGAAACTGCGCATGCGCCGCACGGAGCGGCAAAACACCTGAGTTGAGGATCAGCAGATGTCTCTCATGGCCGAGGCACGTTCATGTAGGTGAGGGGCGGATATTTACTTGAAGGGGTCGGATTTTTCAATGATGGGCAGTGCTGGGGGGGCGGAATTGTTATCGATAGCCAATTGTTATCGATATCAGCAAAATAAATCTTTATCTAATATTCATTTCAAACGCTTGCAGGGCGCGTTTATTGAATTGAAGGCCGGCGTTTTCTATATTGGATAACGATTTCTTTAGCAGATTTGTTTGGCCATCAATAAAAATTCCGCCCCCAGCACTACCCATCATGTAAATATCCGCCCCCTTCATGTAAATATCCGCCCCTCTCCTACATGAACGTGCCTCGGCCACGCAAGACAGCTGATCATCAACTCGGCTGTACTGAGGCTCCGTTGTGCGCATACGCAGTTCCGGATTGGCATTTTTCGACATGGGGCATGTCTCGAACAGGATACCGGCCCTGTGTGACCCTCACAGTGAAAAATGCCAGTTCTAGTTCTTATTGGACAAAGGGCGCTGGTTTGGCTGAGGTTAACTATGAAGCAAGGCTGCAGTAGCTAAATGAAACTTAATCCAGCATCACAGAAGAGTTTTTTTCTGACCAATAAAGGTAATGTCTGTCTGATTTAGACTCTTCTACATATTTTGTTTTTCAGATAAACCCAGAGAAATGTCTTGTGCGCCCTCCTGCTGCCTGGAGCAGTCAAGTAAAATGAAGTGTCAATGTATAATTATGGCGTTTCCAGAAGCAATTACACAGTGGAAAGTGAATGAAGAATCCTATCCCTCTTCCTATAATAAAATTGACCTTCAAATTACCACTGACCTATATGGTCCATTAAGTATAAGTACACTGGAGATAAATGTAACCCAGGGGTATATGCCGAGTATACAGTGCAGTAGTTCCAATCAGCAAGGAGAACTGGTCATAAAACTGGTAAATGGCAGTAAGTATTGCTTATAACAGAAAGAAATATAATGTAATTGTATGTTTTGATCTAAAGTACAACTAAAGGCAAAACTTTATCTTTCCCATGTTCCTGTTGCTGCACAGAGAGATATTACTAATGTGCATGGGGTGATTAGGGAGTGCTTGGGCACACCTGGCACACCCTGTGCGCACGCCTATGGATAAAGTGTAGAGAGATTAGAATATCTGTCAGTTATTATTGCTGTCTGTGCCCCCCTCAGAGAGTTCGAGCTGTGATGACTGAACTAATTTATGGATATATGATATTTTAAGAATATTGTAAGTACTGTTATTGGTTATAATTAGGGCTGTTACTGACTAATTTTTGTGTTCGATTAATCTTTTTTTTTTCAATCGATTAATCGACTAATTTCGATTAATTATAAAGCACATACAGATCCAACTACTTTTAGCTGATCTCCTTGCAGGCTGATTCCCAGTGCAGCTACCAACCACTGGAAAAATGGATAGCAGGATACAAAAAACACACAAAGGCAGCGCTCGATGGGAAAAACATTAAAACTTTCATAGTCTTCAAGTAGGTAACCAAATAAATATTGCACTGGAGATGAAATCGATGTAGTTACATAAACTGTAAAAATGGTGCAAGTAATACCAAACGGTAGCAAAAGCAGTCATAAAATGTAGCTAAGTATGATACTGGTATAAAAATGTGTACAACGATACCACTGCTGAATCCAGATGAGGAGAGGTTAACATCGGTCCGTCGGCATGTAGAAGTCCCGTGAAGGGAAGTGTAGATAGAGGTAAGTGTAACAGCCCTTGCGTGTGGCAGATAGTAAGGTCCCGCCGGCATGCCGATATGAAGGCACAGCAAAGGAGCCCTTCAGATGGACACGGCAAGCCCTGCCGGTGTCTGTGACGTTACCAGATCTCCGACTGAACTCCCTGAAGGCCCAGAAGCCAGCGGAGAGGTGAGTACCAATCAAATGTAGCGCTACCCCCTCAGGAGCCGCTGGTTGTTTTGGGATCGTCGTATTAAGTTACCTTCAATCGTTGTCTAGGGTGATTGTAGTGAGTAGAGCATTAAACGAATGTCCAATCAGCAGATAAGATTTTCTGAATGCTTTATTGTCTCGGCCCAACACGACCAACATCAACATAAGATGGGACAGAAAAGGTTGATGAAGTAAGAGAACCTTGCAGTATCAGGCTTGCATAAGAGACAAGCAATCCTGCTCTCAGTAGTAGTAGGTACAGTTCGTCACCACTCTAGCCAGAGTGGGTGAAGTGCCCCCGGACAGACTCCTTCCACGAGCCTGGCAGCCAAAGTGTCACTTTAAGGTTTCTGGGAGGAACAGGCCTCTGCCACAGGCCTGGCTCGGATGGAGCCTTTGCCACAGGCCTAGAATTTGGATGAGCTGAATAGTTGAGCTTATCCTCCCAGTAAATTGTGCTTGGGGTCACCGACTGACAGTACAAAGGTTATCTGTCAGTCTTCAGGTCACCCAGATCTCCGATGGTTCGTTCAAGCTTCCCAGACAACCTGCCTCTGGATTCTCCTTGAGCCGACTCCCCACCGCACAGCACGCAGCTTGGGATCTCTTCAGTAGAGTTGGAGACCCAGTAAGTCACTGGGGCCCCTGTTGGCATCAGTTGCTCCAGGCCATGAGGGCCCAGAGTCAGGAACTCCGCGTTGCGCGCGACCCCAGGCCAGGTAGGCCATAGTGGTGGGCCCGCGATGTGCGCACACCCTAAAGGTGGGTGCCGCACCTGGAACCAGGAACCCGCAAAGAACCAAGAACAATGGCTTCCGCCACAGAAATACTCCTCCCCAGAATGCCCCGTGAGGGAAAACTCCTCCAATTGGCTGCTAGGGAAAAGCGGCTCCGCCTGGACCTCTCTGGCGCCACCTGCCGCCTAGGGATGGTGTCTCATCCCTGGAGCACAGTCTAGCACACAGAATAATCCAGATTTGGCGACAGCCAAATTTGACATAATTCAGAACGAGAGCAAATTATCTCTCTCATTCTCCAACTAACTTTAGCGTAGCGCATTTACTGAAAGTAAGGGGGCGCTACATCTAGAATAGACTAAACTCATTCCATGTAAAACCTATCTACACCCTTACTTAATTTAGACGAAAGTGGTTCCACTGGATGCTCTTCACATCTACACATGCATATGGTACACCATTTCTGTCCCCCCTTTTTTTTTCCCCTTTTGTTTCCTCCTACAATAGCCCCTGTTTGGGGAAAGCCATGAGTTTCCCTTCCTGTGTATGTTATAAAAATGGTTCAAACAGGAAGTAGGGCTGGCTAGCATGACTCTGTTTACTCTAATGCTCTGTAATTCTGTAATGGAATACCAACTTCTATAATGGTTTATTCTATCACTGGATGTATACGGTAATATACTTGCATTTGTCCAATGTCTGGACTGTTGTATTGCCTTGCCCACATTCCTGTCTGTTTATGACATTTATAAATAAATGATTTAAAAAAGTCAAACCCAGATATTTAATATATATATCAGTGGCTGCTGGTGCTCAAATTTCTTCCCCCCCCCCCCAGGCAGCCATCCGACCACTACCAAAATCACAGCCCCCCATTGTCGCTCGCTTGATCGCTACTACCGACTCCCCAACGATTGTCACTTCGCTTGCTCATCCGTTGCCCGCCAGCCCTGCACGTACCTTCATCCTCACGTCTCTCTGTGGTCTCCACCCGGGCCAATGGGGGCTAGGACTTCTGGTCAATTGGGTCTCAGGACCCACTAATTGGCCGGGATTGGCCAGGAGGAAAAACAGGAAGATATTAGCGATCATTCATTCGCTAATGTCACTTAACTGGGTGGGCTCAGAGTGCAGTGCTCTGCGCCCCAAGCCCACCCTTTGAAGCCAATTAGAGCCTCCGTCTCTAGTCATGTGCTTAAAAAAAAAAACTCCATTGGAATCATGAGTCCGGTGCCCTGCATGTAGATTAGGGGCCAGGCGCATGGATTAGGGGGGTGGCGCCCGTGCACCCTGCATGAGCGGCCGCCACTGTTATACAGTATATACAGTAAGTAAATGATTCAGACCAGTGCACAAAGCAAGGTCCATAAAAGACATGAATGAGCGAGTTTGGGGTGGAGGAACTGGCCTGCACAGAGTCCTGACCTCAACCCGATAGAACACCTTTGGCATGAATTAGAGCAAAGACTGCGAGCCTGGCCTTCTCATCCAACATCAGTGCCTGACCTCACAAATGCACTTCTGGAAGAATGGTCAAACATTCCCCATGACACACTCCTAAACCTTGTGGACAGCCTTCCCAGAAGAGTTGAAGCTGTTCTAGCTGCAAAGGGTGGGTCATCTCAATATTGAACCCTACGGACTAAGACTGGGAAACCATTAATGTTCATGTGCGTGTAGAGACAGGCGTCCCAATACTTTTGGTAATATAGTGTATATGGTAACATATTAATTAAGTAATTTTTGTTTGCATATGTTATTTCTTTTTAAGTCATATATGCATTTGGTTATTGCACTTTATAGGAAATATTCACTTTGTGGACATTTTTCTGCCCTTTTTAAATTTTTTATGTATGCCTGATTTAGTGACTAGGGATGAGCCGAACACCCCCAGAACCTGCGAACAGACCGATAGTTCGCGCAAACTTTAGAACCAGATTAAAGTCTATGGGATTCGAACGTTCAAAATTAAAAGTGCTAATTTTAAAGGCTAATATGCAAGTTATTGTGCTAAAAAGGGTCTGGGGACCCAGGTCCTGCCCCAGGGGACATGTATCAATGCAAAAAAAAAGTTGTAAAAAACTTCCGTTTTTTTGGGAGCAGTGTTTTTAATGGTGCTTAAAGTGGGAAAAAAAGTGAAATATTCCTTTAAATATCATACCTGGGGGGTGTTTATAGTATGCCTGTGAAGTGGCACGTGTTTCCCGTGTTTAGAACTGTCCCTGCACAAAATGACATTTCTATAGGAAAAAAAATCATTTAAAACTGCTTGTGGATTTAATGTAATGTCTGGTCCTGCGCAATGGACACTAAATCAAAATACTGCAGCTCCCTGCCTGTATTTGTATGAGAACACCAGCGATTGTATTCAGGTAGCTTTAGGTGCACACTGTGCAAAGGACACGGTACACTAAGTGAAAATACTGCAGCTAGCACAATCACCTGCCTGCCTGTCAGTATATTATGAAGAGACTACAGGAACGGATCTAGCTAAACTGAATACAGTGTATTAATATATATACAACAGCTGGGATGCATATATATCCTCTACACACTGTAACTGAAGCTAACTGACTCGCCTGCCTGCTCTATCTAATGCCGCGTACACACGATCATTTTTCAGCATGTCTAAAAAACAATGTTTTCCCAACTTCATCATTAAAACGATGTTGCCTACACACCATCGTTTTAAAAAAATGCTCTAGCAAAGCGCGGTGACGTACAACGCGTACGACGGCACTTTAAAGGGGAAGTTCCATTCGCCTTTGGGCTGCTTTAGCTGATTCCGTGTTAGTAAAAGACGATTTGCGCTTTTTTGTCTGTTACAGCGTGATGAATGTGCTTACTCCATTATGAACGGTAGTTTTACCAGAACGAGCGCTCCCGTCTCATAACTTGCTTCTGAGCATGCGCGGGTGTTTTTCATCGTTTTAGCCCACACACGATCATTTTTTACAACCCGAAAAACAACATTGTTTAAAACGACGTTAAAAAATGCAGCATGTTCAAATTTTGTTTTTGTTTTTCAGAACCTGAAAAATTATCGTGTGTACGCGGCATAACTCAGATTAAATGACACTGTCTCTCTCTCTCTGTCTGTCTTTAACCACCGCCGCAACACACTACACAAGGCCGCCGAGCAGACGGCCTTATATAGTGTGGTGCGTGAACTAAATCCCCTGAGACATAATTGGCCAAAGCCACCCTGGCTTTGGCCAATTATGGCTCTCCGTTTTTTCCACGATGTGATTGGCCAAAGCATGTGGGTCATAGTGCTTGCTTGGCCAATCATCAGCCAGCAATGCACTGCGATGCCGCAGTGAATTATGGGCCGTGACGCACCACTCAAATTTGGCGCGAACGGCCCATAATGTTCGAAATTCGGCAAACGGCCCAATAGCCGATGTTCGAGTCGAACATGGGTTCAACTCGAACTCGAAGCTTATCCCTATTTATGACTATAGGGGATTCTTTATTATCTTGATACACATTGGTTGGAAAAGCGCACAATATTATTATTTCTATAGAGGTTTGCAGTGTAGTATCCAACGACCTTCTTCGTGTAGCGGTCTCAGTATTGGACGCCTAGTGCCAGTGCCAGCATTTTTTTAATGACATATGAAAAGTGGTTTATCTTGATGTATTGAATGATTGATGTATTTATGTATTGATTGATGTTTTTTATCTTCTGCAGGAGGAACTCTCCGCAGCTCTTACACCATCATTATACTTGCTGTAGTGTTTGCTATACTATTTATCGCTGTGCTGTCGGTAATAGGCCTTTTTTTAATACATTACTACAGGAAGTAAGTATAAAATATTTTCTTTTTTCACATGACATTTTCTGGAACAAGTGTATGGTTCTTGTCACCAATAACATGCAGCAGTTCAGCCCTTAAAGTGGATGTAAAGCCACTCTCATCCTTTCTAAACTCCTGCCATAGTGCTGATCTATAAGGATATAGATGCCTCCTGCATGTATCTTTACCTGACAAATGTCTCCCCTCTGTCTGTTATAAGAACTGAAAAACTGCAGATTCTGTGGGTGGGTCTGTTGTTTGGAGCTCGGCGGGTGGAGTCATGATGTCAGTAGACTCCCCGCCCACCTCTACACTCCCCTTGTCGACATGCATTTTCTCCTGTGTATTACTTACACTAAATTCTGCTATGATCACTAACATCCAGTCAAAAGCCAGAAAAGTAACCACATGACTTCAGAAAAGGAGTGGGGGTGGGAATTAAAAAATAATGCCTGTCTCAAGCTAGTGCATGAGATGTGTAAATAACCTGTCATTCACAGCAAGGGGAAAGAACGGACAAAAGTTTTCTCCTGTTTGTCTGTTTATCTCACTGAAAAAAGAAAAGAGGATTGCTCAGAGCTGGATTAACTGTTTGTGGCAAGACTGGGCACAGATGATAGGAAATCTTATACTCTACATTGTGACAGGGATTACATCCACTTTAAATAATGTCGTTTTTCAGTTTAGGTTGTCAGGGAGATAAAGTAACAATGCTGGTTGTGGCCATTCTTATATGTAGTAATTGTATGTTTAACCACCTCAATACTGGGTACTTTCATCCCCTTCCTGCCCAAGCCATTTTTCAGCTTTCAGCGCTGTTACACTTTGAATGACAATTGCGCGGTCATGCAACACTGTATTTAAATGAAATGTTAATCATTTTTTCCCCACAATTAGAGCTTTCTTTTGGTGGTATTTGATCACCTCTGCGGTTTTTATTTTTTGCGCTATAAACACAAGAATAGCGTCAATTTTGAAAAAAAAAAATATTTTTTACTTTTTGCTATAATAAATATCCCCCAAAAATATATCAAAAACAAATTTTTTCCTCCGTTTTGGCCGATACGTATTCTTCCACATATTTTTGGTAACAAAAAAATCACAATAAGCGTTTATTGATTGGTTTGCGCAAAAGTTATAACTGCTACAAAATAGGGGATAGATTTATAGCATTTTTTTTTTACTAGTAATCGCGGCGATCAGTGATTTTTATTGTGACTACGATATTTTGGAGGACACATCAGACACTTTTGACACTATTTTGGGACCATTCACATTAATACAGCGAATAGTGCTATAAATATGCACTGATTACTGTGTAAATGTGACTGGTAGGGAAGGGGTTAACACTAGGGGGCCATCAAGGGGTTATATGAGTACCCTGGGAGTGATTCTAGCTGTAGGGGGAGGGGACTGACTGGGGGAGGTGACCGATCGGTGTCCCTATGTACAAGGGACACACCATCGGTCTCCTCTCCCTAACAGGACATGGATCTCTGTGTTTACACACAGAGATCCACAGTCCACAGTGCCCGGCGGACATTGCGGCCGTCGGGCACGCGCATCGGGTTCCCAGTGATGCGGCGGGAGCGTGCGCCACCCAGTGGCTTGGGAAGGCTAGGACGTCATATGACGTCCTCCCAGAATGAGAGGCTTATCGTCCCGCCGTCATTTGACGGCGGAAAGTAGCTTAGTGGTTAAAGAAAGATAGATAAGGGGGTACCACATCCAATAAAAATTGTTAGAAAATCGTTTTTAGACATTTGAGCGGCCTTTACCGGTACCAGAAAGGAACACTATGGCCCGGATTCACAAAGCACTTACGCCGACTTATCTCAAGATACGCCGCGTAAGTGTAAATATGCGCCGTCGTATCTATGAGCCGTGCCCACAAACTGAGATACGCCTAAAAATAGGCTTCATCCGACCGACGTAACTTGCCTACGCTGGCGTATCGTGGGCGCATATTTACGCTGGACGCATCTGGCGCTCCCATTGATTTCCTGTTCAAATATGGAAATGAGGGAGATATGTCTATTCATGAACGTACTTGCGCCCGGCGCATAATATACGCGGTTTGCGTAAGTCGTACGTCCGGCGTAAAGTTATTCCCCATATATGAGGCGCAACCCATGCAAAGGTATGGACAAGGGAACTCAAGCTGTCGTATTTTACGTCGTTTACGTTGTACGTGAATATGGCTGGGTGTAGGTTACGTTCACGCCGTAGGCAGTTATCCGTCGTATCTTAGGCATTCGTTCCGACGTGATTCTGAGCATGCGCACTGGGATTCGTCCTTGGGACGGCGCATGCGTCGTTCGTTATTCGTATCTGGCTGAGACTCAGCCCATCATTTGCATGGGGTCACGCCTCATTTGCATGGCTCAAGCCCACTTCCACTTACGACGACTTACGCCTAAGAAACCCAGTGCAGCTTTGGCAGCACTGGCTTTGTGAATCCAGTGCTTGCCTCTCTGCGCTACGTCGGCGTAGCGTATATGAGATACGCTACCGCGGCATAAATATGCGCCGATGTATGTGAATCCGGGCCTTTATTGTTTTACAAAAATAAGTAGATTTATTTAATGTTACAAAATGAATAAAAATATATAGAATAAAACAAGGGAAAATCAAGCTCTCATTTGTATAACCACATAAATATATATAAGGTATGTATGTCCTGTCCAAGAATGGTTGTTCCATTTTTTCTTTAGCCATTTACATCAAAGTACTAACACTTATGCAGGCTTCCTCTCAACAACAATGTGATTGTGTAACTAGAACAAGATGGTTCTACAACTTTTGCATTCTGTTCTTGGACAAAAAACATCTTTACATTCCATGATGATTGGATTAAGGTGTCTCAAGGTGTGAATCTAAATGCTGGGGTATCTTCCTTTTGCTAGAAGTAAAGAAGTGGCTTGGTATGCTATAAAATGTCTCCAATATTACAGAACAAGTCCAGTTGAATGTCATCTACTATGTACTGTATATGAACAAAAACAGAAAGCAAGAGCACCAGTGGATAAGAAACATATGTAGCACCCTCTAGTGTGTGCTACTAATGTGAGAGTAGGCAAACTTTATCCTGACTCATGATTAATCCTGTGAGTCTGTAATTAGGTCAGGATTATTAAAGTTCAGAACTGGATGATTTATGCAGGCAGGTCTCTGGTGCCTCCCCCGGGTCTAGAAGTTTGGAGAGACTTCTAGAGGTTAGTGGGCAGAGGCCAGAAGGACTGTTATGCATACTTAGGGGAACTCTGGCCAATCCCCGGGCAGTGGACCTGGCATGGGACCAAGCCAGCCCTTAAGTATTGAATGAGTCACATCAGCAGGGTGTGAAGTCGGGTGGAAGATGGAGATGCAGGGAGACTGTCGGTGGCCCTTGAGACAAACACCTTAGTCTAGGTGGAGGGGTGGGTGCTCTGCCTCGGGGCAGGGCAAAGGAGGCCTGGCTGGAAGGATCCTACCACAGGAAAAGTTGGAAAGAGGCTTTCCTGCGAGGCAGCGGGAACAATGAGGACAGTGTGAGTACAGCACGGATATGTAAAAAGGTACTACAGCGCTATTACTAAAACCATATAAAATACTAAAGATAAGCTGCAGACACGTGAGGTGCACAAAACCAAAGTGAATAAATAAGAAAATATTGTGTTGCTGTGAGTACAGCACGGTGCAGGGACTCAGGGCCGATCCTAGGGTCACAGATGCCTGGGTGCAGAAATATTTCTGGCGCCCCCACATGGGCGTGGTCATCTTACCAACTGCTCCCCTTTACAAATGTTTCTTTGGCAACGACTCAAACACAGAAATGCTCCCCTAACATGGACAAAGAGAACACGTTAGGCACGGACCACCCCCCAGCGACGTCACTGCACGGTTGGTCTCTCTCCACACAGAGACAGCCACTGCTTCGCTCTCCTCCTCTGACAGGAGGGGGGATGGGCTTGAGCAGGAAACACAGTGGCAGCAGGGGTGACCGGCGGAGAGAGCTGCCTCTAGACACGGACAAGGAGAGGAGGAGGAGGGAGGGGAGCACTCCGATGCTTCAGTGCCCCCACCTTTGTGGCGCCTGGGTGCACTGCACCCCACACACCTGCCTAGGATCAGCCCTCCAGGGACTGACAAGGGGAGAGGCTACCACATGTAGCAGGTCTCTCTTGAAGACAGCATTGGGCTTAAGTTTTCATTAAACCTTATCTTGGGAGATCTCTAGTGAGTCAGTCGGGTAGACTGGTGATGAAGCAGCCAGGTGGGCTGGTGAAGAGGCAGCCAGGTGGGCTAGCATTTATTGCACAAGTAGACCTGGAACCGGTGTCTACAGGGAGTTAAAGGTACTCCAGGATGCAGTTCACAACACATGTGCTACTTTTCTAAGGGACTGAGAGTTTCTAGCCTGCAAGGGGCTGTTGCTAATCCCACAGAGGCTGTTAGTTTCTAAAGGGAGTAAATCAAGTAAAGCTGTATATAGGGAGGAAGTTGTCCCTGGTTTTGTTACTGTCAAGTTTGGGCATCCCATAATTCCTATCCTAATCCAAGTTATTATCCCCTCAATAAAACAAAGTTCAAGGAAAGTTTTCTGAACGCAAGCTGAAGATTCTAGGTGCCTGATTGTGCAGCAGTGGGGAACCCTGTCACTTGCAGCTACTACAGGGATAGTACTACATATTTGCTATAAATTATATAATTAATTTTAAACAAAAATCGAACTCTTTTCAGTCGTCAGAAGATCTAATATTAATGAGTGGCCATATAGTTTTTCCAGCCCTAGTGTGCCTTTTATGCCCTGTACACACGATCGGTCCATCCGATGAAAACGGTCTGATGGTTAACCGATGAAGCTGACTGATGGTCAGTCGTGCCTACACACCATTGGTTAAAAAACCGATCGTGTCAGAACGCGGTGACGTAAAACACAACGACGTGCTGAAAAAAAGTTCAATGCTTCCAAGCATGCGTCGACTTGATTCTGAGCATGCATGGATTTTTAACCGACGGACGTGCCTACAAACGATCGTTTTTTTTCTATCGGTTAGGTATCCATAGGTTAAATTTAAAACAAGATTGCTTTTTTTTTCAGGGCTGATCCTAGGGTCACAGGCGCCTGGGTGCAGAAATATTTCTGGCGCCCCTACACGGGCGTCGTCATTTTACTAACTCCTCCCCTTTACAAATGCTTCTATGGTAATGACTCAACCACAGAGATGCTCCCCTTCTTCATTAACCTGGGATCCTTACCTGATCTCTTAACAATAAACAAAATACAGGAAGAGAAGCAGAGTACTTTATTGGGACCTGGAGGGGGGCCTCTGTGATGGACACAGAGAGGGCTTCTGTTAGAGAGTCGGTTAGATGTTCAGCGCCCCCACCTCTGCAGGCGCCTGGTTGTAGTGCACCCTGTGGACCCTGCCTAGGATCGGCCCTGTTTTTTTTAACCTATGGATAAATAACCGATGGGGCCTACACACGATCGTTTTGGTCCGATGAAAATGGTCCATCAGACCGTTCTCATCGGTTTGACCGATCGTGTGTACGCGGCATTAGTCTTTGTTTGCAGATCTTCAGAAATAAAGGAAGGCAAACTTCTTAATGAGGAAATGAGAAGCAAAAAATTACGCAATACATGTTTATATTTTAATATGTAGGAAAGAGCCAGATCCTTCATCCAGCATTAATCTGTTTGGGTTGTTTTTTGTTCAGGAGGAAATTGAAGCAAATAGCTGAAAAAAAGACGGAATGCAAAGAAATCTACCGTAACACAACGGTCTTCTTCAACGTAAGTGAATGTAAAAAAATATCTTCCTTAGGGATCTGCCAAATATTTATTTTACAAAAAAATGTGTAGGCAATGCTAGCCACTGATGCGTTAAATTTCCATTTATTTATTTATTTTAGTACTTCAAAGGTACGATGTCCCCAATGTGACATCACTGCCCAATAGGGATGTTCAATACTGTCCTTTTCGCCCTGTCTTACATTTTCGTTAGATTAATGCCCTGTACACACGATCGGTTCGTCTAATGAAAACGGTCTGATGGACCGTTTTCATCGGACGAACCGATCATGTGTGGGCCCCATCGTTTCTTTGCCCATCGGTGAAAAAAAATAGAATCTGTTTTAAAAATTTCTGATGGTTATAAAACCGATAGAAAAAAACGTTCGTCTGTGGGGAAATCCATCGGTCAAAAATCCACGCATACTCAGAATCAAGTCGACGCATGCTCGGAAGCATTGAACTTAATTTTTCTCTGCACGTCGTTGTGTTTTACGTCACCGCGTTGGACACGATCGGATTTTTAACTGATGGTGTGTAGGCAAGACTGATGAAAGTCAGCTTCATCGGATATCTGATGAAAAAATCCATCGGCCCGTTTTCAATCGGATGAACCGATCGTGTGTACGTGGCATAAGGGATGCTCTGGACAGTGTGGTCACACTCTGGTGCCCATTGGATTTCCCAGTCATGTTAAGACACACATTGGGCTAGATTCACGTAGAATCGCGTAACTTTGTGCAGGCGTAACGTATCCTATTTACGTTACACCTCCGCAACTTTTACAGGCAAGTGCCGTATTCTCAAAAAAAAGTTGCGGCGGCGTAGCGTAAATAGGCCGGCGTAAGCCTGCCTACTTAAAATTGTGAAGAGGTGGACGTGTGTTATGTAAAACAGGCTTGACCCGACGTGATTAATGTTTTTCCCGAACGGCGCATTTGCCGTCCGTGGAATTTCCCAGTGTGCATTGCTCCAAAGTACGCCGCAAGGACGTCATTGGTTTCAACGTGAACGTAAATGACGTCCAGCCCCATTCACGGACGACTTACGCAAACAACGTAGCTTTTTCAAATTTCGACGCTGGAACGACGGCCATACTTAACATTGGTACGCCGCACTTACGCCACCATATAGCAGGGGTAACTATACGCCGGGAAAAGCCTAACGTAAACAGCGTAACTGTACTGCATCGGTCGGGCGTACATTCGTGAATTCGCGTATCCTGCTGATTTACATATTTTGACGCGTAAATCAGCATACACGCCCCTAGCGATCAGCGTAAAAATGCAGTTACGATCCGATGGCGTAAGAGACTTACGCCTGTCGGATCTAATAGATATCTATGCGTAACTGATTCTAAGAATCAGGCGCATAGATACGACCAGCCGGACGCAGAGATACGACGGCGTATCTGGAGATACGCCGTCGTATCTCCTCTAAGAATCTGGCTCATTGTTGCAAATGGAAAGTATTGACAAGATTATGAAAATGGCACTTGTAACTACAATTTCTTTCTAGCTGAATATCTATTTCTTTCATTGGACTATAATTTTTTTTTTTTAGCAACATTTACGTAAAGGAAAATGCCATTCATAGAAAATGTGCCCTTATGGAGAAAGGATCCTGAATTTTATTTACATTAATATAGAAATGTGGAAACTTCTCTATACATGACCTGTGTTTTTTTTAAAGGAGGGATACAAGCCAGAGGGGATGCCAGAAGACCGGGCTCCGGCTGATGAGGAAGATGAACGCTATGCTACGATTATTTTTCCACAGCGGAAACCCAGAGCTTCTGTGGAAGAAGTTGAGACAGGTTATGGATGCATGGATGGTTCCACTGCAGCTGTGAATGGAACTTCTATGCCAGTTACATTCATAGAAAAATGAGGGCTCACCCACAAAAGGCCTTCCGATCACAGTCCGGAACCTCCAAGAGAAAGTGTCTGGGACAGGGTTGATTAGCAAGTTGGACTTTATACAAAAGATAACTCGTAGTTAAATATACATACTGTAACTAAACCAATCTGATGCCATTGATGTATTAATTCTTCTTCTTTTTTTGATTCAATGTTTAATAATTATTTATCAATGTTTTTTTCACAATAAAAGCTTACATATAGAACACTCATCTCCTACCTAACCGCTAACCAAGACAAAAACCCTGGACAGAGAATTTAAAAGGCAAGAACAAACCATGAACTATACCAGGGGTATCAAACTCAATTTCATTATAAGCCCCATCAGCAGTATGGTTGCCCTCAATGGGCTAGTTGTATCTGGGGTGCTCTACGTACAAAGTGCATGGTTCACGAATGCATTATGTACAGAGTGCAGAGTTCAGAACTACGCTACATAGAGTGCAGAGTTCAGGAGTGCGTTGCCTACAGAGTGCAGAGTTCAGAGGTGTGTTACGTGCAGAGTTTTAGGATGTGCTATGTACACAGTACAGAGTTTAGGGGTGTGCTATGTACAGAGTGCAGCGTTTAGAATTGTGTTACGTGCAAAGTTTTGGGATGTGCTATGTCCCCAGTACAGAGTTTAAGGGTGTGCTATGTACAGAGTTTAGGGGTGTGTTATGTGCAGCGTTTTGGGATGTGCTATGTACACAGTACATATTATAGGGGTGTGCTTGATAAGGATTGAGACCCCTGACATAACCTCAGGGCTTAACCCATTCTGCCGTTGACCCAAATCATAGTAGTGAAACACGCAGACCAGAGAGATAAACAGTCTACATTCTTCACCTTTTCCCAACGTTCAGCAGTGAGAAAGGGGCTGGATTTTATTGGTCTTTTTATCAACAAAATGACATACTGATTGGTTCAGTTCATATAGTTCAGTCCCTTATTACACGCCCCTGTGACGTCTGTTCTTGGCATACTGCACACGTTTCAAAAGTCTCTAATTAGCACAAATGTCTTTGTGTCATCCCCATTCAATTTCACAGGGGCAACATTCTTCAGTCGATGGGATGGGCCGGAAGGAGGGAGTTTAGGAGTGCAGTAGAAGAGGCCAGCTATCTTCACTTTATTACTTCCTGAAGGTTTCTTTAACCCTATAATGTCTCTTAAGGAAAGTAACAGCACTGTGGTATATTTTCACACATACATATGTAACATTTGAGTAGCTCAGGAGGAAAGTAATCATAACACAAAATATTCATTTTAGTACTTCCATCACATGCTATGTACAAAGTTTAGGGGAGTGCAGAGTTTAGGGGAGTGCAGAGTTTAGGGGTGTGCAATGCGCAGAGTGTAACATTCAAGGGTGCTCTGTGTACAGAGTGCAGGGTTTAGGGGTGCCTTGTCTCCTCGCCTTGTGTGGAGTTTGTTCTCTCTCTCATATTCTAGAGATCTGTCCCTGCCGTGCCCCATCAAGGAGCCAGTGAGAGCAAAGATGCCCCTTGTAAACACTGATGGTTTCTGTATTTACAAGTGACAGCAGGGATGGGGAGTGGAGGGTGAGAGCTGGAGGTGGTTAAATGGCTGCAAAACTGGATGTGAGGACCACATGACAAGGCCTGACAGGCCGAATTCGGCTCACAGGCTTTGTGTTTGACACATGTGAACTATACAAAAATGTTTCTACATTATAAGTAACACTGTGGATGTATCTTTCTATAACTGCCCCACAGTTTGCCTCACGTAAGTTGCTTCTTAAAAAGATGTACTAATTCTAAACTGCTTGGGGTAAAAGGGGTATTAACTAGCTCCAGTAGAGTCTCCAAAGATACATATCTATATATAGATATGTAGGAAATGCACTCTACAGAGGGCATACAGGTTGTATAGCTCATTTCAATGCGCCAAGTGTTTTCCGGGACAGGAAGTACAGAATCTGGACATGGATACTGTAACGGTCAGGGGTTAACGCCATTACGATATTCCATTCCACCAACCCACGACATCTTATCGACACTCCACAATCTAGCAGACAGGACCCATTGGATTTCCCCCAGAAAAACGAGACACAGCTCTGTTCTCTGGTTCCAAACGGATAGCTCTTTAATGGCTTCTTATATACAGTCAGTAATAAAATAACAATGGCTTAACTGCACCCACAACATGACACAAGGAACAGGTACCAAAAACATCCATGATTTAACCTTATCTACTTTATCCAAAATGTTGGAGAAAAAATGTAATTATTACATAGTTAGTCAGGTTGAAAAAAGACACAAGTTCATCCAGTTCAACCATAAACAATAATAATAATAGTATCATACAATCCCATATACCCAATTCTATACCCACAGTTGATCCAGAGGAAAGCGAAAAACCCCAGCAGAGCAAGATCCAATTTGATACAGCAGTGGAAAAATATCCTTCCTGATCCCCCGAGAGGCAATTGGATATTCCCCAGATCAACTTTACCTCTGCTGGGAGTCTATTTCACATTTTCACAGCTCTTACTGTGAAGAAACCTTTCCATATTTGGAGGTGAATGTCTTTTCCTCTAGACATATTGGCCCAGATTCAGGTAGATTTGCCCATTACTTACACATGAGCTGCTCAGCTGAATTTCTCTGCGCTGGGGCAATTTAGCCAAATTGCCACCTGATTCAGGAATCGTTTGTTCATTTAATTTGCTCCTGTTTAAGGCAAAGCTGAGGGCGCAAGGGCGCGCAAGTGAAAGTGGGTGTGCCCCTATGTAAATGAGCATTTTTCGGCTCAGCAGAGGTTTGCGCCGGGCGCGCGCATGCGCAGTTATGGCGCTTCCGTCTGCGCATGCGTCAAACTGCGCCTAGCATACTTTCGGGGCAAATCCTGCTCAGCTGCTTGTACTGAGCAAATAAATAGGAGCAGACTTGCGCAGGTTCTTTGCTGAATTTCATCCTGCTTTTTCCAACCCCCCCTGAGCAAGGAAATTCAGCCCATTTTGAAGAGATGGCACCTCCCAAAGGAACTAAAAAAAGAAAGGCCAACTTCGTGGCTGCGGAGATGGACATACTAATTGCTGCACTCCAGCAACATAAAGAACTCCTATATGGTGCCCAGCGGCCAAACACCACCGTTGCCCAAAGGAGGGCTATCTATGAAGCCATAACCCTGGACATCAATGCCCTGGGTAATCAAGAGCGTTCCTGGGATGACATCCAGAAAAAACTAAATGATATGAGGCGCAGGGTCCGGGAGAAACTGGCTCTTATCCGCCAACATACCGGTGGCACGGGAGGTGGACCACGATGTATGATCCGACTAAATCAGGAGGAGGAGCTTATTGCCCAAACTCTAGTGCAGGAGCAGGTGGAGGGACTTGCAGGGTACGACTCCACTGTTGGGAACTTGGGGACTGGTAAGTTATTTTTGTTTCATATCTGCTGTGCATCATGGGAGGGGGTAGAAGTGAACATATTTGTGGGTAGAAGTGAAGATGGAACTATTATTTTTGTTTCATATCTGCTGTGCATCATGGGAGGGGGTAGAAGTGAACATATATGTGGGTAGAAGTGAAGATGGAACTATTATTTTTGTTTCATATCTGCTGTGCATCATGGGAGGGGGTAGAAGTGAACATATTTGTGGGTAGAAGTGAAGATGGAACTATTATTTTTGTTTCATATCTGCTGTGCATCATGGGAGGGGGTAGAAGTGAACATATTTGTGGGTAGAAGTGAAGATGGAACTATTATTTTTGTTTCATATCTGCTGTGCATCATGGGAGGGGGTAGAAGTGAACATGTGAGCAGTGTGTTGCACCAGCAAAATTTTTCGTTTTGGTGTCATCCACAGGTGGTGATGAGGATGATGAAGCTGGGCCGTCTTCGGCTGCGGGGCGACCCACGCCATCCATACCTGAGCCAGGGGTCCAGTCAGGCCCCATGGACATTATGGCAATGCTTGTACAGGAGGAGATCCTACCGAGGACAAGTATGGTTGAGGAAGTGGTTTTGGAGGAGGATTCCTTTTTCCTCATCCAGGAGGACTCTGGCTCCCTCCAGGAGGATACCACCATCCCTGATCAACCCACCACCCCCCCGGCCAGCACGTCATCCCCCTCCAGGGCAAGCCCCTCCATTGTGGACCCCTCCCCTTCTCCCTCTGTCCGTGCCCGAGCCTCTCCTCCCAGGAAGGCTCTGTCCAAAACCAGGCATATACCCTCCAGCCTCCGTCACGGTCTGCTGGAGGAGCAGGCCCTGCAGAGCCGCCATATAGGGGCCATGGTGGGAGATGTAAGACGTCTGGCGGACAGCATGGCATCCACCTCCACCTCTGTGCAGCATGCCCTCACCCTGCATGCAGACCGGGACAAACATGTCTCACAGAGCCTGGATGAAATAAGTGGCAACTCCAAGGCCATAGTCACGTGCTTGGTGGCTCAGCAGAACGCCCCCGCTTTAATAACCGCTGAGGTCAGCAGGATGGCAGCTGCGGTGGAGGCCAACACCGCTGCTGTGCAGGCCAACACCGCTGCAGTGCAGGAGGAGGGGAGAGTTACCCGCCGTCATCAGCGGAACACCACCACCCGCCAAATGCGGATGTTGGCCCAGACCAACACCATCCTCGCCCGCCTGGCCAACGCCATGGAGGGCATGCAGCCACCACCTGCGAGGAGTCTGGAAGTAGGGGTTGATGCTCCTCCCCCCCTCCATCCCCACCCCATGCCTCCTCCGCATCACGGAGATTGAGGAGCCAGAGCCGGGGCACCCTTGGCCCAAAGAAGAAAAAATAAATTAATCTAATTTGAACAATTATTATATGCTCAGAATATGAGCTTTTTTTTTATTATATATGCTCAGAATATGAGCTTTTAGATTTATTTGTAGTCCCTACACACGGTGAGGAGTGTATACTACAGTGTGACTGGTGTGTGAATGGGGGCGGGGTGGCACTCCTGCTGGAAAAGGGGTGTCACCCTCTGCCATGTGAAAGGTGTATGAATGGACAGCAACATAATTGGAGCCTTGATGCGGCGTTGCTGCTCCCTAATACCATGGGGTATTGTTGGGTCTAATCCAATTTGGGGTGCATGTGTCGTGTGTGTGCTAGGGACCACAGTGGTGTGCATACATGCATTATACTTGTGACAAGATCAGGGTGTGTTTAATGTGCAAAGAGACGTTCCACAAGACCATTCCGGATTGCTCTTCCCTCAGAAGATCCGGTAGTGTTTATTGGGGGGGGGGTTGCGTGGTTCGGGGGTAAGGTCATTGCGTAGCTCAATGTGCATGCCCCTTCTCTCAGCAAAATTGTGGAGAATACAACATGCCCCGATGATTTGGCACACAAAGTTGGGTGAATACAACAGGGTCCCCCCTGATTTATCCAGACATCTGAATCGAGATTTAAGGATGCCAAATGTGCGCTCCACCACCGCACGGGTACGTGCATGGGCTTCGTTAAATCTTTCCTCTCCTGGTGTTTGAGGGTTACGAAATGGGGTCATCATGTGAGGTCCCAGGGCATATGCTGCGTCACCTGGAAGGGAAAAGACAGGAGGATGTTAGTCGTGCATGTGCCCCTTGTGATGTATGCATCATGGGGGGGGCAGTCATACCTGACACCCATGTCACTCACCAATCAGCCAGCTGTCTCCATACATGTTCTGGTCAAACTCGGTTGGGATGGGGCTGTGTCGGTAAATAAAACTGTCATGGCTTGACCCAGGGTGTTTGGCACGGACATGCCATATGAGGCCATGTGCATGCACAATCACCTGCACATTTATCGAATGCCAATGCTTCCTGTTGCAGTAGATATGCTCAAGGTGCCGGGGTGGGCGTAGTGCCACATGGGTACAATCTATTGCACCCACAGTGCGTGGGAATCTGGCTATTTCATAAAAATCACTGATTGCCTTCTGCCGCAGGTCAGCCGTGGTTGGTTTGATAAATTGTGTGCCCATGCGTCTGAGTATTGCAGGGATCACTTGGTGCACACACCTGCTCATGCTGGATTGGGACATCCCCGCCACCATTCCACCTGTGCGCTGAAATGAGCCACTTGCCAAAAAATGAAGGGTTGCCACTACCTTCACCAGTGGCTGCACTGCCTGTCCCCGATGGGTCGGGCTGCTGATGTCATCCTGCAGGATTGTTACCAACTCAAGGATGACTTCAGGGCTGAAGCGAAACATGCGATACACCTCATTATCACTCATATCAAAAAGGTTGTAGCGCCCTCTGTAAATCCTCTCCCGTGCCCTCCTACGAGTCGGCTCAGTCAATAGAATATCAAGAACCATAGCTGCCCCTGGCATGTTGGTGCACAGATGTGAGGTCCCGAAAATGTGGCTGCTCTGCTTGTTCAGCTCGTCTGTCTAGGTGCTGCTGAAGTTGCGCGCTCCTGCAGCTGACATGTGGCCATCTTTTGCTAACTTGCCCCTGCTTTTAGAAGGAGCAAGTTTGCGCGGGGAAAAAAGCTTGCGCGCTTCCAGCGCAAGATGCGCATCACACGCGCATGTTTCTGAATCATCGGCAGTACCTAATTTGCATATTCACTGAGGGAATAACATGAATGCGCAAGTTACACCCCGCGCAAAATTGCGCAATAATTGCGCCGGAGCAGCGAGTCTGCGTGCGCGGGAAAAAGGCAGAATTTCAGGCTTAGCTGGTTTACAGAATCAGCCGCAAATTTGCCTGGGAGCAAATCAGTACTTGCGCGGCGCAAATCACACTTGCTCCCGCGCAAGTGCTTCTTGAATCTGGGCCAAAGAGTGTCCCATTGTCCTTTGTGATGACCGTAAATTGAATAATTCAACACCAAGTCCACTATATGGACCCCTTATATATTTGTACATGTTGATCATATCCCCCCTTAATCTCGCCTTCTCAAGAGATAATAAATTCAGTTCCTCTAATCTTTCCTCATAGCTGAGCTCCTCCATGCCTCTTATCAGTTTGGTTGTCCTTCTCTGCACTTTTTCCAGTTCCCCGATATCCATTTTTAAAACTGGTGCCTAAAACTGGTGCCTAAAACTGAACTACATATTCCAGATAAGGTCTTACTAATGATTTGTACAGGGGCAAAATGATATCTCTCACTCTGGAGTCCATACTTCTCCTAATACAAGAAAGGACTTTGCTCGTTTTGGAAACTGCAGCTTGGCATTGCATGTTATTATTGAGCTTATGATCTACCAAAACCCCCAGATCCTTCTCCACTATGGATCTCCCCAGCTATACTCCCCTTAGTATGTATGATGCATGCATATTCTTAGCCCCCAAGAACATAACTGTAGCGTCCTGCTCCTGATGACCAGGCGCTATGTTAAATTTGGAAAAACGGGGGTGCAATCAGCACAAAAATAAAAGACCATAAATAGTGTAAAATATTATTAAATTAATAATAAATGTGTTAAATAAATGTGAAAAACCATTTAGTTTAAATTCACCGGTATGCTAGCTGAACACCAAAGGACATTCACAAAATCCAAAAATAGTACAGTATAAGAGAAAACAGTACAGCGCAAAACCAAAATTAATTAATAAGTGAAAAACAGTGAAAATCAATAAAGTCCAAAGAGATTGGAAATCCAATCAGGCACTTCCTAGGATTCTTGACTAAGTGAGATTGAGCACACCAAAACTTATAAGTGATCCCTCCACCAGTGAAAGATGGGTACTCTCACCTCAGCAATAGACCACTGTGTTACCAGATGGTCAGAAAAGCAGGTATGTCAACAAAGCAGGCCAAGGAGCAAGATGGTAATTCAATTTCTTATATGTCAGCCATACACATGGATCCGGACATGAAAAAAGAAATCACAAATCTAAGAGCTTCCGCTGGACAAGGATAATTTAATACTGTATAAAATAACACAGGCTACTCGCATTTAGCCAAAAACATCAGGCATTGAAATATAACCAGGGCATCGAATCACACGATCACACGATCGGATTGTTAGGCTCTTCAAACGGCAGCGAGCGACAGAGTTTCAGACTCCTATCCCCGGACGCGTTGCGTTGTTACAAATTCCTCAGCGGGGCGGGGCGGGGTGTGATTCGATGCCCTGGTTATATTTCAATGCCTGATGTTTTTTGGCTAAAAGTGAGTAGCCTGTGTTATATTATACAGTATTAAATTATCCTTGTCCAGCGGAAGCTCTTAGATTTGTGATTTTTTTTCATGTCTTTTTTACGCCACCGCGTTCTGACAAGATCGGTTATTTAACTTATGGTGTGTAGGTGTGACCGTTGTCCTCTGGTTAACCTATGGTGTGTACAGGGCTTTATTGTTCTCTGACATTTTCAACTTATACCAACAATAATTTTAATCAGAGTAGGGGGCTTTCTGCATCGTTTATTGACCCCCCATACAGTATCAGCACTTGGGTGGTTACATTAGAGGGCAATGAATAGTGTGTGGAAGGTTTGGTCAGAGATATTGCAGGCCGAGGAAAGTCTGAGGACTGGAGAGATCCATGATAGACACGCTGTCCTCTCTTATGATGGATGAGGATACATATACGGCAGATCTTACATTACCTCCAGTTAAGTTACATCAGTAAAATGCTGGAGGGAAATCTAAAGACAAATAATAATAATTACCAGGTGAAAATAAGAGGAAACAAGACCAAAAAAGAAGACAAATGCACCACATGCAAATACATTTTAGTTTTTCGGTTTAATACCGCTATACCACTATACTGTAAGAAATCACACACCCCCATGTTACTGTAATGCTTATTTCTATCCGCACTACTCCAATTGAATCTTACTTTAATGCTTCAGTATATTAACACTTTACGCATACAATTTTTCTTTTTCCTCATTGTGTTGAGATGTGGCTTTGAATATTTAAAAAGCTATCCTAAATTAGAACTCAAACTTTACCTTGAATTTGAAGCAACTCTGTTGCTAATTTTAAAAAGAGCCCAATGCAAAGCTAGCAATTACCCTTTCATGTCCCACCCACCCAACCTACAGAAATGCATGCTCACCCTCTACACTCTGTGGTTCCTACATCACTGGTGTCTGGGGTTTAGCGGAAGGAACCAAAGACAACAGAGGGGAATACTGGATATTCGGCAAGTGTAGAATACAGAAGATGTTACAGCAAGTTTATTCCTTTCAAAGTAGCAGGGTTCAGAAACACAAGAAGCGGGACTGGTTGGTATTAAATGCATTCTTTGCAGAGCGCTCTTCTCTTGGCCTTTTAAAGTGGTTGTAAAGACTCAGGGCCAGATTCAGAAAGGAGATACGACGGCGTATCTCCGGATACGCCGTCGTATCTCTGAGTGTGCGTGGTCGTATCTATGCGCCTGATTCAGAGAATCAGTTACGCATAGATTCCCCTAAGATCCGACCGGAGTAAGTGTCTTACACCGTCGTATATTAGGCTGCATATTTACGCTGCCCGCTAGGTGGCGCTTCCGTATAGTTATGCGATGAATATGCTAATTAGGTAGATACGCCGATTCAGAAACGTACGTCCGGCCGGCGCATTTTTTTACGTCGTTTACCTTAGGCTTTTTTCAGCTGAGTTTTAAAAATTTTACGTTGTTTGCGTAAGTCGTTCGCCAATAGGGCTGTACGTAAGTTACGTTCACGTCTAAAGCAATGACGACTTGCGGCGTAATTTCGAGCATGCGCACTGGGATTTTTTCATAATACGTCAAATACGTGGGGTCACAGTGAATTTGAATAAAACTTGCCCACATCATCCTCATTTAAATTAGGCGGGCTCACGCCGACACACATACATTACGCCGCCGTAAATAAGGGCGCAAGTTCTTTCTGCATACGGAACTTGCGCCCTAAGTTACGGCGGCGTACCGTATCTGCGATACGCTACGCCCGCCGATAGATAGACAATTCTATCTGAATCCGGGCCTCAATGTTTTATTTGTCATTCTATGCATTAAAGGAGTTGTAAAGGTACATTTCCCCCCCCTAAATAGCTTCCTTTACCTTAGTGCAGTCCTCCTTCACTTACCTCATCCTTCTATTTTGCTTTTAAATGTCGTTATTTCTTCTGAGAAATCCTCACTTCCTGTTCTTCTGTCTGTAACTACACACAGTAATGCGAGGCTTTCTCCCTGGTGTGGAGAAAGCCTCTTGAGGGGGGAGAGGGCGAGCAGGAGTGTCAGGACACTTTCTACTTTGCAGATAGAGAAAGGAGCTGGGGGTCCCGCAGACTCGATCACCGCAGGGATACCCGCGATCGTCTCACGGTAAGGAAGAACGGGGAGATGCTGATGTAAACAAGCATCTCCCCGCTCTGCCTAGTGACAATGACAGTGATCAACGCTTACTGTAATCGGAAGCGGTGATCACTGTCTTGTCACATGTAGCCCATCCCCCCTACAGTAAGAATCACTCACTAGGGCACACTTAGCCCCTACAGCGCCACCTCGTGGTTGACCCCTTCGCTGCCAGTGTCATTTTCACAGTAATCAGTGCATTTTTATAGCATTAGTGGCTCTAAAAATGACAATGGTCCCAAAAATGTATCAAAAGTGTCCAATGTGTCCGCCGTTATGTCGCAGTCATGATAAAAATCGCTGATCGCCGCTATTACTAGTGAAAAAAAAAATATTAATAAAAATGCCATAAAACTATCCCCTATTTTGTAGACGCTATAACTTTTGCGCAAACCGATCAATAAACGCTTATTGCGATTTGGGTTGGTTGACATGCAATAATTTGACAGATTAAAATATATACATACTGTACATGTGTTGTTTGTTACCTTACCTATATTCCAGTAGCAGGTTCTATGGTGCTGTATATGGATCTGTTCTTATGTGATAATTGCTGTATGTAGAAAAAAAAGTTAGCTTGTCTTGGGATATAATTACAGGAATAGGACTACATAGATCCCCAACTTTCAATATGACTATTCTGTTGCTAAAAAAAAATAAACAAAATATGCACAGGTGACTTTCACCCCCTTCCTGCCCAGGCCATTTTTTAGCTTTCAGCACTGTCACATGTTGAATGACAATTGCGCGGTCATGCTACACTTTACCCGAATATTTTTTTTATAATTTTCTTCACACAAATAGAGCTTTCTTTTGATGGTATTTAATCACTGCTGTTTTTTTATTTATTTTAAAAAGACCATAAATTTTTTAGATTTTTTTTTTACAAATTTTTCTCCTTCACTGATGTGCGCTGATGAGGCGGCACTAATATGCTACACTTATGGGCACTGATAGGTGGCACTGATAAGCGGCACAGGTGAGCACTGATAGGCGGGACGGATAGGCGGTCTTGATGGGCACTGATGGGTGGCACACAGAAGAGGAGGAGCCTATGGCGCCAGTCGAGGACCCCAGAACAGGATGTTTGGGGCTGCTCTATCATTACATATTAACCACTTAAGGACCGCCTCATGTACATATACGTCAGCAGAATGGCACAGGCAGGCACATGTACGTATATATACGTGCCCTGCTTGACGTGGGTCGGGGGTCCGATCGGGACCCCCCCCGTACATGCGGCGGTCCCCGTGGCTTCAGTCGCGATCCGGGACGACGGCGCGGCTATTCTTTTATAGCCGCTCCGTCGCGATCGCTCCCCGGAGCTGAAGAACGGGGAGAGCCGTGTGTAAACACGGCTTCCCCGTGCTTCACTGTGTCGGCGCATCGATCGCGTCATTCCCTTTATAGGGAAGACACGATCGATGACGTCATTCCTACAGCCACACCCCCCTACAGTTGTAAACACACACAAAGTAAACCCTAACTCCTACAGCGCCCCCTGTGGTTAACTCCCAAACTGCAAACTGTCATTTTCACAATAAAGAATGCAATTTAAATGCATTTTTTGCTGTGAAAATGACAATGGTCCCAAAAATGTGTCAAAATTGTCCGAAGTGTCCGCCATAATGTCGCAGTCACGAAAAAAAACGCTGATCGCCGCCATTAGTAGTAAAAAAAATAAATAAATAAATAAAATGCAAAAAAACTATCCCCTATTTTGTAAACACTATAAATTTTGCGCAAACCAACCGATAAACGATTATTGCGATTTTTTTTACCAAAAATATGTAGAAGAATACGTATCGGCCTAAACTGAGGAAAAAAAAATGTTATATATGTTTTTGGGGGATATTTATTATAGAAAAAAGTAAAAAATATAGCATTTTTTTCAAAATTGTCGCTCTATTTTTGTTTATAGCGCAAAAAATAAAAACCGCAGAGGTGATCAAATACCACCAAAAGAAAGCTCTATTTGTGGGGAAAAAAAGACGCCAATTTTGTTTGGGAGCCACGTCGCTCGACCGCGCAATTGTCTGTTAAAGCGACGCAGTCCCGAACTGTAAAAACCCCTTGGGTCTTTAGGCAGCATTTTGGTCCGGGGCTTAAGTGGTTAAACATATTCAATTGTATCTATTTATTTGTATTGATATATGTTCTCTATAGCAGTCCTCGGCTTCTCACATTTTATCTCTAGCAGTCCTCGGCTTCTCACATTTATTTATTTTTTTTTTACAGTAGTTTGCCTATTGCCCTACAAATGGTCAGAATAGAACTACAAGGATCCCTCCTTCTCATGGGATTCACCTCTAAATTCCGGTTCACTGACTTATGAACACAATTTGCTGAACCTTTGGTGAACGAACCCAGGCTGATTCACCCATCACTAGTGATAGCAGCCACAAAACTATTATAGTGCTTATACCCAGCATTTATATTTATAATCAGAATACATATTTATATTTACCGCATAGGTAGAATCTTGTGTTGGATGCACCTATACATGAAAGAAAATGCATATATTACATTATAAAATCTTAGTTATCATAAGAGATCAGTAAACTAATCCAGTGAGATGGAGATCAGACCTCTATTTTAGCGTAATCTGCTGATAGAATATTTTCTCAGGGATATCAATCTAGGCGGACGGGACTGGTATTCCTATAGCAAGCATGCTATGGTGATTTCAGACTGGGCATGCAAGCAGCACAGTGGCTTTGTGGTTAGCACCACTGATTTGCAATACTGAGGTCCTTGGTTTGAATCCTAACTAGGACACCATCTACATAACTTTTGCATGGGTTTCCTTCCGCACTCCAAAGTCCTGTTGGTAGGATAATTGGCCTTAGTATGTGAGAGGGATCTTAGATTATAGGCTCCATGAATGCAGGGACTGATGTGAATGTACAATGCATAAATTGTTGGTGCTAAAATAATAATGTGGTTCAGGCTAGGTTCACACTGCTGCGAATTCAAAATCGCGGTAAAATCGTGATTTTTACCGCGATTTCGCGGCTGCGGTTTTGCCGCGATTTCGGCCGCGATTTAAGAGACATCTGTGCAGGGTTCAATGTAAATCGCGGCCCGAAATCGCAAAAAGTAGTACAGGAACTACTTTTTTAAATCGTGCGGCGTCGCACCGATTAGGACGGTGCCATTGCCGACAATTGCCGGCAAATGCCGCCGATTTGAGATGCGATTTCACATGTGAAATCGCATCTCAAATCGTACCAAATCGTACCCAATGTGAACCTGGGCTCATGAAGGGGCCTAGAAAATCGACTTTCTTCAAACACAAACCTCATGTTAATGGACATTGTCTCTTTTGCACCATATTGGGTGCATGTTCCATCTAATGACCAAAAAAGGGGACATTTCACTATTCACTATGATACAATACATTTTTTTTTATTGTTATCCTATTCAAAGAAAAACTATTTGTGTACCTTTGCTCCTCTTTTTCCCTGAGCTAAAAAATAAATAAAAATAAATCACTGTTTATCATAATCTGAGGGCCAGATTCACGTAGAATCGCGGCGGCGTAACGTATCCTAGATACGTTACACCACCGCAATTTTTCATCGCAAGTGCCTGATTCACCAAGCACTTGCGATGAAAACTACGCCGGCGGCCTCCGGCGCAAGGCGGGCCAATTCAAATGGGCGCGTTCCATTTAAATTAAGCGCGCTCCCGCCCTACTGCGCATGCTCCGTTTCTTAACTCCCGCCGTGCTTTGCGCGCCGTGACGTCATTTTCTTGAACGGCGACGCGCGTAGCGTACTTCCGTATTCCCGGACGGCTTATGCAAACGACGTTAAATTTTGAATTTCGACGCGGGAAAGACGGCCATACTTTAGACAGCAATACACTTGCTGACTAAAGTTAGGGCACCGAAAAAAACGACTAACTTTGCGACGGGAAACTAGACTAGCGGCGACGTAGCGAATGCGAAAAACCGTTGTGGATCCGCCGTAACTCCTAATTTGCATACCCGACGCTGGTTTACGACGCAAACTCCCCCCAGCGGCGGCCGCGGTATTGCATCCTAAGATCCGACAGTGTAAAACAATTACACCTGTCGGATCTTATGGATATCTATGCGTAACTGATTCTATGAATCAGTCGCATAGATAGAAACAGAGATACGACGGCGTATCAGGAGAAACGCCGTCATATCTCATTTGTGAATCTGGCCCTGAGTTCTCTACAATACATTGCACCCAAATATTACAGACCATCTCTTAGGCTCAGCAGGGGGAGCTGAAAGTAAAGTCTCCTGTATAACAGTCTCTACAAATCCTAAAAACAAGTCATCGTGTGATGCACAAGCCTCAAAAAGTAATAAAAAAAAATGTATTTACCGTCCCTGACTGAGCCAAAACCATCTTCATATGTGTCTCACACACGCCACATCCCAGTCACTGCAGCTCACAATGGGAGGGTTTCAGTAACAGAGGAAGTGCTGTCAATCCAGAAAGCAGTGGGCTGCACTAGGTGTGGTCAGGTGCTCAATTATTATCTATAGGCTTGTGAATCAGCAATAACAATTCTGATAACCACACCCCCTGCAACTTTTTATCCAGCTTTTGTACAAGCATATTTAGGAGCAGTGCAGCATTGTTGCCACACCATTACAAGAAGCTGCATTAGGTAACTTTACTGGCAGGATCAACAGATAATTGTGGAAGTTTGCAGGGGGCTAAGGATAACATGTAAGTGCAAATTCTGCAGCGCCTGTGTGCTGTTGAAGATTTTTTTCCCCTCACCCCTGTCTGATAAAAATGTTGTCCCTGTGGCAAAAAGTGATGGGAAATTCCTCTAAAGCCTCGTACACACGACCAGTTTTCCCAACGGAAATTCCCGATTCCCGGCGGTCTTTTTCCCGGCAGTTTCCCTATGGAAAACACTGCGGTGGAACATACACATGGCCGGGATTCTTGGGCAAAGCTCTCACCAACGGGAAAACGTCTACACGGGGAAAGTTACCGAGCATGTTCTCAGTTTTCCCCCCTGGATTCCCAGGGGACTTTTTACCGCTGGGAAGCCGGATTGTTACAGAACCTGGACAGAGGCCGCTCTCTAATTAGGCAAATTAGGCAGTCGCCTAAGGCCTCGCACTCACAGGGGCCTTGCAGCCGCCTAATTTGCCTGTGATCAATACTAATGTCAGCGCCATCATATCTCTCTATTACCCCTCTCTCTTTCTCACCTCCCCCTCTTTCATTGGCTGAATATGTCTGATGGGTGAGGAGGATGCCATGGAATTGGTGCCGATCACCTGTGTGCCAGAGCCATGTATTTTCTGCAGCCATTTTTCTTGCTTGAGTTATTTTTTACATTATGGGCATGAGTGGGGCCTCATTTCTAAGTTTTGCCTAAGGCCTCACAAAGCCTAGAGCCGCCTCTAAACCTGGATATCGGTAAAAAGAAACTAAAAAGGTCCTAACCTTTTCTTGCTCTATCTCAAACTAAAGGTAATGAAAAAAAAAAAAGAACAGTTGGCATAGCAGCTTGGCAATATGTTCGATCAAATCAATTCTACAAGGAGTATATTTTTCAATTAAATAAAAGATAATAATAAAAAGTAGACATGTGCAAAAGGAAACAATTCGTTTTGTTTTGTTTCGTTTTAATTCATTATTTAATTAATTTTGTTAAGTTAGATTCGTTAAATTTGTTAAATTCGTTTTCGGAATTTGATCGTTTTCGCCCAAATTCAAAAAAACCTGGTCAAATTCGATCGTTTTCGACCGAATTAGAAAAACCTGGCCGAATTAGATCGTTTTCGACCAAATTCGAAAAAACCCGGTCGAATTCGATCGTTTTCGACCGAATTAGAAAAACCTGGTCGAATTCGAAAACATTTCTACCGGATTCGATAATATTTCTACCGGATTCGAATTCGATCATATTTTGATCGGATTTGAAAATATTTCAACAGAATTCAATAATATTTCATCCGCTATTGTTAATATTTGGAGAACGAAGATTCTCCGTCCAAGGACCACGGCTCTGGAATGCTCTACCCACGACCATCCGCTTGGAAGAAAACCATCGGGCATTCAGGAAAAAGCTAAAGACCCACCTCTTCTGAAAGACCTGTACAACTCTGGATGCCAAGCGCCTTGAGGCGATTAAGTTCGCATTTGCTGCGCTACACAAGTTACTCACTCACTCCCTCACTCATTTCAACCAAATTCGATGATATTTCAACCGGATTGGTAATTATTTCAACCGGATTTGAAAATTATTTCAACCGGATTTGAAAATTATTTCAACCGGATTGGAAATTATTTTAACCGAATTTGAAATTATTTCAACCGAATTTGAAATTATTTCAACCGAATTTGAAATTATTTCAACCGGATTTGAAATTATTTCAACCGTTTTTTAAATTATTTCCACCGGATTGGAAATTATTTCAACCGAATTTGATTGTATGCATTTGTATTTGTATTATTGTATTTGATTAATTCTATTAAATTCTATTCTGTTCTTTACTATTCTTTGATTTTCATTCTATTGTTTTATTATTTTATATTCTATTTTATTGTATTCTTTTTTAGAAATCGATTTATATACTTTAGATTTTGATTCAAATTTGCTTTCAATTTTCATTCGAATTTGTTTTCGATTCAAATTGTTTTTGAATTCGATTCGAATAGAATTTGTTTTCGAATTCGATTCGAATTTGTTTAGAATTCTAATTTCGTTCGCGTTTTTCGAATTTGTTTAAATTCGTTAATTTTGTAATTCGGAAATTCGGATGCATCCGAATTTCCGAATAATGAAAAATGTTTCCGAATTCGAATTCGTAACGAAACGCACATGTCTAATAAAAAGCAACATGATGAACCTTTTGTAATGGCTATATCCTAAATTAAATTTTATGTAAGAATCTTCTATACTTTGTTTACTAGAACTTAATTTGAACTTAATTTGATAAAATGTTAAATATATATCAAGAAGAAGGAATATATTACCCCAGATCTTGGGAAAGCCATTTCATTGTTGTGTTGTTGAGAAACATTTTCATTCTCATATACTGAACCACTTGGTTTACCTGTATGGAAAATACACTATAAATAATGTAAAAGATAAAAAAAAATGCAATAATATAAAATGGAAAAAATACTTCCAGGTAATTCGAATGCCGCGTACACACGACCGTTTTTCGGGTTGTAAAAAATTATGTTTTTTTTTTTTTTAATGTCATTAAAAACGATCGTGTGTGGGCTCCAGAGCATTTTCACGATCTAAAAAATGTCCATTAAAAATTTCGAACATGCTCTAATTTTTTTCGTCGTTTTTCACATTGTCGTTTTTTACGTCGTAAAAAATGATCGTGTGTGGGCTTTAACGACGTGAAAAAAACACGCATGCTCAGAAGCAAGTTATGAGATGGGAGCACTCGTTCTGGTAAAACTAGCGTTCATAATGGAGTAAGCACATTCATCACACTGTAACAGACAGAAAAGCGCGAATCGTCTTTTACAAACACAAAATCAGCTAAAAGCAGCCCAAAGGGTGGCGCCATCCGCATGGAACTTCCCCTTTATAGTGCCGTCGTACGTGTTGTACGTCACCGAGCTTTGCTAGAGCATTTTTTTCCACGATCGTGTGTAGGCAAGGCCGTTTTAATGAACGGGTTGAAAAAAAAGTTGTTTTTTCTAGACCATTAAAAAACGTAATTTTACGGTATGTATCACAACCTGCACATTTATGAGGTTCTGTAATAAGGATAACTATGAGAAAATAAATCTATTGAAATATTTGGAATAGAGCAGCAACACCTGTCTCTTACTCGATGTCCTTAGCATATCTACTGTCCCTACTGGGAGTTATTGCTTCTCTTTCCTTAATATGGTTGGGGGACCTGTATTCTAACTTTTTTGACATATTACCGTATTTATTGGGGTATTGCGTGCTCCGGCGTATGTATGTAAAAATGTTTTTTATTACTTACAGTTTTGGTGTCCTGCGCGGTGTCCATCGGCGGCCTCATCGGGTCCAGCGTCCGTCTGCGGCTTCGGTGGTGTCCTCCCAGCTTCTCCCGCGCTGTCTCCCCGTCGAATTGCCGCTTCCTGCGCTCAGTTTGAATGCCTGCGCCGACATATACCGAGTGCAGTACACTCGGCTACATTCGGCCAGGCTCGGCTTCGCTCGTGCTCACGCTCTGTGACGTTTATGTGTGAGCACGAGTGAAGCCAAGCCTGGCCGAAAGTAGCCGAGTGTACTGCATTCGGTATATGTCGGCGCAGGCATTCAAACTGAGCGTGGGAAGCAAGTATCGGCGTATATCGCGCACCCACGATTTTCCCCTTATTTTAAGGGGAAAAAAGTGCGCAGTATACGCCGATAAATACGGTATATATTACTATAATTACATTATCCAAAGTCACCTGATAATGATAATGTTTTTTTTACCAAGGGGCCTCTGTCTTTTTCTTTATTTTTACATCAATAAAAAATATAGAACAATGAAAACATTTGGAATAGTATTATTAATTAGTAATTTCTACTGGAAGCTCGTGCTTTGTATCAGGATAACGGAAAACCTGACACTTGGGACCAAAGATCCATGGTTGCAAAGTTTAAAATGGAAGTAAACCCTCCATTGCAACTTTCACCTACAGGTAAGCCTAGTTTAAGGCTTACCTGTAGGTGTTTGCAATATCTCCTAAACCTACATGGTTTAGGAGATATTTGCCAAAAAGAATGCATCGCTGTCTACGGAGCATGCACGCCGTAGACAACGGGTCAGGCGCACTGAAAATGCCAGTTTTCTCAATGGAGAATGGCGGCTTTGACGGCTCCCACGCGCATGCGCGGAGTGACGTCGTCGCCGCTCCGGCCAATCACAGCGTCGGTGCAGCGATACCCCGGAAGTAAGCTTCCGAAAGAAATGTCTGCGGCCGGAGGGGGAAACGAGTACTGCTTTGGGGGCTTTGATCTAAGGTAAGTAATGCATAATGAGCTAGTATGCTAGTCATATTAGCTCATTATGCCTTTCTTTTGCAGGTTTATATATATATTTTTTTTTAATTTTGGGGTTTATAACCGCTTTAAAGTGCGTCTAAAGGCAGAAGTTTTTTTTTATCCTAATACACGTAATGCAATAAGATAAAAAACTTTCTGTGTGCAGCAGCCCCCCTCATACTTACCTGATCCCATCTCTCTCCAGCGATATTATACGACTGCCTCGGCCGTCTTGGACTCTCCCTTCTGATTCGCTGGCCATTGGCTCCCACTTCTGTCAATCAAGTCAGTTAGCCAGTTAGCCAGACTGGTGACTGGGAAAAAAAAATTGGAATCAATCTCACCTTCGTTGAGAACCCTTCACTGGCTGCCAGTAAAAGACAGAATTGCATTTAAAGCACTCTGCCTGACACATAAGTGCATCCATGGGAAGGCTCCGCAATATCTTTGCGACAAGATAGAACCTCACAATTCGAATCGCGTTCTGCGATCCACCGACCAAAATCTGGTCAGGGTACCAAAAACCAAATACAAGTCCAAAGGAGAAAGAAGGTTTGCTTTTCAGGGTCCTAGACTATGGAACGCTTTACCAACCAGCATTCGGTTGGAGGAAAACCATCTGACTTTCAGAAGACGGATCAAAACTCTGCTCTTTTGATGTCATGAGACACGAACAACTAGCGCCCAGAAGCGATTAAGTTTGCATGCGCCGCGCTTTATAAGTTTTTCATTCATTCATTCATTCAATAAGGAGAGAGAGGGGGCGGGGCCAAACCGCAGCTCCGTGTCCGAATGGACACAGGGAGTTGCGGCTCGGCTCAGGTGCCCCCATAGCAAGCTGCTTTCTGTGGGGGGCACTCGACAGGACGGAGGGGCCAGGAGAGCCGAAGAGACACCAGAGAAGAGGAGGATCTAGGCTGCTCTATGCCAATCCATTACACATAGTTACATAGTAGGTGAGGTTGAAAAAAGACACGTCCATCAAGTCCAACCTATGGTAAACAGAGCAGGTAAGTATACCTTGTTTGTTATTTTAAAAAAAATAAAAAGACTTTAGTATCACTTTAAGCTGGCCATACCCTGCTTGACTTTCCATGAAAAATCTCCTCAGTACTTTTTTATAATGCCATCAGAGAGTAGTCATTAAAAAGTACTTCAAAATTGAGTTTGCGTTCAACATCAATTTTGGAATTTAACTGACTTTCTTGAATGAAAAAATCACATGTACTGTTGTTAGAAGTTTATTGTTTGGGAAAAATTTACCATCCTGCTTCTTCAAAATTTCTTGTCACTTTGATTGTTAATTTGACATTATCAACTATTAGAATATCAAAGTAACAATATTTTTTCAAGCAAAACTCTACAGGTATATTGCCAACTTTTAAGGTCCTTTGCCATAGGCATTGGTGACCTGACTAGAGATATGGGGGCAGATCCACAGAGAGAGTACGCCGGCGTATCTACTGATACGCCGGCGTACTTTCAAATTTCCCACGTCGTATCTTTGTTTTGAATCCTCAAAACAAGATACGACGGCATCTGGGGTAAATCCGACCGGCGTACCGCTTCGTACGCCTTCGGATCTAAGATGCAATTCTTTGGCGTCCGCTGGGTGGCGTTCCCTTCGTTTTCCGCGTCAAGTATGCAAATTAGCTATTTCCGACGATCCACGAACGTACACGCGGCCGGCGCATTCCTTTACGTCGTCTCTAGTCGGCTTTTTTTTGGCGTATAGTTAAAGCTGCTATTTCGTGGCGTACTCAATGTTAAGTATGGCCGTCGTTCCCGCGTATAATTTGCATTTTTTTTTTTTTTGCGTAAGTCGATCGTGAATCGGGATAGACGTAATTTACGTCCAGGTCAAAATCAATGACGTCCTTGCAACGTCATTTAGCGCAATACACGGCGGGAAATTTAGGGACGGCACATGCGCAGTTCGTTTGGTGCGGGGACGCGCTTCATTTAAATGAAACACGCCCCCCTACTCGCCGATTTGAATTAGGCGCTGTTACGCCGCAAGAGATACACTACAAGATACATTCTTTCTGGATTCAAAGCATCAAAAAGTAAGTTACAGCGGCGTAGCGTATCTCCCATACGCTGCGCCCATGCAATTCTACGTCGATCTGCCCCATGAAGTTGACTGACACACTATGATGAGCTTTTAGCTAACATAGAATCAAGAATACTATAATACATGTGAATTACATACCTTTCTTTTTCTTTAAAACAAAGTACACAATGACTTCAAGGATGAATATCCCAATAACTGTTCCAATAACAATTACAGCAATTTTCCCACCATTAAGTTCATTGCCAGAGGGACACGTAGTCTTACACACTATTGGAGCTGTGGGATAAACAGGAAAGACGAACATTTAAATGAAATGGGTATCTTACCCTGTGTGCTAAATATTCCACTTTGCCTAATTGTTAGTCTTATGCCGCATACACACGATCGGAAATTTCGACAACAAAACCGTGGATTTTTTTCCGACGGAATGTTGGCTCAAACTTGTGTTGCATACACACGGTCACACAAATGTCGGAAATTCCGACCGTCAAGAACGCAGTGACGTACAACACTACAACGAGCCGAGAAAAATGAAGTTGAATGATTCCGAGCATTCGTCAAATTGATTCTGAGCGTACATAGTATTTTTTTTTGCGTCGGAATTGCATACAGACAAAGAACTTTTGTTGTTGGAAAATTTGAGAACCAGCTCTCATATTTTTGTGGTCAAAAATTCTGACAGCAAATGTCCAATGGAGCCTAAATTTCCGACCAAAAGCTCACATCGAACATTTGTTGTCGGAATTTTTAATCGTGTGTACGCGGCATTAAAGTTTTAACTGCAAATTAGGAATTTGTTAGAGAAATCTAACCTCACTTCCTGTCTGGCTGACAATGGTTTTGCCAGGCAAGAAGTGATGAAAAAAATTTGCAACAAAGATAGTCTTTTGCTATATATAGTCTTTTGCTAAAAATTTGCAACAAAGATAGTCTTATGCTATATATATATATATATATATATATATATATATATATATATATATATAGTGCCTTGCGAAAGTATTCGGCCCCCTTGAACTTTGCGACCTTTTGCCACATTTCAGGCTTCAAACATAAAAATATAAAACTGTAATTTTTTTTGAAGAATCAACAAGTGGGACACAATCATGAAGTGGAACGAAATTTATTGGATATTTCAAACTTTTTTAACAAATAAAAAACTGAAAAATTGGGCGTGCAAAATTATTCAGCCCCTTTACTTTCAGTGCAGCAAACTCTCTCCAGAAGTTCAGTGAGGATCTCTGAATGATCCAATGTTGACCTAAATGACTAATGATGATAAATAGAATCCACCTGTGTGTAATCAAGTCTCCGTATAAATGCACCTGCACTGTGATAGTCTCAGAGGTCCGTTTAAAGCGCAGAGAGCATCATGAAGAACAAGGAACACACCAGGCAGGTCCGAGATACTGTTGTGGAGAAGTTTAAAGCCGGATTTGGATAATGATATTAATATTAAAATGGAATGAGTATCAGACCACTGCAAATCTACGAAGACCTGACCGTCCCTCTAAACTTTCAGCTCATACAAGGAGAAGACTGATCAGAGATGCAGCCAAGAGGCCCATGATCACTCTGGATGAACTGCAGAGATCTACAGCTGAGGTGGGAGACTCTGTTCATAGGACAACAATCAGTCGTATACTGCACAAATCTGGCCTTTATGGAAGAGTGGCAAGAAGAAAGCAATTTCTTAAAGATATCCATAAAAAGTGTCGTTTAAAGTTTGCCACAAGCCACCTGGGAGACACACCAAACATGTGGAAGAAGGTGCTCTGGTCAGATGAAACCAAAATCAAACTTTTTGGCAACAATGCAAAATGTTATGTTTGGTGTAAAAGCGACACAGATCATCACCCTGAACACACCATCCCCACTGTCAAACATGGTGGTGGCAGCATCATGGTTTGGGCCTGCTTTTCTTCAGCAGGGACAGGGAAGATGGTTACAATTGATGGGAAGATGGATGGAGCCAAATACAGGACCATTCTGGAAGAAAACCTGATGGAGTCTGCAAAAGACCTGAGACTGGGACGGAGATTTGTCTTCCAACAAGACAATGATCCAAAACATAAAGCAAAATCTACAATGGAATGGTTCACAAATAAACATATACAGGTGTTAGAATGGCCAAGTCAAAGTCCAGACCTGAATCCAATCGAGAATCTGTGGAAAGAACTGAAAACTGCTGTTCACAAACCCTCTCCGTCCAACCTCACTGAGCTTGAGCGGTTTTGCAAGGAGGAATGGGCAAAAATTTCAGTCACTCGATGTGTCTTCTGGGTAGCCCTCCTGCCTGCAGCTGAGTCTTGTGGCCTGGGAGGAGGGGAGAGAGAGACCCTTGTGGGGGAGGCCTGTTGGGGGAGGAGTGGGAGGAGCTACCCCTGATGGTGGCCTGACTGCTGCCAGCCTCAGGGGTAGCCTCAGGGGGAAACACATCCAAGGCCAAAAGGACTTCCCTGACAATGTCCATATCTTCATCCTCAGCCTCCCCCCCTCATCCTCCTCCCCCTCAACCTCCTCATGAGGGGAGGTGTGGCCATTCTTGGGGCTCTTCTGCAGCCTGTTGTCCTGGGGATGGTGCAGCAGCCTGGCCTGATGGCCCAGCAACCTCCTGGCCTGATGGCCCAGCAATCTCCTGGCCATCTGTGGAGGACACAAAACAATCACAGGTTGGAGGATCCACACACTTGGCACATCTTCCCTTCCCCCACCCACACATGCTAATCACCAGATAGAAAAACCCAAAAATTACCTGTCCTCAAAGGAGAATCAGATTGAAAGCCAGGCAGGCCCACCACCTGCTGGCTATGGAAACACCGGGCCACTGCCCATTCCTCCTCAGTCAGCCTGACGGGGCAGGGTGGGCCTCCTCAAGTGCCCGTGGCATGGGCATTTATTTTGGCCATCTTGTCCCGGACCAGGCTCCTAAGATCGTTGATCTTCTTTTGAATCCCATTGGGGGTCCTCGTCTCCCCCCCCCCCGCCGCATTGATCTGATCAGTAATTTTTTTAATGATCTCCCTCCTCCTGGCCGGGGTGGTGTTCCGGCTCTCAGGGCCATGCAAATAAGGCCCGTAACGGGTGATGGCCCTAGCAAGTATCTGCTTTTCTGTGTTGGAAAAATTAAGCTTCCTGCGCTTCGGTGCCATAACACCCAACACTCAGCACCAACAAAAAACAAACACAACAAACAAACAAACACAAATACTCACACAACAAACACACACAAAAATCAAACCACACAAGCAGACAGCTAATACAAATTCAAAAACAATCAGAAAAAACAAACAGAAAATACACTCAGAAAAAAAACAATCAGAAAAAACAAACAGAAAATACACTTAGAAAAAAAACACAACTACTACACTCTACTACTCCTCCAAATCTTTTAACTAACACTAAACTCACCAACACACACCAACAGACGACAGAGCAGAAGCAACTTGCTCTAGGAAGGGGAACACAGGGATGTACTTTTGCAAGGGAAGTGTGTTTGTCTGGGGCTATTTATACACAGGGCGATTCTCAAACTAAGTACGCTTGGCCTTTTACCTATCTCACTGATTGTGCCGAGCCCAGTTCTGCACATGCCCAGTGAGGTGCAGATTCGTGCGCACATGCGCAGTACGGCCGGCCCTTCATTTGCATGGGGTCACGGCTCATTACAATGGAGCACGCCCACTTCCTTCACACTTGCAATAACCCTGCCTTACGCCTCGGGATTTAAGTTACGCTTGCGCAATTTTGGGCGCAAATGCACTGTGGATACGGCCCTTACGACACAAAATTAAGGCGCCGTAACTTAAATGATATACGTTTGGAGTAACTTAATTTGCGCTGCTCTACGTGAATCTGGGCCTAAGTCTCTGTTTAATGAATAATATATGTATTAATAAATAAACTTTTTTATCTTTCTAATAATGAATATATATATATATATGTGTTTTATCTGAACCACAGAGATTACCACTTAAAAGCCCATCTTCCACAATACTTATTTTTCTAAATAATAATACAATCTTCTCTGCATTCGTGGACTCACAAGTGAGTGTGACGGCATCATTTTCCTTAGGAAATGAGGTAGAAGCTTTGATTTTTGGTGTATGAACCATGTCTGTAAAGGGAAGAAAATAGGAACAGTTAGTTCACTAAACAAATGTTATATTAGTCATCCTACAAAATGAAGAATTTCATAAAGAGTATTCTTAACCACTTCAGCTCCGGAAGGATTTGCCCTCTTATAGCCCATTCACATCTAGGTGACAAAACGCCCGACGCCGGACGCTTGTGCCGCTAGAGGGGAGAATTCCCATTGCTGTCTATGGAGATGGTTCACATCTTATAGACGCCGTACGCCTGCCGCCTGAAAAAAAGTCCTGGACCCTTTTTTTCAGGCGGCATTGGCGTTCGGCCATACAAAGCAATGGCAAGGCTTTGTAAAAAAAAAAAAAAGTTACACACTCGCGGCAAAATACGCCACGTACGCGGCGTATCTTGTCGCGGAGGTGTGAATGGAGCCTTAAAGCGGAGGCCCGGCTTTAAAAAAAAAAAAAAAAGTCAGCAGTTACAAACACTGTAGCTGTTGACTTTTAATAAGCACACTTACCTGTCCAGGTTGCCAGCAATGTTGGCCGCCCGAGGCCGATCCGTCGATCGTGGCTTGTCCCGACACCGCCATCCTCACTAAGGGAAACAGGTAGTGAAGCCTTACGGCTTCACTGCCCATTTCCTACTGTGCATGTGCGAGTCGCGCGGCTATTTGTTTTTTTAAAGTGTAAATTTTATTGTACATGTTTAAAGCATAACAAGCAACATAGTACAGTACACATTTTCTCATCTCATGGGTCAAAAAGTTTTTCATTTCTTACATTTAAGTTCAAAGTCATGACAGTACAACACGTACATATAATCCGACCAGCATAGCAATCTTGCTCTTTTTCCGTTTTTTTTTTTATATCATAACCTCAACATCCTAACAGAAGGAGAGAAAATCAAAAAGAAAAAAAAACAAAAACAACAAAAAAAAAAAAAAAAACAAAGAAAGGGGAAGGGAAAGGAAAAACCCCCAAAGGGAGTCTCTCCCCCATGCCTCCTAGTACTCTGCCCATTTCCATTCAGCCCCGGTCAGAACAGTAGGTTCCCACCTTGAGCCATATTACCTACATCACACCCAGCATCTTCATTATACCTCTATATCTCCCGAGACCTTCTCAATCCATCCTGCCCATACTTTCTCGAATTTTTTCGGGCAACCCCGAGCTGCGTAAGTCAATTTATACATTGGCAGTGCATTATTCACCAGTTTCACCCAGCCCTGCAGAGATGGGGGAGATGGTTTTCGCCAGTTAAGGGCCAGGGCCTTTTTAGCATAGCAAAAGAGTATTTTCAAGAGCGTTTTCTTTGATACAGATAATTCCTCCTCCTCCAGGTCCCCTAACAGACACCTAGCCGGGGAGTATATATTAGGTAGCTCCAAGTTAACCTCCAGAAATGATAGTATCTCTTTCCAGAACCCCTCCACTCGAGGGCACTGCCACACCATATGGAAAAAGTCACCCTCCGCCGCCTGGCATCGGGGGCATTCAGATGATTCTCCTCTACCCATACTGTGTAACCGTTTGGGAGTGTAGTATACTCTGTGCAAGTAATTAAATTGCGTTATCTTGTCTCTAGCTGAGATCATCGAGGGCACCAGTGATTCAAGGGCCTCTGACCAGGATTCCTCAGTAAGGGATGGTATGTTTGCTTGCCACTGCGCCCTAACTCTCTCCATCCTAGGGGAGGAGGACGTCAGCAGCACAAAATAGTACCTAGAGATCAGTTGCGAGTGGTCCCCGTCAGTGAGCACCTTTTCCATTTTGGAGGGGGAGAGCGCCACCACCCCCCCACCGTATTGAGCCGTCACAGCATGTCGCAGCTGCAGGTATCTAAAAAAGAACGCGTTAGGGACCCCATACTCAGTTTTCAGATCTGCAAAACTTCTGAACACCCCATCCCTGAACAGCTGATGGGCATACTTGACTCCATACTTCGCCCAGCACGACCCATCCGGTACCTTGACTATCTCTCTTAGTTGGGAATTGTGCCACAAAGGGGCATTGGGGGAGGCCTCAAGACTAGAACCCCCCACCCTTTTATTGCAGATATGGAATATTTTATATGACATTTTTAGTATTTCCCCCCCTCCCAGCGGATATGGACCATTTCTATATAGTACATTGATCAGGCCTTCAAATGAGTGGACCAAGGCCGCCTGAGTGGCCACTGATGCAATACATAGGTTCGGGAACCCCCACCAGTGCACGTGTGTCAACTGGGCTGCAAGGTAGTAACAATGCAGATTCGGCAGGGCAAGTCCCCCCTCCTTTATTGGTAAGTGGAGCGTGTCCAGGGACACCCTTGCGGGCTTAAGGCCCCAGAGAAAGGATGTTAGCATCGTATTGATTTCCACGAACCACTTTTTTGGGATATAGATTGGTGCATGCCAGAATAGGTAAAGGAACCTGGGCAAATAGATCATCTTGAAGATGTTTATTTTCCCGAGGAGGCCCAATGGTAGTTTAGCCCATGTTTTCAGACTTTCCTTCAAGCGAGCCTTCATAGGGGTCAGATTATTGCACATATAGGTCCCTATCGGCAGCTGTACTTCCACTCCCAAATAACGAAACTTAGATACCACTTTGAGTGGGACATCCGGGGGCAACCTCAGGAGTCCATCAGAGCTAAAGGGAAACACAATAGATTTGGTCCAGTTCACCCTAAAACCTGAAAAGTCTCCGAAGGCTGATATTAGTCTCAGGGCGGTGGTCAGCGATCCCTCTGCCTCTGCCAGGTACAGAAGCATATCGTCCGCGTAGAGGGATGTCTTTTCCTCCAACCCATTGATCATACAGCCCCTGACATTCCCATCCTCCCTCAGCTGTGCAGCCAGCGGCTCTATTGCCAGAGCAAACAACAGGGGTGACAACGGGCACCCCTGCCGCGTGCCCCTAGCAATTGGAAAGGAATCCGTGATGGCATTGTTAACCCTGAGCCTAGCCCTTGGGGCAGCATACAATATTTGGACCCATTTTGTGAATCTGGGGCCGAACCCCAACCGCCCAAGGACTGCTATGAGATAAGACCATTCAATGGAATCAAACGCTTTATGCGTGTCCAGGGACACCACTACTCTAGTATCCGGCGTGGGTCCTCCAGACTGCAAAATAGTGAAAAGCCGTCGCAGGTTAATCGCTGTCGACCTCTCAGGTATAAAACCCGTCTGGTCCTGATGAATTATGGACGCAATCTTCGGATTCAGGCGTTTAGCCAATAATTTAGCAAGAATCTTTGCATCGACGTTAATGAGCGATATTGGTCTATAGGATTCGCAGAGATCATGGTCCTTGTGCGGCTTGGGAATCAGCACTATTAGTGCCTCTCTCAGAGATTCAGGGAGCGCCCCCCCTTGATAGGCATCCATATACATCCTGAGCATTTGGGGTGCCAGGCTGTCGGCATATGTGCTGTACCATTCAGCCGGAAATCCATCCATTCCCGGGGTCTTATTTGAGTTCAGGGAATGTATGGCTGACACCACCTCCTCCACAGTAATGGGGAGGTCAAGCTCTGCTGCCGCCTCTCCGGAGAGCTCCAGGAGGGGCACCGGGGCTAAATAGGCCTGCACCGTTTCCCCATCATAGTCTACCCTCGAGGTGTATAGGTTAGAATAGAAATCAATAAATGCCTTAGCAATATCCTCTTGTGAGGTACAGAGCTGCATCCGTGCATTGTATATACGTGGGATAGACGTTGGTGCCTGGTGTGAATGTGCTAGATAGGCCAGCAACCTGCTATTTTTATCTCCAAATTCAAAAATTCGCTGCGCTTGATAAAGCAATTTTTTTTGTGTCTTTTCCACCAGCACCAAATCCAGCTGACGTATACTCTCTCTCCATTTCATATGCGTGTCAGGGGTAGGGTCATCGATATATGCCACCTCAGCCTCCGTAGCTATCTGCTCCGATTCTCTAACCCTCCACTCCCTGTCAGATTGGAGCCGTTTAACCTCCCCCTTAATCACTCCCCTGAGTGTGGCTTTAAATGCGTCCCAAGTGACCCCTACCGGGGCCTCCCCCCTATTCTCTAACCAGAAATTTCTAATGGACGTGGCAGTGGATCTCTCAAAATATTCCTCCTTAAGCCACAGGGGGCTTAACCTCCACATTGTATACCCCCGGGGTTTTTCCATGTCTATAGTGACCATCAATGGGGAGTGGTCCGAAACGGCCCTTGGTAGATACTGAACATCCACCACTCGTGGGAGAAGCCCCTTGGACACAAAACACATGTCTAGTCTTGATAGGGTATTAAATGTGGCGGAGAAGCAAGAGTAGGCCCGGGTATCCGGATGCTTCCACCTCCAGGCCTCCTCTAGGTCATATTGTGCCACACACGCCTCCAGAGGGGTCCCCCTCACCGCTGCCATCCCAAACCTATCCTTGTCAGGGGATAGAACTGCGTTCATGTCCCCCGCTAAAATGATAGGACCCTCCGCCACCTGCAAAACCTCCTTCATTACCTCATCCCAGACTCCCCCCGTAAATGGGGGTGGGATGTATACTGCCACCAAGGTATACGGCTGGTTATTAATTATCAGTACTAGGATCACATATCGCCCAAAGGGGTCCGTTTTAACTGTCTTAGTAGTGCATAGGAGGGATTTAGCTATAAGGACTGATACTCCTCTGGCCCAGGTGGAGTAGGTAGAGTGGAATGCCTTACTAATAAAAGCTCTATGCAGAGCTAGTGTCTTGGAGCCCACTAGATGTGATTCCTGAAGGAATATGACCTGCGGTTTATGTCTCATGATATATTTAAAAACGAGGGATCGTTTAATTTTGGCGTTAAGTCCTCGTACGTTCCAGGACAGCAAGTTAATAGTCTGCATCTTGGCAGTCATATTTAAATCGAGACCTGGGGCAGTCCGCCCCAGAGCGAAGCACTCCACGGCATTCCCCCACATATACCCAGGCAGTACTCTGTAATATCATCATCAAGTACAGTGTATCAATACAGTAAATATATTCGAGGTATGGAGAAGCATTCATTATAGTACATTGTGGGCTAGTTACGATCCAGTTGGAGCCAGGGCTCCCATACATTGGAGGCATGGGGGAGACAAAAGAAACAAAATAACCCAAAAACAGGGCCCAAGAATAGCGTATGAAAAAATGAAAAAAAAACAGAACTGTCCCGGATCCAGAACAGAGGATCCCCAACCACCCTCCCCCCACCCTGCCTGCAGCCCTAAACATCCCACAGGCTTTTTCCCCAAACAGTAGTTCACAGAAGTTTGTCCCTAAAGGGGGGTCAGCTTCCTGCACCAGCCGGTCAGGAACTTATAGGGACAAATAGGTAAGTTAAAGCAGAGCTCAGACCGGGCCGTGGTCAAGACTTAATTCCTAGGAGTCTTCCAACAGTACATAAATCATGGAGGATCCATCAAACCAGGGAATGACAGTCATTGAAAGGCAGCAATGGCAATGTCAGATGCGCCGCTCACCAAATATCTCAGTCATTAGTACCTGGGGGGTCCCCCCCAGGACCTCCAGCAAGGGCAACAGTTAGGCAAGAAAACAAGGGGGGTGCATATCTACCTTATCCATGTCCCAACGATTCCAACCAGCGGTTCGCCTCCCTAGGGGACATGAAGAATTGCGTCTGCCCCTTGTGTACCACTCACAGTTTAGCAGGGTAGAGCATACTGTATGGCAGGCTGCGTTCTCTCAGGCGTTGCTTGACACTTTGGAATGCTGCCCGTTGTTTTTGGGTGGCCGCCGAGAAATCCGGAAAAATGGAGATGCGATTGCCATTAAACATCAGCTCAGGCATATTGCGGGCTTTGCGCAGGATAGTCTCCTTATCCCTGAAGTAAAGGAATCGGGCCAGCATGGGCCTTGGAAATCTACCTGGTGGAGGTGCTCTCAGGGGCACTCTATGTGCTCTCTCGATGGCAAACAGGTGGGAGAAATCTTCCTCTCCAAAGGTCTTCTTGAGCCAGGATATCAGGAATTCCTCCGGTGTCTTCCCCTCAGATCCCTCCGGGAAGCCCAGGAACCGAAGGTTGTTCCTTCTCAATCTATCTTCGATGTCTCCCAGCTTGGCCTCCTGGGACTTGTGGTCCGCCGCCATATCTCTCACCTGCACCACGAGGGGGTTAAGCACATCTTCCGCCGATCCTATGCGCTGCTCAGCCTGTGTAACCCGCTGCCTGACCTTATGTACATCATCCTTCAGGATGGCAAAGTCCACCCTGATAGCGTCCACCTGCGATGACAGAGCGGCATGGCAGCTTTTGATAGTGTCCATGATCTGCATCAGCGTCGGTTGTCCGTCCTGTGAGCCGCCCTCCTCCCCGTCCGGGTGAGGAGAGGCCGGGGGAGACGCTAGGGCATTGGGCAGACTCGGCCACTCGTTATCGTCCTCGGGTCCTCCACGAGCCCGGGGCGCGGACGAGGCCCTGTGAGCAGAGCGGGCGCCATTTTGGGATGCCTCGTGGGAAAACTTTGAGAGCTTCCCCGTCGAAGTGGGGTCCATGCTGGGACCGTGTTTCACCATCTCCGGATTCCAGGCACCTTCCTCTATAATCCCGTTCAATTAGTTAGAGAATGCTCAAGTCTGGGACCCGTCAGGATAGTTCAGGATATTTCCACGGCCGGAGCTCTGAGGAGAAGCGTCCTCACATCCCGGAAGTTGACGCGCGGCTATTTGTGAATGGGAACACCGTCCAGAGTGTCCGAGAAGAGGCTTCGCGAGGAGGAGAACACAGAACCTCACCGCGGAAGAGGAAGAGGCAGATTATGATTATCTGCCTAGTAACAGACTTTTCTGGTAATTATAAACATTTTTTTTGCGAATTTTTAGCTATGTTTTTTATTTTTTTGGGGGCTGGACCTCCACTTTAACCACTTAACCCCCGGACCATATTGCTGGTCAAAGACCAGGCCACTTTTTGTGATTCGGCACTGCGTCGCTTTAACTGACAATTGCGTGGTCGTGCGACGTGACTCCCAAACACAATTGTCGTCCTTTTTTCCCCACAAATAGAGCTTTCTTTTCGTGGTATTTGATCACCTCTGCGGTTTTTAGTTTTTGCTCTATAAACAAAAATAGAGCGACAGTTTTGAATTTATTTTTTATTTTTTACTTTTTGCTATAATAAATATCCCCCAAAAATATCGAAAAGAAAACTATTTTTTTCCTCAGTTTAGGCCGATACGTATTCGTCTACATATTTTTCGTAAAAAAAAATCTAAATAAGCTTTTATTGATTGGTATGCGCAAAAGTTATAGCGTTTACAAGAAAGGGGATAGTTTTATGGCATTTTTATTAATATTTTTTTTTTACTAGTAATGGCAGCGATCAGTGATTTTTTTCGGAACTGCGACATTATGATGGACACTTCGGACACTTTTGACACATTTTTGGGACCATTGGCATTTATATAGCGATCAGTGTTATAAAAATGCATTGATTACAATAAAAATGTCACTGGCAGTGAAGGGGTTAACACTAGGGGGTGAGGAAGAGGTTAATCATGTTCCCTGGGTGTGTTCTAACTGTAGGGGGGGTGGACTGACATGGGGAAATGACAAATCGCTGTTCATACATACATATGTCATAAGACTGCTACACTGTTGAGGATAAATGGTATTTAGCAGTTTATATTTACTAAAATACAATTATTTTAGTAACTATAACATGCTAAATGCTGTTTCTCATCAGCAGTATATAGCAGCCATTGTGATCTCTATCAGTGTCTGGTTAAAGCTTGTAGGAGGAGTTTTCATTCTGCTCTGACTTTCCTATGAGGCTGCAGGACCCCTGACCCTCCGTCTGGACAGTGCTGATTGTCCCTGTGTTGATCACATGCACCCCCCCCCCAAGAAAAAAACTATCTGGCAATACACAGCAAACTGAGCATGTGTAGAGTGCCTCCAAGACTCTGTTCTATCAGCAGATCGATTGGGGACAGTGGAAGAAGGGGATAAACAAAGAAGACAGGATCAAACAGCTTTTTTACACAATGAAGAGGATTAACACTTTAGGTTCCACAGTGAATATAACAAGCATGCTTTACCGCATATACAGATATTACTCATGTGGGTTTAGTGACACTTTAGAGGGGTTGTAAACCTTTGCGTTTTTTCACCTTAATGCATCTTTTGCATTAAGGTGAAAAAACACCTGGCAATCACCGACCCCCCAGACCCCCTGTTTAACCAGTTCACCTGCTCAGCGCGTCCCCGGCATCCTCTTCTCCACGAGTCATGCCGTTGATTGGATAGATTGATAGCAGCGCAGCTATTGGCTGCCGCTGCTGTCAATCAAATTCAATGACACGGATTCTGGGGGGTGGGGCCGAGTCATACACTCGGCGTCTATGGACACCGAGTGTATGACTCGGGGGCGTACCCGCAAGGTAACCTCCTCGGGAGAAAGCTTCTCCTAGGGGGTTATCTAATGCGGGGAGGAGCCGCGAGAGCCGCCGAGGGACCCCAGAAGAGGATGTTCGGGGCCACTCTGTGCAAAACCAGCTGCACAGTGGAGGTAAGTATGATATGTTTGTTATTTTAAACAAATAAAACAGGTCCCTTTAACTTTCTTCAAATACAATAGCAAAATGCTATACCTGCCTGTATATATCATTGTGTACCCAAAAAACGGTCTGTCTGTCTGTCTGTACTTCTATCTTTCTATCTACAGTATCAACATAAAATGCAAACAAGGTGTAAAATATGGATTGATACATATTTGCAAAAGCTTCCACCATTTCAGTTTCCGCTTTAACAGTAACTAAAAGATAAAATATACAGTAAATAGGAAATAGAAGTAAGAAATAATGCACCAAATTCAGTCATTACTGTATACAGTATGAGGGGGAAAAAGTCAACTATTCGGACTGAACTTTGGCTGTTTGGGTGTTTGGACGAATGCCTGAACTTTGGCTCATTTTGCCCCTTGTTCGGCGGGAGCTGGAAATAATATATAGAAGTGGTATTTCTAACGCTTCTATATATGACAGCTTCCCGCTGTCACTGGTTCCTAAGGAAGCTGTGGGTGCTTGCTCCTGCCGCGGCCCTAGGAACCATTGATGTCACAGTAAATGCCTTTTAAGCAAAAGGGACAGGTAAAGCCAGGGTCGTCTTACTGAGCGGGCATGACAGGGCACAGACTGGGGGCCCCAGAGCCGGACAAATTGCCCCCCCAAGAATGTGGGTGAGAGAGCAGGCGGCTCCATGGATGAGAGAGCGGGCGGCTCCGTGGATGAGAGAGCAGGCGGCTCCGTGGATGAGAGAGCAGGCGGCTCCGTGGATGAGAGAGCGGGTGGCTCCGTGGATGAGAGAGCAGGCGGCTCCGTGGATGAGATAGCAGGCGGCTCCGTGGATGAGAGAGCAGGCGGCTCCGTGGATGAGAGAGTGGGCGGCTCCGTGGATGAGAGTGGGCGGCTGGGCGGCTCGTGGGCGAGTAGACAGCTGGTCAATCAGGGAGCCGTCAGGTGGGGTAGCAGAGAGATGACATCATCTCTCACCGCCCGACACCCTGCATCCCTGCAGGACAGTTCTGTCCTCACTGTGCAGGCATCCGGGAAGCAGAGAGATGACATCATGACAACAGACCATTGACCGCTGAAAATTTACTAGCCTGCCATCCAACATTTGTTGGCCAAAAGTTGGACAACAATTGTCTGATGGAGTGTACTAACAGTCAGATTTTACAGGTATGCCCATATGCCTGCCCGTGCCATTGTGTCGACGTACATCTGCGTGCGGCGGTTGGCAAGTGGTTAAGAACCAAGCCTCTTTTTGACACTTGTTGTTTAAAAGTTAAAATTTGTTTTTTTTTTCTAGAAAATTACAAAAAACAAACAAACATATTATATATTTTTTCTAGCACCCTAGAGAATAAAATGGTGCTCGTTGCAATACTTTCAGTGACACCTTATTTGTGCAGCGAGCTTACAAGTGCACTTTCTTTTATAAAAAATACACTTTTTTGAATAAAGTAACGTTAGCCCAATTTTGTTTTATATTGTGAAAGATAATGTTACCCCGAATAAACCGATACCCAACATGTCAGGCTTCATGTCAGGCAACGATCGCGGCGATATCTCACATGTGTAGTTTGATCACTGTTTTTATATGCGGGCGCTGCTCACGTATGCGTTCGCTTCTGTGCGCGAGCTCGTCAGGACAGGGCGCTTTTATTTTTATTTTATTTTTTCTTATTTTACTTTTAACTTTTACACTGTCTTTAAAACATGTAAACATCCCTTTATTAGAAAAAAAGCATGACAGGACCTCTTAAATATGAGATCTGAGGTCAAAAAGACCTCATATCTCATATTTACACTAAATGTAAATGTCATTTGAATTTTTTTTTTAATTCTCCTTTAACCACTTAAGGATCGCCGCACGACGATATACGTTGACAGAATGGCACGGCTGCGCACATGGACGTACAGGTACGTCCACTTTAAGAACCCAGTACCCGATCGCCGCCGGTGTCCCGCAATCGGGTCACAGGAGCTGAAGAACGGGGAGAGGTGAGTGTAAACAAACCTTCACCGTTGTCTGTGGCAGTGTCAGTGATCGTCTGTTCCCTGTCATAGGGAACGACGATCAGTGGCGTCACACGTCCAGCCACGCTCCCCGACAGTAAGAAACACACAATAGGACACACTTAACCCCTTTAGCGCCCCCTAGTGGTTAACCCCTTCACTGTCATTGTAATTTTCACAGTAATCAGTGCATTTTTATAGCACTTTTCGCTGAGAAAATGACAATGGTCCCAAAATTGTGTCAAAAGTGTCCGCCATAATGTCGCAGTCATGAAAAAAAAATCATTGATCGCCGCCCCTATTTTGTAAACGCTATAACTTTTTTTTACCAAAATATGTAGAAGAGTACGTATCGGCCTAAACTGAGAAAACATTTTTTTTTTATATATTTTTGGGGGATATTTACTATAGCAAAATGTAAAACATATTGATTTTTTTTTTTAAATTGTCGCTCTATTTTTGTTTATAGCGCAAAAAAATTAAAACCGCAGAGGTGATCAAATACCACCAAAAGAAATCTCTATTTGAGGGAAAAAAGGACGTCAATTTTGTTTGGGAGCCACGTCGCACGACCGTGCAATTGTCAGTTAAAGCGACGCAGTGCCGAATCGCAAAAAGGGGCAAGGTCCTTTAGCAACAAAATGGTCTAAAGTGGTTAAGAGCATTGGGCGGAAGTGACGTTTGACATTGCTTTCGCCTTCCAACACTATGGACGAGCGGGGGCCATCTTCCCCTCACTCGGCATCCAGGCAGTCAGGTGACAAAACGTGTTTGTTTAATCGGCGGAGATGACCGGAGCGCGGCGGGAGGAGGTGGGCACCTTTCCTGTCACCGATAAAAAGGATCTCACGGTGAATCCGCCGCAGAGACCACTTTTATCCTGCCGTTCCCAAAAATAATGGAGCTATGGCAGCTAGCTGCTGCAATAACAACGATAATTAGTGAAAAAGTACCGACGTACGGGTAATTTGATTTGCGTGAAGTGGTTAAACAAGCTGCATGGGGGACACAGACTGCAATGAAATCCTGACAGAGGCTCTAACCCTCTCACCACTCTACATATCTACATTTTTCCCTTTAGTTAAACTTTAGTTCCCCACCATGTATTCCTTTACATTACAAAAAATACAGTGAAAAATAAACAAATACATTTCGGGTAAATCTGTATGACAATTTTCTGATGCGTTACTCACCATAGATTTTCAAGTATAGAACTAGAAGGCTTTGTGTATCTGTTTGTATCAATACTATGTAATTTCCCTCGTCAGTTCTATCTAGGTTGGAGATCTGTAGAGATCCGTTAGGGAAAGCTGTCACCCTACTCCAATGAAGAGGTCCAGGAATAAGTGGGTTCCTGTCACCAGGGGTATATGTAAGGATTTCATATTCTCTGTCTACGCTCGGTCCTTTATACCAAGTAAAAGTCTGAATTCTCCCAGTAATCCCAGTAGCACTCAGAGTGACAGATCCCCCAGTGACCGGATTCTGAGGGATCAGCTGAACACTCATCATTCCACCGGACACATCCACCAACACACCGAGGAGAACTGCAAGAGAAAGTGACAGATAAGAAGATCAGCAATTGTATGTCTCAAATATAAAGTAATATAAAATTATAGTGTAACCAGTCCATTCACAGCTCACATGGGAAAAAGAGAAATACCTGTATATCTGTACTGTTCTGATTGGTCAACCAATACTGAGCTGTAATTTATAACACATTAGCAGAGGTGGCTCTAGGCTTTGCGAAGCCTTAGGCAAAACTTGACATGGGGCCCCACTCACACCCATGAAGGAAAAAAAATATTCAAGGACAAGAGCTTGTTCCCCACAACCCTGGCCAGTGGTTGTGGGGGTCTGCGGGCAGGGGGTTTATCGGAATCTCAAAGCCCCCTTTAACAAGGTGGCCCCCAGATCCTGCTCTTTAATAACTAAGGGGCGGGGGCCACCCGGTGATGTCACCTGGTGAACCCACCCCCTTGTGACGACATTGACTGAGGGCTGGGTCATTGACGTCACAAGGGGTGGTGTTATCAATATTCACTGGTTGTTAGGGACACTGGTGGCCCCGCTCCTGAGTCAGGGCTCTTAAAACTGCCTGAGCACAGCGGCATTAAGGTCACCTGTCCCTCAAAACTGGGGTAATGCATTGGGTAAGTTAGGCTGCCGCGAGGCCCCGGTGAGTGTGAGGCCTCAGGCGACCGCCTAATTTGCCTAATTAAAGAGCCAAAGGTTCCAACCATCCTGTGAAGCTAAGCAGTGCTTGTGTTGACTGAAAGCAGGATCCAGGGACAGCCGGAGCAGAGGTTTCCAGTTCTTCCAGGTCCAGTGTGGTGAGCAGGGCAGCCGCCCACAGTTGCTTGATACACTCTTACACTTAGACTTACTACCACAGTGTTGTTGGAACTTGTAGTTCCTCGGAGAAAACTTCATTAAGCTGAACTGAGTTACAAATAGGCCTAAGTTCCACACTGCTTTGGGGACTGATATTGTGAGATTAAAAGGCAAAAGGTTAAAAGGTTAAATTATACCGGGAGAAACAATAAGTGTGTCACAGCACTAGTTCAGTTCAATACAATTAGGCCTTGTACACACAAGGAGACATGTCCGATGAAAACGGTCCGCGGACCGTTTTCATCGGACATGTCTGCTGGGAGCTTTTGGTCTGATGTGTGTACACACCATCAGACCAAAATCCCCGCGGACAGAGAACGCGGTGACGTAGAAGACACCGACGTTCTCTAACACGAAAGTTCAATGCTTCCACGCATGCGTCGAATCAATTCGACTCATGCGCGGGATTTCGGGCCGCTGGTTATACGTCATAACCAGCGGACATGTCCGATGAGTCGTACTAACCATCGGACATGTCCGACGGACAGGTTTCCAGCGGACAAGTGTCAGGTCACCCGTAGCCAGATGACAAGTGCACCCCGTAGGGGTCAGGGATGCACCACAGGGTGGTGAATCCTATGGCCGACTGCTGCTAGCAGAGACGAAGCGTGAACCTAAGGTCACCCAGGGCGCGGAGTCTAAGACCCAGTTTTGTATTCACCAGAGCCCTTGGTGGTAGGGATGGTCTTGGCCGCAACTGGGTCCAGGTCGCGTTCCCGGGATTCCTCAAGTCACACTCCGCAGGGAGAAGGGGGAGGCAGCCAGCAGGACAAACAGTGGTGATGGACAGGCCGAGGTCAGGGCAACAGGCAGACAAGGATAACCGTGGAACATGCAAATAGTCAGGGGCACAGGCAGACAGGAAGTAAGCATAGGAACACTGTTGAACAGCACTGCAGACCTGTAGAGCAACGGTTAATATAGGCTTCCTGGGATGGACTAGGGTGGAGCCATACAGGAAGAGGAAGTGATAAAAAGGGGAACCAGAGCAGGATCTGCCTCTAATGAACACATGGAGATCAGGTAGGCAGACAGGCTTGATGCATATTCATGACAGTACCCTCCCTCTTAAGGCCCCTCCCCCTCCCCAGCCTGGAGCCAGGGCTAAAGGGGAATCCCAGAAGAAACCTCTTCGACAAATGGGGCGCAAAGATCTCAGATGCAGAAATCCAAGACGCCTCCTCAGGACCAAATCCTCTCCAAAGCACAAGGTACTGAAGAACGCCTCTGCGGAGACGAGAATCCAGAACTTGAGTATCCTCATTGACCAGAACCGAAGTAGGGACAGGAGGAGAGGATTTATTGAGGACCAAAGGCCTTTTAGGAATAAGTAAGGGCATGAGAGGGTCAACAGGAATCCGAGGAGGATCAAGCAGACCCTTAAAGATGAACTGGGGATTAAGCACAGGACCATCAGACTGGGCAGAGGTCAGAGGAACCCTGAAGTCAGGTTGGTTAGAAGGTGACAGGGCACAGGAGTCAAGCTGGATAGCAGGGAAACCAGCAGAATGCAGAGAGCCCTGAAAACAAGGTAGAAAACCCCATTTGGCCGACGATGGCAATCTATCCAAAGGATGGATTGAGCCCCTTAGACAGGTTGCAGGAGGGCCTGAACAAGAAAAGGTAGGAGGCTCACTGGGCATGGGCTGACCTGGCATAGCTGATGCAGAGGCCGATTGAATAGCATATTCAGGTGTAGCGATTACCCGAATCGCATCACAAGGCGTAGTGACTGCAGAACTTGCAGACAAGTTAGCCTGGCTGTGCGTTTTAGGGACAGTCAACGGTAAACTGGAGTGAATGATCGGCTCAGGTTCACAGACGGGCTCCTCATCCAGAGTGCTACATTGGCTAGAAAGTGCATCAGCCTGACTATTGCAGGACACATTCCGGACATCACTACATGTGGTGGGACGAGCAAAAGATTCTGGAATGGTGGCAACAGGAAGTTTCTCTTTTGGGGCAACCTTGGGTAGGCAAGACGTGGAACAGGAGGGACCCCAAGCCAGGATCTGTCCGGCAGTCCAGTCAATGTGAGGAGAATGGAGTCTTAACCAAGGAAGACCCAAAACGATAGGAGCTGAGGTCTTAGGTAGAACAAGGAAGGATATCCACTCCTGGTGAAGTGTGCCTACTGACATCTTAACAGGGACCGTCTGGAAGCGAATAGGACCCCCCGGGAGAACAGTGCCATCAATCGCCGAGACCACCAATGGTGTGGTGAGGGGCAAAAGGGTAAGTCTCATGGACGATGCGATTTCCCAGTCTATGAAATTGCCAGCGGCTCCGGAATCCAGATATGCCGAGACTGAATGAGAAGAAGCACCAAAATGAAGGGACACAGGAAGAAAAAGACGAGAAGGTGAAGGAGATATTTCTGGATCCAATACTCCACCTTCCAGATGTATTGAACCCGAGCGTTTCTCGGGGCGAAGAGGGCAAGTGTCACGAAAATGACTTTTGCCCCCACAGTATAGACACAGGCCTAGAGTTCTGCGCCTGGCACGTTCCTCAGGGGATAGCCTGGTCCGACCCAGCTGCATGGGTTCCTCAGTTGGCAAGGGATGCTCCACGGGTCGAAGAGAGGGGAGCTCAGGCTGACTAAGGGCCAAGGAATGTTGGCGTCGCTTTTCTAGGGTCCTTTCCTGAAAGCGAATATCGATCTGATTACACAAGGAGATCACTCCGTCCAGATCAGTGGGGATGGTTCTTCCTGCTAGTTCATCCTTCACTCTATCAGATAGGCCATGCAAAAAGGTTGCGACTAAGGCCTCATTGTTCCAGCTCAGTTCAGCTGAGTGGATACGGAACTGCAGAGAATATTGTCCCACTGAACGGGATTCTTGGCGGAGACGTAAAAGGGCGCTGGCTGCTGAAGAGACACGAGCCGGTTCTTCAAAGATATTCCGAAAAAGTTTCAAGAAAACAGGCAGGCTAGAAACCACTGGATCATTCAATTCCCACAGAGGGGCAGCCCAGGCTAAGGCCTCCCCGGAGAGGAGAGAAATGATATAGGCTATCTTGGCCCGATCAGACAAGAAGTACTGGGGCAGGAGCTCAAAATGAATAGTGCATTGGCTAAGGAATCCCCTGCAGGCTTTGGAGTCTCCAGAAAAACGGATTGGAGGTGATAACTTCAGTGAATGCGACTCTGCGACTGGTGCAACAGGTGCAGCTGCTGGTTGTACTTGGGGTTGCGGATTCGGGGTTCCCAGCGAGGTCTGAAGCTGATCAAAGCGGGAAGCCAGATCCTGAAGGAAACGCATCACCTGATCCTGATTAGCTTCATGCGTCTCGAGTCTGCGAACAATGCACTGTAATGGATCATCTGCGGGGAGCGGCATGTCGGCCGGATTCATGGCTGTTCAAACTGTCAGGTCACCCGTAGCCAGATGACAAGTGCACCCCGTAGGGGTCAGGGATGCACCACAGGGTGGTGAATCCTATGGCCGACTGCTGCTAGCAGAGACGAAGCGTGAACCTAAGGTCACCCAGGGCGCGGAGTCTAAGACCCAGTTTTGTATTCACCAGAGCCCTTGGTGGTAGGGATGGTCTTGGCCGCAACTGGGTCCAGGTCGCGTTCCCGGGATTCCTCAAGTCACACTCCGCAGGGAGAAGGGGGAGGCAGCCAGCAGGACAAACAGTGGTGATGGACAGGCCGAGGTCAGGGCAACAGGCAGACAAGGATAACCGTGGAACATGCAAATAGTCAGGGGCACAGGCAGACAGGAAGTAAGCATAGGAACACTGTTGAACAGCACTGCAGACCTGTAGAGCAACGGTTAATATAGGCTTCCTGGGATGGACTAGGGTGGAGCCATACAGGAAGAGGAAGTGATAAAAAGGGGAACCAGAGCAGGATCTGCCTCTAATGAACACATGGAGATCAGGTAGGCAGACAGGCTTGATGCATATTCATGACAACAAGTTTCTAAGCATGCTAAGAAACTTTTGTCCGCTGGAAACCTGTCCGCTAGGCCAGGAAACCTGTCCGCTAGGCCGTACACACGGACGGACATGTCCGCGGACCAGTTTCAGCGGACATGTTCGGTCGTGTGTACGGGGCCTTACGTGTGTATAGGCCTCAAGCCTAATTTAATTATCAAGTGACTGCTGCTGGAAGTATATTCCCAGTAAGGAGTGCACAGATACTTTGCACAATTGAAGTTACTGTTTTTTATTGTTCTACATTATTTCATTGATTAGAGAACCCTTTGGATTACAAATAAGTTAAAGTGCACCAACGTATCTACAATAGACTTCACCACTGAGGAACTATCTGACGTTATCTGGGCCAGGCCTAATTGAGATTACCAGCAACTGTACTTAAAGGAATTGCCCACTAGGGGGAGCTCGCGGGCATAGACTACTTATAGCTACTTGCAGATTTGATAACATTAACACTTTAGTTTTGCTCTTATTGACTCTTGCAAGGGCCCTTGCAGAGTCAGCTATATATATATATATATATATATATATACAGTATATATATATATATGTGTATATATTTGTAAACTGCTGTTTGCTCTTTTATCTTTTTTTTTTTACCTGCCAAGTAAAGTTACCCTTGGTTTACTATATTGATTGTTTGAGGTGTGTTTGCTCCTGAGGACTGCATGCAGAAGAAGGTAACAACATTATTGCATGTCATTGTGTATTTTACATGTGTTATTGTGGTCCTAGCAAAACGTGGGACTCACAATACATTTGCATTTGCCTGTTGTGTCAAGTGGGGGTTCGAGCCACTGAAAGGGGCTGATAGGTCAGAGAGTAGACCCAAAACTAATCAGCAGCTCCTGCGGGAGTACCGCTACATCTGTAAGGAATTTATCTGGAACGTGGGAAAGCGCATCAAAAACGCACTGGAACGCACATTTCCTCAACTAAAATTAAGAAAACAAAGAGGGAAAAACGCATCAAAAATGCATAAAAAAAACACCAGAATGCATCAAAAACACTCACACAGAAACGCATCTGTAATGTAGAAATTGTGTGTGAAAATCTATGATGTAAAGGTGCTTATCTAATGGTTTTAGTTAAATCTCTTTTCTTCTAATTTTAAAGAGTGGCCATGTGTCTTGTTCGACTCCCTTCCATGAAAAAGTTTTATACCTATTGTGGGGTCACCAGTACAGTATTTATAAATTGAAATTGTCATGGACCTTGGAGTGCTGGAGTGTTTCTACTTAAAAACCTAATTCATGTATTTCAGAAGATGGGACATTACTGACAGTTCATTGCAGGAGATACTGGACATATTACAAGTGGTTTATTTTGTCCTGACTAGGTCAATAGGACAATGACCCTTCAATGCTTAGCTCAGGCTATTGAAATGCTAAGTGGAGCCGGCTTGTGAAATACCTTTTTATTGTGTTCTGCAGGTGAATAGCTGTTGTCAGAGACGGAACGTCTCTGGGAGATAATTACCTCAACTACTGTAAATGTCTTTTAGAATGTGATTGAAGTTCATTGTATGTGTATTGTATAGTGGGGAATTGCAGACGAGACGCCTAGTCACCTCGTCAGGCTAAATGATTAGATAATTGGCTCATGTTAATTATTCTGATTGCTTTGTTGTACCTTATATAACGCTGTAGTAATTACCTCTTCTATATGCGGAGCCAAGCTGTCTAGATAACGTATTCTGTTACAATTAGTAATTAACTTCAATGATGTCATTATCTAAAGAAATGTGTCTTGTCAGGGTCGGCACCAGAGTGTCTACCTAAAATCTGTATGGAAGCCCCAGTGTGTGAAAAGGGGGTGAAGATTTCATTGTTCTTTGATTAATGATAAGCTTGTAAACTGTATATAACCAGCAGAATGCTGCCATTAAAGAGAGTCCTGTTTGAACATACATACAGCCTGCCTGGTGTTTTGTTCCAATGGATCCCGAACGGCACATAGCTGTAGTTCGGATCCCGGAGCCTTGGATGACCGAACCATCAGACGTTGCAATCTGCAAGCTGACTCAATAGTAGCAGAGGAGTGTCGGGAGAGTGGAAGCGAGCGAGCATCTCGTCACTTTGGTTGGCAGCGGTGGGATTTGCTCTCCAGTTACTGGGACAACTCCAAACCACCACCATGAATGACCAGCTATGCAGCCTGCAGGAGAACCATGCTAAAAGACTTGCTTGAGAACAAAGAACAAGGCCACCCTGATCAGTGAGCTACCCGAGATGGATCAGAGGGATGTTGATGCAGGACCCCGGTCGGTTGAAGACTTGTTTCAGCAATGAGTTCGACAACGGTTGGCATTATATGGTACTAACCCATCAGAGACCGTCATACAGAATACTATTGGAGACATCCAGCTGCAGGAGGAGAGAGAACGAGAGCGGCAACAGAGAGAACGAGAGCGGCAACATGAGCTGAGAGTTGCAGAAATACGGCACTCGCTGACAACGCCTAAAGAAGCAGCACCAAATGAAAGAAGAGGAGAGGTACAGATACCAGTAACCATGGAAGAGGAATTCAGAAGGAGGTTGCGAGAGAAGCAGATACAGCGCAGAGGACCAGTATCAGAGGAGGTCCTGCTTGGATGGTCTGATTCGATCCGGTGCAAACTCTGGAAAGAAGCGCTAGCCCGTGAGCAGCGACACCAGGGAAAAGCTCTCCCCTCCATCCATGTAAGGTACTGGTCACAGTATGAAGTTGTGCTGTCCACAACCAAAGCAGGAGTGGACAGCAGAGTTAAGCAGGCTGATCCGGGCAGAGATGCGGTTGGACGAGAGCTACAGAGCCCTCCGGTGGTATGTAGTCCAAGAGTGCCCGTGGTCAACGGATGACAGCCCCACGGAAGGCTTTGGCTATGATGGCCTGGGATTGTTGTATTGGAGGATGTCCAGTGATCCCCACTTTGGGAGCGATCGGGAGTGGCGTTTGGAGGAAATAATGGAGCACAGTGAGCGAAAACTGAATGTCTCAGAAGTGCACTGGGTACAGGAAGATTTGGAATTCCTGGCCGTTCAGGAATGGGAGCTGGAAATCGCCTACAAACAGCTGCTAGACTCGCTCAGCAGCAGGGTGGAGATCCCTTTGCCTGAGACTATGAGGAAATATCAGCTGACAACGCTGAAATCCTGGCGGATGAATCGGCAGTGGAAAATCTGGAGATTGCCATTCCCAAATCTAAAGTGCTGACCGCAGGGCCGAGCTCTGCTAACCTCTGCTCAGTACCTATAGCATATTCTGGGTTTCATGGACAGGAGATGGTGAACCTCTATCCCCAGACACCAGTTGCAGAGACAGGGGATTTAATAGATTTTTCTGCTGAGGAAGAACAACCTGATGAGCCTCCAGCAGAAGAGCTGGGGTCAGGGCCAAACTTCACTGTGCTCTGCCCAGCACCAAGGGCAGTATTTTTGGAGTTACAAGGAACTTCCCCAGCTGAAGTGCTGGTCACCGGACAGAGGGTTCAAGACCTCTGCCCCACCCCTGTGGCAGTTCCAGAGGCTCAGGGTGAGAAGATGGCGATCCCTCCCCAGCCGCAGATTACAGAATGTAAAGGGAGAACATGCAAACTCCAGGCAGATGGTGTCGTGGTCGGGATTCGAACCAGCGGCCCTTTTGCTGCTAGGCGAAAGTGCTACTCACTACACCACTGTGCTTCCCTTTATGCCATGAATGTACCTGTATAAGTATAAATCTATCTCTCATTTTGTGTTAGATGTACTGATACCATATGCTGATACTGTTTCATGAAATTATGTACACAAGTTTCTATTTATGCATTTTTTACATTACTTTAATTACCTGTACTGCCAAAAGTCCAATTTATTAGTCCATTAAGCATATATCCCAGGCAAGTTAATAGGACAATTACAGCCGGTACCAGCACTGCAGCAATGCAATGAAGAATGAGAACATCTCTTTCCATTCTCAGTGAGTATCCATTGCTAGTCTTACCTGACACAGCAGCCCAGGGGCCAAACTGGTGATGTTTGAAGATCATTCTCTCCCGTCCACAAAATGAGTCTTTAAATAACAATCGTTTCCTTCCCTCGGATCCTGTCACCGTCTTGATCTGAATGATTCTCGGATTCCTCCGACTTCCTGGATTCCTTTTTAGGATTACTAAATCTGTAAATTTCCAATTATGTTTATTGGATGTCTCGGTCTTCTGTGTCTGTGTGACCGTCTTTGTACTGGGAAGAGCAATATATGAATCATGCAATAAGAGGAAATCCTGTATTTCTTCCTAATCAGCAGTTGTTGCAACCAGTCTTCTTTCTAGAGAAAAGGGGAACGGATACTGCCCCCCCCCCCAATAGGGTGAATTTACTAAAACTGGAAAGCGCAAAATCTGGTGCAGCTGTGCATAGTAGCCAATCAGCTTCTAACTTCAAATAATAATCCACCATTTTTAATATAATAATTCCTACACTTTTGGAATCACATATAATAATCCACCATTTTTAATATAATAATTCCTACACTATTGGAATCACATATCATGTGTAAGAAAAACATGCAATGTATTATCTTTCAAATTATTGTAAATGCATTGTTATAAAACTGATTTTAAGATTTGTCGCATTTAGTGCCTCGTACCTCCTAAAGTCTGACTGTCTGGTTCAGAACTTATGTATATTTATACAGTAGATAATAGATGTGGTACTGGGACAGTCAGCAATGTTAACCACTTCAGCCCCGGACCATTTTGTTGCTAAATGACCGGCCACTTTTTGCGATTTGGCACTGTGTGGCTTTAACTGACAATTGCGCGGTCGTGCGACGTGGCTCCCTAACAAAATTTGCGTCCTTTTTTTTTTACCACAAATAGAGCTTTCTTTTGGTGGTATTTGATCACTTCTGCGGTTTTTATTTTTTGCGCTATAAACAAAAAATAGAGCGACAATTTTGAAAAAAATGCAATATATTTAACTTTTTGCTATAATAAATATCCCCTAAAAATATATAAAGTTTAGGCCGATACGTATTCTTCTACATATTTTTGGTAAAAAAAATTGCAATAAGCGTTTATCGATTGGTTTGCGCAAATGTTATAGCGTCTATAAAATAGGGGATAGTTTTATGGCATTTTTATTAATATTTTTTTTTACTGGTAATGGCGGCATTCAGCGATTTTTATTGCGACTGCGACATTATGGCAGACACATCAGACACTTTTGACACATTTTTTGAACCACTGTCATTTTTACAGCGATCAGTGTTATAAAAATGCACTGATGACTGTGAAAATGACACTGGCAGTGAAAGGGTTAACCACTAGGTGGCTCTGTAGGGGTTAAGTGTGCCCTTCTTACTGTAGGGGGGATGGGCTGTGTGTGACATGACACTGATCTCCGCTCCGATTACACAGAGCGGAGGTCATTGTCACTAGGCAGAGCGGGGAGATGCTTGTTTACATTAGCATCTCCCTGCTCTATCTCTCCGTGAGACGATCGCTCGGCAGCGGCGATCGAGTCCGCGGGACCCGCGGTCAGGTTCACGGAGTTTGCGGCGCACAATGGCGCTTCCTTAAAGGGGACGTATATATATGTCCTTCTGCCCAGGAGTGCCATTGTGTCGACGTATATATGCGTGCGGCGGTCAGGAAGCGGTTAATAAATCAAATGTGGGGATAGAGTGAACCAATTTTTACCCTCAGGAGGAACCATCCCTATAGGGACAGACATAGGAATACAACACTGTTTTGGATTTTACATTTACGTCCTTGGGTGTAATAAACACTAACCACTTATTTTAAAAGCAATTTCACATGTCTTTAATTAAAGCGATACACAATATCTAAAAAAGGTTTGTTTAAAAACAAGTTATCACATAAGTTGTCCAGGATGAAGTTGTCCTGGGCTTGAGATACATTTTTTTTGTAGCAAACGCATTTCGCAGGCTGACCCGCTTCGTTAGGGCTTCAGATCTTGTCAAGTACTATGATATTGTATGAGAAAAAAGACCATAAATAAGACAATCACATTATATATTACATCCAACAAATATTTGACAAAGGAAGTTTGGAAAAACCTATCCATTACGAGAATACACAGAGGAGGGTGAGTATCAAGTGTAAACCATTAGTTCTACAATAAATTTCATATGAAAAAAATAATAATTTTATATATATACACATACACACACATATACCGTGTTTCCCCAAAAATAAGCCCGGGTCTTATATTAATTATGGCAACAAAAGACACAGTAGGGCTTATTTTTGGGGTAGGTCTTACCATGTAATGTGCTGTCTTCTCTCCCCCACTCTTTCCTTGCCTGACAGGAATCCCCAGTGTGAACGGAATTAAAATGCTTGTAAAATCCTATAAACCCCTTTATAACAGTAGTATATAATGTACAATGTGTGTGTTTGTGTAATATAATTGTGCCAAATACCTTCGCTATAGCGCCGCTCTGTGCTTCTGTGATCCGAGCTCTGTTCCTTCGCAATTATATTACAGAAACAAACACTCATTGTTAGAGTTTTATATACACTTTAAAACTTTTTTTGCACACATATAAAGCAAACAGTTTTGCCTAGCATTATACCCCAACATTTACCCCTTAATGAACTGCTTAAAACCAGACCCTGCTAACTAACCCTTGCCTTCAGTGTAATACTAAAGCTCCACCCTTTAACACTGCTCTACACAGTAGCAGGTTTAATATAATCAAAATGGGCATCTACCCAGGTCCCCTGACCCCAAGGGGCCATTTGGGGGTCAGGGGACAAATGCAGCTCTCCAAGTCTTTGGACTTTTTATTTTTTCCCCCCAGAAGGTGATCGGCACTGGCAGCATTTGCATAGATAATGATTTCACACACCATATATATAGTGTGTGAAATGTATGTACCATATTTTCCGGCGTATAAGACGACTTTTTGGATGCAAAAAAATGCATCCAAAGTCGGGGGTCGTCTTATATGCCGGTGACAGTCTCCGTCTGCTGCGAGCGTCCATGATTTAAAAGACGCTCCTTCTCCTCAGCGTGTCCTGTGATAGGCGGAACACAAATCTTCCCAGCAGCGCCTCTGTTCTGTGTTCCTCCTATCACAGATGTCTTCTCATCCTCGGACGAGAGGACGTCCGTGATAGGCGGAACACAGAACAGAGGCGCTGCTGGGAAAATTTGTGTTCCGCCTATCACAGGACAGTCTGAGGAGAAGGCGCGGCTTTCAAATCATGTCACCGGAGACTGTCACCGGCCTGGAAGTCAAATCAGCAAAACGTGAGTGATGGCACTGTTGGCACAGTGGGGGCAAGTGATGGCACAGTGGGGGCAAGTGATGGCACAGTGGGGGCAAGTGATGGCACAGTGAGATTTGTAATGTAATGTAATGGCACAGTGAGATTTGAAAAAAGCCTATTTCTGTCAGCGGTTCTGGCTACTCCTCAGCTTCCAAAAAGACTAGTAGGAAGGGGGTAGTCTTATATGGCGAGTATATCCCAAAACCAACATTTTTCCTGGAAAATTAGGGGGTCGTCTTATACACCGGCAAATACGGTATATGTATTTATTTATATATATATATATATATACATACATACATACATACACTCTCCCTGAACCTCAAAGCATAGTTTTGTTTGACTTTTGCGTCCAGTGGTGTACATTCATATGCATGAGCATGTTTATGAAGTGCAGCTGTATACCCGTATACAGCCATTGCTTTCTGTGAGTGGCTCTACACAACATCTGTGGCTCTGGGCAGAGAAATACACCTGGATTTTCCATTATATGGCTCCATGAGCTGGAATACATAAAACTTAAGTCACTCCACCTGGATATTGCCTTTCTTCGATATCCCTTTTTTATTGTTCCGTATTTTGACTTCACCTACTTCCCGTAGGCCAGAGAACTGAATTTGGGATGAATTGAACATTGGTGATCTGATTACAGCCATATGAATACATGATGGGCTTGATGTAAGTGTCCCACTTGTTGGTGCATTACCACTATAATTGTTATTATGATCCAGTGCACTTTGGTTGTTATGTTTCAGTTGATTTATTATATCTTACTTCCGGTTATTCAAAGCTGGTAAGTATTGGTAGTTGAATATGGGTAGAGTGATCATATTGGGTGAACGCATTCTGTTTTATATATCCTGTAACATATGATGAATCTTATCTTCAAGTTGTTTCATTTAGAAAAATCCCAAAAGGAAAACCTATAGACAAATAGCAATACAGAAACAGTTAAATATATAAAACACACACACACACACACACCAGTGGCGGCTGGTGCTCCATTTTTTTGGGGGGGGCGCAAACAATACCACAACCAACCCCCCCCCCCAATCACTCGCCCGCAATAGGGCCTACAGACAGACAGGTAGATAGATAGATAGATAGATAGACATGTAGATAAATAGATAGATAGATAGAGAGACAGACATGTAGATAAATAGATAGACAGACAGATAGACAGATAGATAGATAGATAGATAGATAGATAGATAGATAGATAGATAGATAGATAGATAGATAGATAGATAGATAGATAGATAAACAGACACGTAGAAAGATATGAAGATCAATAGACATGTAGATATATAAATAGACAGAAATGCAGATAGATAGACATGTAGATAGATAGATAGATAGATAGATAGATAGATAAACAGACATGTAGAAAGATATGAAGATCAATAGACATGTAGATATATAAATAGACAGAAATGCAGATAGATAGACATGTAGATAGATAGATAGACATGTAGATAAATAGATAGATAGAGAGACAGACATGTAGATAAATAGATAGAAAGAGAGACAGACATGTAGATAGATAGATAGATAGATAGATAGATAGATAGATAGATAGATAGATAGATAGATAGATAGATAGATAGATAGATAGACAGATAGATAGACAGATAGATAGATAGATAGATAGATAGATAGATAGATAGATAGATAGATAGATAGATAGATAGATAGATAAAGATAGATAGATGAGAGAGAAGGAGATGTATCACTGTCCTTCACCAGGGATTTAGTAATGAATAAGAGTAGAAAGATATGAAGATAAATAGACATGTAGATATATAAATAGACAGACATGTAGATAGATAGATAGACATGTAGATAGATAGATAGATAGATAGATAGATAGATAGATAGATAGATAGATAGATAGATAAACTAGAGAGACATACATGTAGATAGATAGATAGATAGATAGATAGATAGATAGATAGATGAGAGAGAGGGAGATGTATCACTGTCCTTCACCAGGGATTTAGTAGTGAATAAGAGAAGCATTAGATCAGTCCCCCATGGCCCCCCTTCTCTCCCCTCTCCTGACTGACACATGTCTCTCTGACACAGCAGCACACTGTCGGGTGAATCTCTGATTTTAGGGCAGAGGTGATTCCCGGGACACAGAAGCAGATGTCCCTCCACCTGCAGTCCGATCATCACAGATCACAGTACAATGTGCTGCTGTATGACACTGACAGGATAACACACACTCTGCTCTGCTCAGATCACAGTACCTCCACCACCCCGCATACCAACCCCCACACTCCACTGCACATGATCCGCCTTCTACCTTATTTTATTAACAGAAATGTTAATAAACTGTGGGAAACACATTTCAGCTAATAACCAGGGGGGGGGGGGGACGGCCGCTTTTTACCAAGAAATATCATATCATATCATATCTACCTACCTCTTTGCAGCAGATCCTCTCAGGCAGAGCAGTATTGAGCTGCAGATCTGACTGAGGTGACGTCACTTCCCGACTGTCCTTTGACTGTGTGAAAGAAAGCACCGCCCACTGGGCGGTGACATAGTTCTATCACACTGTGTGCACTCACTGCACCCGCCCGGCTATAATACAAGCCATCGCGCCGGGAACAGTGGCGCGTCGGTTTGCGCCACAAAGGCATATTTTAGCTGCCGTCTGCTACTGCAATCTTGTGATTGCACAGACGTAGCGCTACAAAATACCGCACTGTGCCCGGCGCCCATACACAGTGCAATAAGGGACATGTTTAAAAATTTTAAAATGTTTTTATATATTTTTTTTTTACTGCCTGGGGAGGGGGGGCGGCGCCCGGGCGCCCCCTATGGACGGGCCGCCACTGTAACACACTATATATAGTATATACTGTACAAGCATGTGCCTACTCATGAAATCGTTAATTTAGGATGAAGGTGGTAATGCAACACACTTGTATACATTACTACGTTACTTGATTAATTTTGATCGTTTAAAGCACAGGTGTCAAACACAAGGTCCGCGGGCCGAATCGGGCCCACCAGGCCATTTCATGTGGCACTTGTACCTCTCCTGCAGCTGCAGGAGAGCTCCAGCCCTCTTCAGGTCCTACTTCAGACCCTTACTTTCTGCTTTTAAGCAATGCATACAGTTTCTTCCCAGCAGCAGCATAAGGAAAGGGGGGTGCACTGTGATTTAAGGGAGAGTGGGGGACTCAATTTCTGATGGTGGGGTGGCTCTTGACATTTAAAGTAAGGAGAGGGGAGGGCTGGACATATATAGGTAGATTCAGTAAGAGTTAGGCCGGCTTATCAGTAGATAAGCCGACCTCACTCAGAATCTACGCCGACTTATGTTTAAGCGTATGCTCAAACAGAGATACGCTTAAACATATCTAAGATACGACGGTTTGCGCCGTCCTATCTTAGATTGCAATATTTCGGATGGCCGCTAGGTGGCGCTTTCATTGCGGTCGGCGTAGAATATGTAAATTAGTAGATACGCCGATTCACGAACGTACGCCCGGCCGACGCAGTACTTTTACGCCATTTACGTAAGAGATAGGCCGCCTAAAGTTAGAGCTAGGCACTAGTTGGAATAGTAATGTTAAGTATGGCCGCCGTTCCCGCGTCGAAATTCGAAATTTTTACGTCGTTTGCTTAAGTCGTCCGTGAATCGGAATTTACGTAGTTTACGTCCACGTCAAAATCAATAGGCCCGTGCGGCGTACTTAGCCGCAATGCACACTGGGAAATGTAGGCACCCGACGCATGCGCAGTTCGCAAAAAAATTAAAAAACGTAAGGTCAAGCCCCATTAACATACAACACGCCCCCCCTCAAACACATTTGAATTAGGCGCCCTTACGCCCGCCGATTTAGGCTACGCCGCCGTAACTTAGCAGGTAAGTACATTGTGAATCATGTACTTGCCTCGCTAACTTACGGTGGCGTAGCTTAAATTCCTTAAGCTATGCCGCCGCAAAGTTGAGCAAATGTGCCTGAATCTAGCTACTAATCTTACAGATACAACCGGCCCATAATGCTAATGCGGCCCACAATGAAATTGAGTTTGACATCCCAGGTTAAAAGCAAACCCCCCCCCCAAATCCTTCATGTCTCCATGCTTTATTTAAAAAAAAAAACACTTTGAAAAAATCCCCCCCTAGCATTTCTGGTAGTGGCCACCTTGAGTAAGGGCAGACGATTCATTTAGCATTTACTCCCTGGCATCTATCTGGGAGTGTGAAGTTCAACTTTAAGCACAAAATTTATCATGGGGGAAACAGGATGTTAGTTGACCATGGATCAGAGTAAAGCAATATGGACAGACAGAGCAGAAGAAGAGTGTGAATCATGAGGGATAAAACAGAAGACAGAATAGAGGCTGAACATGGACGTAAAAGAAGAGTAAAGAAGGCAAAACAGCAAGTGGTTGTGAACCAGGGGGATATAAATGAGGCAGATGGTGAGCTGTTAATGGAAGGGAGTATAGAAGACAGGGTGACAACACTTAATTACAGAACACTGGTAGTAGTTTCTAAGGGGTTGGATGAGAGAAGACTGACAACGTATCATGGTCCACTGGTAGAGGATGCAGAAAAAGAACTGAGCATAGACCAGAGGGGGAAGAAGGAGTAGGCAAAGATGGGGCTGATCATGGACGGAGGCCAGATATGAACAATTGTTCTTTTCTAAAGGAAGGAATGGCAGCTCAAACCCTTTCTCCCGATCTGTGAGGTCATTGTGCAGCTGTTTAAAACTAGGACACGCTACAATAATTTTTTCTTATAGAGAAAAAGAACCAATCGGTATTGTCATGCAACCATTAGACACATGAGTAAAGCCCAAAACCAGACAAAACTCTCATTTTCTTTTTGGTAGAGTGGAGATTGGTTTGCGCCCCTTCATGCATTTATTTCCATCTGTGACTCCATTTCTTATATGGACTTCACAGGGACTGAACAAAAAAAAAAATGCCTGGAGTTAGACTTGGATATTCAGTAAATATGTTCTTACCATTAGTGCTTCCCAGCCTTTGATGCAAGGGTGCTGTATATGGCTCTGTCCTTATGAGTTAATTGCTATTTAAAGAAAGAAAATTGATGAGTTTACTTGGATTGCAAATTATTGTAGTCTTTCTTTTGACAGCGGCTATTAAAACTCAAACAGAAGTATCATTATTTATTACTCTAATATAGTCAGGCTTCATATACAGTCATAAACATACTTTTTTTTTTACATACTAAGGCCGCATACACACGGTCGGTCAAAACCGATGAAAACGGACTGAAGGATGGACTGATCGTGTGTACGGGGCCTAAGGCCCCGTACACACGTCCGAGGAACTCGACGGGCAAAACACATCGTTTTGCCCGTCGAGTTCCTTGTGAAGCCGCCGAGGATCTCGGCGAGCCGAAATTTCCCATTGAACAACGAGGAAATAGAGAACATGTTCTCTATTTCCTCGCCGAGGTCCTTATCGGCTTCCTCGGCCGAAAGTGTACACACGGCCGGGTTTCTCGGCAGAATTCAGCTCCGACCGAGTTTCTGGCTGAATTCTGCCGAGAAACTTGGTCGTGTGTAAGCTGCCTGCTCTCCCCCTGACCCCCCCCTTGAGAGCAGGCTGGATGGACTGATCGTGTGTACAGGGCCTAAGAGCTGCAGTGAGGGTTCAAAGGATAAGTTCACTTTTCTGAACCCATATTTTGGGTGTAACATGTTCCGCAGCTGCCTGCTCTCCCCCTGACCCCCCCCCCCTTTGAGAGCAGGTCAGGAATCTTATCCTCTCATTCTCCCACTCTGCAAGACTCTGGTCCGGCCTCATCTGGAGTATGCCATCCAGTTCTGAGGACCAGTCCTCAGGAAGGATGTACTGGAAATGGAGCGAGTACAAAGAAGGGCAACAAAGCTAATAAAGGAACTGAAGAAAGGTTGCGAGCACTGAACTTATTCTCTCTGGAGAAGAAACGCTTGAGAGGGGATATGATTTCAATTCACAAATACCATACTGGTGACCCCACAATAGGGATACAACTTTTCTGTGGAAGGGAGTTTAATAAGACACGTGGCCACTCATTAGAATTAGAAGAAAAGAGGTTTAACCTTAAACTACGTAGAGGGTTTTTTACTGCAAGAGCGGCAAGGATGTGGAATTCCCTTCCACAGGTGGTGGTTTCAGCGGGGAGCATCGATAGTTTCAAAAAACGATTGGATAAGCACCTGAACGACCACAACATACAGGGATATACAATGTAATACTCCCATATAATCACACACATAGGTTGGACCTGGACTTGTGTCTTTTTTCAACTTCACCTACTATGTAACTATGTAACTAAGTACCAATAGCAGTGGCGGCTGGTGCTCGAATTTTTTTTGGGGGGGGGGGCGCAAACTAACTGAAAAAAAAACATAGATTGCAGCCACTGTGCCCATCAAACGCAGCCACTAGGGATGAGCCGAACATCCCCCGGTTCAGTTTGCATCCAGAACATGCGAACGGACCGAGAGTTGGTGCAAACTTTTGAACCCCATTAAAGTCTATGGGACTCGAACATGAGAAATCAAAAGTGCGAATTTTAAAGGCTAATATGCAAGTTATTGTCCAAAAAAGGGTTTGGGGGGGCGTAGCCGGACGCATCTTCAGTTCTCTCCTACTCCGAATCTCCTCTAACTCATCCTGAATTACTACCCGGATTGCCCGCTCTTGCTGCCCGCTGACTGCTGGAGGGTCCCCTGAGTCTCTCGCTACCTCCCATGGCCCTGTACTCAGTGGATGTCCGCCGCAAAGAAGCAATCTGCGGCCCGGACCGCAGACAGCATGGCCCAAAATGGCGCCCTGGCCCAGCACACGGCTAAGGAGAGACACCGGGAGGGAGCGGAGAAATTGTTCTCCATGTCGCTGGCCCCGGACCTCATTGCTTAGTCTGGGGTGCCTGGAGACTCACCCGGTGGCACGTCTGATCCTGATGACACGGTCCCCCTGGAGGATGCAGGCGGATCAGGATTCCCATGGAGCGCAGTGAGTACTCCTGAAGGCAACTCTGCTAGGCCTCATGCTTCCACTAGCCCTAATACTGACGGTGAACCCTCGCTCAGAGACATTTTTGCGACCATAACCACGTGTAATGCTTCCCTAACAGCCCTAACTGCTGACATTAAAGGGGTTAAGGCAGAAATCTCCTTTATGAGACAGGATGCCCAGAAACTGAGAGAGAGAACCTCTGCAGTGGAAGGGAGAGTGAGCTCTATTGAAGATGACATGGCGCCCATGCAAAGGGATCTCACGTACAACAACCATCTCCTCACACAGCACTCCTCTCGTTTAGAGGAATTGGAGAATAGAATGAGAAGGAACAACATCAGACTGGTTGGGCTGCCTGAGAGAGCGGAAGGGAAGAATCCTGCAAAATATATTGAAAATTGGCTGGTGGCTGCATTTGGCAAAGAGGTGTTCACTTCAATGTTTTCTGTGGAAAGGGCACGCAGAGTACCTGCTAGGCCTCCCCTGCCGGGGGCTCCTCTAAGACCCTTTCTCTTCAAGCTTCTTCATTATAAGGACAGGGACGCTATACTACACAATGCCAGAATTAAGCCAGAGGCCTTGAAAGTTGATAATACCAAAATATCTTTTTTCCCCGATTTCTCTGCTGAGCTGCAGAAACAACGTGCTAAATTCCTAGATGTTAAACGTCGTCTGAGGGCTCTGGACCTGAAATACGCCATGTTCTTCCCATCCCGCCTCAGAGTGGAAGCGCTGGGCTCAATACACTTTTTTGATTGAGGCCCCGTACTCACGACCAAACATGTCTGCTGAAACTGGTCCGCAGACCAGTTTCAGCAGACATGTTTGGCCGTGTGTTGGCCCGAGCGGACCATTTTGGGACGGATCGGACAGGTTTCCAGCGGACAACTGTTTCCCGGACTTGTTTTAAAACAGTCCGCTGGAAACCTGTCCGCCCGGACATGTACGGTCGTCTGTACAGACCTACCGTACATGTCCTGCCGCCCGCATCCCTCGCATGCGTCGAATGACTTCGACGCATGCGTGGAAGCATATTTAAGGCGGCCCGCCCACGTCGCCGCGTCATTGTCGCGGCGACACCGCGTCATCGACGCGGCGACACCGCGGACACGCCCCGCGTAATGTTTACGCGCGGGCTTCTGTTCGATGGTGTGTATAGCCATCGAACAGAAGTCCCCGGGCAGTCCCCGGCCAGACATGTCCGATGGAAACGGTCTGCAGACCGTTTTCATCGGACATGTCCTGCCGTGAGTACAAGGCCTCACATTCTGCGGCCGCACAGTGGCTGGATCAGGAGGAACAGTCAATCCGGGAGTCCAGCAACCGACGCCGTGCTCCTCCTGATGGGTAACGTACTGCTACATTTGATATACTATGGCTCCTTTATTTCTACTTGACAAGGCTGAGAAGCTGGTGATGTATGGACCTCTTTCTAACACCGGGGCTACTTGTTCTAGCTGTTGGGAAGTTGAGACACTTAGGTGCGCTTCCACTGTAGTTTAGTAAAATTAGTTTAATTTGTTTAATTTGTTTTTGGGATTCGTTTTGTTTATTTGTTTTCAATTCTAAAATTTTTAGAATCAATTTCAAATAGTTTTTGAATTCGAATAGTTTTCCAATTTCCAAAAAGAATAAAATAGAACAGAAAATAAAGGAATATAATAGATATATTTTTTCTATTCTATTCGAATTTGAAAACTATTCGAAAAGTATTTGAATTCGAAAAGTATTTGAAAACAATTTGAATTCGAATATCGTCCGAATTCGAATTTTGTTATTTCGGATTCGTTTAAATTTGGTACTATTCTAATTAGGAAATTCGGATACATACGAATTTCCGAATAACGAAAATTCCTCTGAAATTTTATTCGGAACGAAATGAACCGCACGTCTAGATAATACACACAAACACATTTCAGTGTAAATGTCTGATTTAAAGTTATATTTAAAATACAGAAACAATAAAAAAACAATATTAGTGACAATACTTACCTCATAGTGGGATTCTTTGGTTGCTTGCACCTGCATTTAAAATAAAGCATCCATTGGAAAAACAAATAACAAATGTCAAAATTCACAGGATTAATTTTAATATTATGTTTGCAGGTTAAGGACCTTGCCCCTTTTTGCGATTCGGCACTGCGTCGCTTTAACTGACAATTGCGCGGTCGTGCGATGTGGCTCCCAAACAAAATTGGCGTCCTTTTTTCCCACAAATAGAGATTTCTTTTGGTGGTATTTGAACACCTCTGCGGTTTTTATTTTTTGCGCTATAAACAAAAATAGAGTGACAATTTTGAAAAAAATGCAAACATTCTTTTTCTCAGTTTAGGCCGATATGTTTTCTTCTACATATTTTTGTTAAAAAAAATCGCAATAAGCGTTTATCAGTAGGTTTGCGCAAAATTTATAGCGTTTACAAAATAGGGGATAGTTTTATGGCATATTTATTAATAATATATTTTTTTACTACTAATGGTGGCGATCAGCGTTTTTTTTTCGTGACTGCCACATTATGGTGGACACATCAGACACTTTTGACACATTTTTGGGACCATTGTCATTTTCACAGCGAAAAGTGCTATAAAAATGCACTGATTACTTTGAAAATGACACTGGCAGTGAAGGGGTTAACCACTAGGGGGCGCTGTAGGGGCTAAGTGTAACCTCATGTGTGTTTCTAACTGTAGGGGGCGGGGCTGGACGTGTGACGTCAGTGATCGTCGTTCCCTATATCAGGGAACAGACAATCACTGACATTGCCACAGAGAAGAACGGGGAAGGTTTGTTTACACTCACCTCTCCCCGTTCTTTAGTTCCTGCAACCCGATCGCGGGACACCCGCGGCGATCGGGTCCTTGGGTCCCACGGGCGTGGTCACGGAGCTTCGGACCGGGTCACGACCCACGTCTGGGCTCTTAAAGGGGACGAATATATATGTCCCTGTGCCCAGCCGTGCCATTCTGCCGACGTATATCGACGTGCGGCGGTCCTTAAGTGGTTAACAAACTAAATTTCCCCCCTCAAGCGTTAGTCTACCAAAAGCACAATGACCCTTCCATAATTCCTCACTCTGTTCCTGTCGTAGGTGATTCCACCCACTTTTCTGTGTTCTAGCTCCTCCTCCTTTTACATTCGCTATAACAAAAAATAAAAACGACTTCTTAAATAAATACCACAGCAGCAGGTGTGTAAACCCAGAAACTTGCAGAGATATATCACTATTAGAGATAAAAATTTCCTTTATATGTACTTACCGTATTTATCGGCGTATACTGCACACTTTTTTCCCCTTAAAATCAGGGGAAAATCGTGGGTGCGCGATATACGCCAATCACGGCTGTCTCTCCTAGAGCCAAGCCGAGTGTACTGTGCACTCGGCTAGGCTCCGCCCGCCGCAGCCTAGAGCCGAGCCGAGTGTACTGCGCACTCGGCTCGGCCATGCTCGGCTCCGCCCGCAGCCACGCGAGAGGAGCTGAACACACAGGAAATCTGGCTCCTCTCGGCTGGCGCCAAATTCAAAAACGAACACTGGACACGCTGGACGGAGACCTGGATGGAGGCCGCAGACGGACACGCTGGACGAAGACGGACACCTGGATGGAGGCCGGAGACGGACACCTCCAAAGCTGCAGACGGACCCCGCACAAGGAAGCCGCAGACGGACACCCACAAGGCTGGACGGACCCCACGCAAGGCCACAGACGGATGCCCGACAAGGCCGCCGATGGACGCAGGGCAAAAATGTAAGTTTTATTTTTTTCCTTGCTAAGCTTGGGGTGCGCATTATACGCCAGCGCGCGGTATACCCCGATAAATATGGTATTTATAATACGAGTTTGCACTGAAAGCACAATAGGCACACTTTTTATTTTATTATTTTAAAGTGATACTAAAGTCTTGTTGTTCTGTTTAAAAATAACAAACATGCTATACCTACCTGCACTATGGAGAGCGGTTTTGCACAGAGCAGCCCAGATCCTCCTCTTCTTGGGTCCATTTTTATTGCAATATTGCACAGGATTGTAGAATGTATTTATGCAGAATTATTTATTTTCTATTCTATTTCTTTATTTTCTATTCTATTTTATCATCTTTGGAAATTGGAAAACTGCCGTATTTGCCGGCGTATAAGACGACTGGGCGTATAAGACGACCCCCTAATTTTCCAGCTAAAATTTGGGTTTTGGGATATACTCGCCGTATACGACGACCCCCTTCCTACTAGTCTGCCTGGAAGCTGAGGGGTAGCCAGAACAGTGAGCCAGAGCCTCACTGTGCCCATTACATGCCTCACTGTGCCCATTACATGCCTCACTGTGCCATCAACATGCCTCACTGTGCCATTAACATGCCTCACTGTGCCATCAACATGCCTCACTGTGCCATCAACATGCCTCACTGTGCCATCCCATGCCTCACTGTGCCATCAACATGCCTCACTGTGCCATCCCATGCCTCACTGTGCCATCCCATGCCTCACTGTGCCATCCCATGCCTCACTGTGCCATCCCATGCCTCACTGTGTCATACCTTATTGCGGGCGTCCATTATTCAAAAGCTGCGCCTCCTCCTCGTGCTGTTCCGTGATAGGCGCCTGTGTTCCGCCTATCACGGAGGTCCTCTCGTCCGAAGCCGAGGATGAGAAGACATCCGTGATAGGTGGAACACCGAACCGAGGCTCTGCTGGGAAACCAAGTGTTCCGCCTATCACGGAACACCACAAGGAGGAGGCGGGGCTTTTGAATAATGGATCCCCGAGACAGGTACTGGCGTATAAGACGACCCCCGGGTTATGAGGCAAGTTTTTAAGCCCAAAAGGTCGTCTTATACGCCGGAAAATACGGTATTTGAATTTGAAAATTTCATGGCAGACTGGAGGAAGTGGTATACTGACAGAAACACTCAATTGGAGTGTAGGACGGTTTTGTCCCAGCTATAAAGTAAGAATCTTAAATCATTCATCTAAAATGTATCTTGAGTATATTATTTTTAATAAACCAATACATAAATAGTAAGTGCAGAGTTATTACCGGAGTTCCTGACAGGGCAGTTCCAGAGATGCGTGATTGAGGAGCATTTACATTTTCATAAACTGGGACTTCTGGAGAAGAAGATGCTGTGGAATGTAACAAAACAACCAGACCATGAATTTCCAAAAGAGCAGGAGGTCTAATAATATCAGCTGTAGCTGGGAGCAAATTCATTACTTATTTTAATTCATTTTATTACAGGTACTTTTATAGTGCTGTCAATTTACGCAGCGCTTTACATATGTATTGTACATCCACATCAGTCCCTGGTGTGGAGAAAGCCTCTTGAGGGGGGAGGGGGCGAGCAGGAGAGTACTTTGCAGATAGAAAAAAGAGCTGTGTGTTAGTGGGCGTCCTGACACTCCTGCTCGCCCCCTCCCCTCTCAAGAGGCTTTCTCCACACCAGGGAGAAAGCCTCCCATTACTGTGTGGAGTTACAGACAGAAGAACAGGAAGTGAGGATTTCTCAGAAGAAATAAGAACATTTAAATGCAAAATGGAAGGATGAGGTAAGTGAAGGAGGACTGCACTATGGTAAAGGAAGCTATTTAGGGGAAAAAAAATCCTTTACAACCCCTTTAATATTGAATTAATAATAATAATAATAATGATATAATGCTACTACTACTAGAATAAAAAAAAATATATATAAAATTATATTGTCAATAAAACACATGCAAAATTATTTGAATATCATGAAATACCGTATTTATCGGCGTATACAGCACACTTTTTCCCCTTAAAATAAGGGGAAAATCGTGGGTGCGTGATATACGCCGATACCCGCTTCCCGCGCTCAGTTTGAATGCCTGCGCCGACATATACCGAGTGCAGTACACTCGTCTACATTCGGCCAGGCTCGGCTTCGCTCGCGCTCACGCATAAACGTCACAGAGCGTGAGCACGAGCGAAGCCGAGCCTGGCCGAATGTAGACGAGTGTACTGCACTCGGTATATGTCAGCGCAGGCATTCAAACTGAGCGCGGGAAGCGGCAATTCGACGGGGAGACATCGCGGGAGAAGCCCGGAGGACACCACCGAAGCCGCAGATGGATGCCGGACCCGAGGAGGCCGTCGATGGACGCCACGCAAGACACCAAAACTGTAAAGTACTAAACAAATTTTTATTACAGGAATTGCGGGTCCACATTAGGGGTGCGCGCTATACGCCGGAGCACGCAATAGCCCGATAAATACGGTACATGGTTTAATATAAAATCCTTCTATAAAGAACAATTTTAAATTGTGACAAAAATAGTAAAAAAAAAAAAAAGATAGTAAAATAAACAAGCAATAATTCATTTATATATACAATATATACTGATTGGTCAGAGCACAGACATTATTTTAGGTCTGTAGGAACTCACCATTGTTTGTGCCGTCTGTTTGCCTGAAAAGAAAAGCGGTTGTGAGTTGCAAGTATGGCAAATTACATTTGTAGTATATAGAGACATGGGGCAGATCCACATACATCTGCGTGGGCGCAGCGTATGTGAGATACGCTACGCCGCTGTAACTTACTTTTCTTTTCTTTGAATCCTGAAAGAATTTGCGGCGTAAGTTACGGCGGCGTAGTGTATCTCTTGCGGCGTAAGGGCGCGGAATTCGGCGGGTAGGGGGCGTGTTTCATTTAAATGAAGCGCGTCCCCGCGCCGAACGAACTGCGCATGCCCCGTCCTTCAAAACTCCCAGGGTGCATTGCTCCAAATGACGTCGCTAGGACGTCATTGTTTTCGACGTGTACGTAAATGGCATCCAGCCCCATTTACGGACGACTTACGCAAACGACGTAAAATTTTAAAAATTATACGCGGGAACGACGGCCATACTTAACATTGAGTACGCCACCAGATAGCAGCTTTAACTATACGCCGGAAAAAGCTGAATGGAAACAACGTAAAAAAATGCGACGGCCGGTCGTACGTTCGTGGATCGTCGGAAATAGCTTATTTGCATACTCAACGTGGATTACGACGGGAACGCCACCTAGCGGACGCCGAGAAATTGCATCTAAGATCCGAAGGCGTACGAAGACGTACGCCTGTCGGATCTAACCCAGATGCCGTCGTATCTTGTTTTGAGGATTCAAAACAAAGATACAATGCGGGAATTTTGAAATTACGCCGGCGTATCAATAGATACGCCGGCGTACTTTCTCTGTGGATCTACCCCATACTTTACAGACTTTACACATCATTGGGTAACCCCCGGATTTCTCCTTACGCAAGGGATAATAACTTGGATGAGGTAAAGGGGTTATTAGATGCTCAACTTGATTAAAATGATAAAACATGTAAAACGTCCTTTCCTACGTACAAAATAAGGGTCCTGGGCTGTTCTTCCTGGTCCTTGAGGATCAGCAGAAAAAAGTCTCTTGAGGGCTAGGAGCTCTAAGCCTCTTTTAGAAAGATAGCACAATCTGTAACATACTGCAAACAGGAGTATTTCCTCTCTCCCAGCTCCACTGCCTGCAGGAACTACCGGCCCTCCTGGCTGCTTGTCTACCAGCCCTCCTGGCTGCTCCAAAATCTCCCAGGACAAGCAATAGAAAGGGTTAAGCACAGCACTGTCCTTCAGAAAGCTTGTTACTTGTGGCAGTCTTTCCCCTTGTGATTCCCCGGGTGTGCTGATGTACTCACTCCTCTTTGCTCCCTGCTGCTCATTAGGTAAGATTCCTTCTCAAACCAAGATGAAGGATCTTCCCAAGCCCAGTCTAGAGGCAGAGCCCCCCTCCCCCTCCAGACCCAGGGGTCCCCTTTTAGGCTACCGACAGACTCCTCAGCACTCCATCTTCTACCCGACTCCCCTGCTGGCATGGCTCCACTATATTTAAGGGCTGACCTAGTCACCCTACCAGGACATTCTTCCTGGGGATTGGCCAAGTTCCCTCAAGTATGCAGATCAGAACCTCCTGGTCTCTGCCCACTAACTTCTAGAAGTTTCTACCAGCTACTAGATCCAGGGGAAGGTACCAGAGACCTGCTTCTGTAGAGTCATCCAACCTGACCTGCAGTAACCCTGTCCTAATTTCAGACTCACAAACTTATCATGAGTCATAACTTAAATTTGCCTGCACTAACACTAGTAGCACACTAGAGGGTGCTACAGTATTATTAGGCATATCAACACACCCTACATCTAATCCTTGCTCACCTTTCCTGGCTTCTTCTCAGCAAAACAATACAGACTTATAACATTATTTACCTAAAGTGGAGTTCCACCCTGAATTTTTTTTTTTTTTTTCCCAGTCCTTGATCAATAATGACAAACATATGGAGTGAATTTTTTTTTCCACCTGAAGTGCCCTGTTGCTGGGTGGTGGCTCCTAATCTGCCACCTCTGGCTCCGTGGCGCTCCTCATCACTCCCTCCCTCGCCTGTGCTCTTGGGAAATGTGAGTTATCATTTCTCAGGAGTCGGTGGGCAGGAGTATGTCAAAAAATCAAGATTTTTCACGACATGAAATGAAGCGATTTAAGGCAGATCTATCTAGGTTTCCATAACAATGGGGCGGGACCTTTCTCCGTCGCCGCCAGTTGTTATGGCAACCTGATAAACATTTGGCGCAATGGCCGCTGGAGCATCGCACATGTGCGACATCGAGAGGTGCATGCTGGTTACCCAGCATGCACCTCTCGATATGTTATCCAGGAGGTGTGTGCGAGTGGACTTCATATGCCCACACTCATCATACACACACTTCATATGCCCACACCCAGAAGAGGATCAGATAAATTATAAGTAAAAAAAAAAAAAAATATATATATATATAGGATTACTATTCACTAGCATATAACACATATTGTATACGTGTATTATTAATACAATGGTAAGGGAATGCCTGTAAACTTGGCTTTAATGTAAGATTTATCAGACAGTGGACACCAGGACACTAGGGGGCAGATCCACAGAGAGAGTACGCCGACTTATCTACTGATACGCCGGCGTACTTTCAAATTTCCCGCGTCGTATCGTTGTTTTGAATCCTCAAAACAAGATACGATGGCATCTGGGTTAGATCCGACAGGCGTACGTCTTCGTATGCCTTCGGATCTAAGATGCAATACTTCGACGTCCGCTGGGTGGCGTTCCCTTCGTTTTCCACGTCGAGTATGCAAATTAGCTATTTCCGACGATTCACGAACGTACGAGCAGCCGGCGCATTCCTTTACGTCGTCTCTAGTCGGCTTTTTTCGGCGTATAGTTAAAGCTGCTATTTCGTGGCGTACTCAATGTTAAGTCTGGCCGTCGTTCCCGCGTATATTTTTACATTTTTTTTTTTTTTGCGTAAGTCATTCGTGAATCGGGATGGACGTAATTTACGTCCAGGTCAAAACCAATGACGTCCTTGCGACGTCATTTCGCGCAACGCACGGCAGGAAATTTAGGGACGGCACATGCGCAGTTCGTTCGGCGCGGACACGCCCCCTACCCGCCCAACTTGAATTCCGCGCCATTACGCCGCTTGAGATACACTACGCCGCCGTAACTTACGGCGCAAAATCTTTATGGATTCGAACCAAAGCCAGGTAAGGTACGGCGGCGTAGCGTATCTCAGATACGATGCGCCGGGGCAGATCTTTGTGGATCTGCCCCTAGGACCCTATTCTTCCTTATTGATTTCCACTCTAATTTAACTGATGTGTGTAGTGCTGGACCAATAGAAGTAAAAATTGACTCTGATGAATAAACTATAATGCCGCGTACACACGACCGTTTTTCGGGTTGTAAAAAATGAAGTTTTTTTTTTTATGTCATTAAAAACGATCGTGTGTGGGCTCCAGAGCATTTTTCACAATGTAAAAAATGGTCATTAAAAATTTAGAACATGCTCTAATTTTTCACGTCCTTTTTAACGTTGTCTTTTTCTACGTTGTAAAAAATTGTCGTGTGTGGGCTTTAACGATGTTAAAAAAACGTGCATGCTCAGAAGCAAGTTATGAGACGGGAGCGCTCGTTCTGGTAAAACTAGAGTTCGTAATGGAGTAAGCACATTCATCACGCTGTAACAGACTGAAAAGCGTGAATCGTTTTTTACAAACACAAAATCAGCTAAAGCAGCCCCAAGGGTGGCGCCATCCGAATGGAACTTCCCCTTTATAGTGCTGTTGTACGTCACCGCGCTTTGCTAGAGCCTTTTTTTTTTTAACGATCATGTGTAGGCAAGGTCGTTTTAATAATCGTGTTGAAAAAAACATTGTTTTTTCTAGACCCTTAAAACGTCATTTTTTACAACCCGAAAAACGATTGTGTGTACGCGGCATTAGGTGCGTTTTCTTTAAACTGAGATGCTAACCTTCATCAAGCCTTAACGCAGGTCACTTAGTACACTGTGTTGTGATTCCATTAACATCTCCCGTTCAAGCACTGAAAAAGGGGGAGTGTCAGGGAATTCCCGTAAGACACTTTGCACATAGACGTGCGCAAGTGCATAGTCTTTGCCATAGAATGGCTCACAGATGTGCGCATGCGCGCCAGAGCTCGCAATTGCGGGCACGCATGCGCACAGATACGGGCACGCGCGCACACGTACGAGCCTAATTCAGTTTGGCGCCAGACAGCCTATTTAAAGGGTGTCTGGGCTCTTGTGCCCTTGCTGACTGATCTTCAGCTTGTTTCTGTAATCCTGCTTGATCCTGTATGTTTTCCCAGTATTCTGACCCGGCTCCGTTCCTGACTCTGGCTCTGTCTACGATTCGGTACCTCACTGCCCGCTTGCTGACGAACCTGGCTATCCCTGAGATCTTGCTCCTGTCTATGCCCCTGGTCACTGTTAACCCTCGGTTACCTGCCTGGCTTTCACCTGTTCATGCGCAACTCATCACGGACTACTCCAGGCCGTTGAACCCCGCCAAGCTGTTCTCCCGGGACCCCCGGCTCCAGGCACTCGTGTCCCTCCTGTCCTTCGGTTTCCTCTGTTTCACCTTCAGCGGAGCCAGGACAGGAGATATAAGAGAGGCCGACCTCATCAATTCAGTCTCCCATCCGATCCCTGACAGGGAGGCTTTTTCTTCCGAAACACATTGGCTGTATTTGATTAACCATAAAATCCTTTAAGTGAAATTAACTTTTGTACCAAGCACTCCTCTGTACACATCCAAGACTTTAAAGCGGAGGTCCGCCTGTCCCTTTCAAAATTAAAAGTCAGCAGCTACACATACTGTAGCTGCTGACTTTTAACATGAGGACACTTACCTGTCCAGGAGTCCAGCTATGTCGGCACCGCCGACCCTCTTCCCCCCAGAAAGTGCCAAATTTTGGCATTTGGCACCGGAGGGAGGGGAGGAATCAGATAAGTGGAAGTCAGTGGCGGCTGGTGCTCAAAATTTTTGGGGGGGCGCAAACGAAAAAAAAAAAATTGCAGCCTCACTGTGCCCATCACATGCAGCCACTGTGCCATCAAACGCAGCCACTGTGCCATGCCACCAAATGCAGCCACTGTGCCATCAATTGTCACCACTGTGCCATGCAACACAGCAACTGTGCCATCAATTGTCACCACTGTGCCATGCCATCAAACGCAGCCACTGTGCCATCAATTGTCACCACTGTGCCATACCATCAAACGCAGTCACTGTGCCATCAATTGTCACCACTGTGCCATGCCATCAAACGCAGCCACTGTGCCCCTCAACTGTTGCCACTGTGCCAATTGTCACCACTGTGCCCTTTAATTGTCACCACTGTGCCCCATGATGCCACTGTGCCCATTGTCACCACTGTGCCCCATGATGCCACTGTGCCCATTGTCACCACTGTGCCCCATGATGCCACTGTGCCCATTGTCACCTCTGTGCCCTTTGTCACCACTGTGCCCCATGATGCCACTGTGCCAATTGTCACCTCTGTGCCCTTTGTCACCACTGTGCCCCATGATGTCACTGTGCCCCTTTCCCTGTAAAAAGCACTTACCTGAGGATTCCATGTGCTCCCTCGATGTCTTCTGCCGCTGTGGTGAAGCTTCAGCCAATCAGGTTCCTGATAACCAGAATCCGGGAACCTGATTGGCTGAAACGGACGTTTGTCTTATACAATGAGCGCAGATTGCCTGTGCTCAGAGTATAGACAGCTGAGAGCAGGAGAAAAGCCTATCAGAGCCGCTGGCTTTGATAGGCAGTTCCCCTCAGCCAACCAGCTGCCGCTATTCGGGTAACCGGTGTAACCGGTGTCCCGCATCCGGTTATCTGAATAGACCAGGCAGCGCTGGCAACCAACAATAACATACATTTGTGCATAAATGTGTGTTATTTGCGAGAGGGGGTGGCGCTGCAGCGCCCTCTATAGACGGCCGCCAGAACTGCGGCTAAAATGTCAAAATGACATTTTAGCCGAATAAAAGTTCTTAAATGGCCCGTTTTTTTTTTTTTCGTTTTTTTTTTGTGACTGTGGGAGGGGGGGCGGCGCCCGTGCGTCCCTATGGACGGGCCGCCACTGGTGGAAGTTCAACTTTTGGGTGAAACTCTGCTTTAATTTAGCCAGAACTGGAAAGTTGTAGGGTAATCTACTTACATTGTAACTTTACCCGGTGTACTACACTTACTTTTTGTGTTGTCTGTGTTTGGAAAAAAGGTAAGCTAACACAGCGACTAGAACCAGCAGTAACACAACTGCAATTCCAATTCCTATTCCATTCACTGAACCTGTTTGCTGATCATTGTTGTCTATCGATTCTGAAAAAAAGAAAACATTTTGTATGTCAGTGATACAATATACATTTTTTTTATTGTTTTTGGATAGAATACACAATGGTTAGAACCTCTGTTTTTTATTGGCGTAAAATGAAGGATGGATGGCCGCACTCCAAACCAAACAGGTTGTCTTTATTTAAACGAACAGCAAAACATACCAGATCACAGCAACAGAAACAGGAGGATAACCGACGTTTCGCACTGACTTAGTGCTTATTGTTTATTGGGTTTAAAGTATAGAGAAAACAGTAGATACAATTGACAATAAAATATTACAGAAAAATAAAAATGGTATCATGTAATAAGAGAGTATTTGAAACATAGACAAATCCAATAAATATTTGTAGATCCTATGAGGAATATTTAAGGAATCATTAAAGCAGGTTATAGTCAAACCAATCATGTTAGTCTATTGCATTTGAACTCATATAAAATATTATAGAATATTGTGATATAAATGGAACCGGATATAATTATGATATGAACTATAGCTATGGAGCAATTGTAATTTTAGCAATGAATCGGTTCAAAAACTGGCCGAAATAGGGGGGAGAAGGATCTTATTCATGTTAAGTATTAAAACAATAGGAGCAAAATTAGATATCGTATTTACATATTCACATTTACCATTTTATATAATGAGATAGCTTGAGCTATATATTTGAAGAAGTGAGAGATAAAAGAAAGAAAGGACAGAATGTGGAGTATAAAAAGTGGAAAGTGATGAAAACAATAGGATAGGAAAGGCAGTACAGGATAGAGGAAAGGCTCCGGGATCGTTACATAATAGAGATAGTAATAATATAGAGGGACTGTATCCAGAATGTTACTGGCTTACAATATCCTACCAAGGTCTCAATAGAGAATCATCTGGGTTAGATGAGATAGTATAGGTCACCCATGGGTTCCATATTGTTTCATATATGTCTATGGAATCATTGGTTATGGCTTCTGATTTTGAGTGGAGCATGGCTTGATGTACTCTATTTCTGGTTTCAGAAACTAGAAGCGTAGCTGTTTTCCAAGCTTTGGAGATGGTTTGCTTTGCGGCTGTGGTGATTTGTAGGAACAGTTTAAATTGAGCATAGGAAATACAATCCGGTTTTAAATTTAGGAGTGCGGTAGTCGGATCAGGAGTAATGGATTTCTTGAAAACTGCTGAAATCATGAGGAATATTTCTTTCCAGTAATTTTTTGTAACAGGGCACTCCCAGAAAATATGTAAATGTGTTCCCGGATCACCACAGCCGCGAAAACAAAGCGGGGAATAACGGGGAGCAAATTTTGCTATTCTAACAGGAACCAAATACCAGTACATGAGAACTTTATAATTTGTTTCCATAGCAAGTATATTTTGGGAGGACGTTTTAGTATTTGACCATACTTTATTCCAGGTAGATATATCTATATTGAAACCAAGGTCGTTCATCCATTTTTCAGCATATGAAGGTAATTTTGCGGTAAGCTTAGTACTTAGTTGGCTATATAGTATTGAAATGAGTCCTCTTGAATGAGGATCTCGTTTACATATTCGTTCAAACTGCGTCATGTCACTCAATTTATTTATACCTTGTAAATATGGTGCAAAGAAATTTTTAATTTGTAAATAGCGAAAAATTTCTGATGCCGGAAGTTTATGACTTTCACGTATTTCTGGAAATGTTTTAAATGAGGCAGGTTTTAAAAAGTCACAACATTGTGTTAGACCCGCTGAAATCCATCTTGTGAAGGTTCTAGGAAATGTGAGGGCTGGGTAAAACTTTGAGTTTCTCATAAAAGATATGAGGGGTACATGTGGGGATTGTAAACCCTGGGTCATTTTAAATCTTTCCCAAATAGTGATTGTATGTTTTGTAATCTTATTGTCGATTATTTTGTGGTTAGAGGAGGTGGACCATATGAGATTTGGTATAGAGATTGGGTCGCTATCAATGGTTTCAATTACTACCCATAGTGGAATTTCGTGGCTTACATGGTATTTGGGAATGTTTGCTATTTGCGCAGCATGAAAATAAGTGGCAAAGTTTGGGAAACCTAAACCTCCTTTAAGTTTAGGGAGGTATAGGGTGTGTGGAGAGATTCGAGATTTTAAAGTGCTCCATATAAATGATTGTGTTTTTCGTTGTAGGTTTCTGAGGAAGTAGGCTGGAATAGGAATGGGTAAAACTCTAAAGAGATATAACATTTTGGGTAATATAGTCATTTTTATAACATTTATTTTACCTAACCAAGATAAGGGGAGAGTGGACCATTGCTTTAAATAATTTGAAATTTTCCGTAACAGTGGGGGGTAGTTGGCGGAGAAAATATCTTTTAGATCAGGGGTAAGTACAATACCTAGATATGAGAGATGTGTCGCGGACCATGTAAAAGGGAGGGATATCTTCGCTTGTTGAAGTATATCTGGGGGCAAAGAAACGTTTAAAGCTATAGATTTTTGCATGTTTATTTTTAATCCAGATATATGGGCAAAATGGTCAAGTTTGTTTATAACGTTGGGAGCTGTAATATGGGGGGAGGACATGAAAATTAAAATATCATCAGCAAATAAGCAGAGTTTATGATGGTGGCCAGACAGTTCTATACCTTTAATTGATGGATTTTTTCGAATAGCTTGAGCTAGGGGTTCGATGAGTAAGGCAAATAACAGTGGGGAGAGGGGGCACCCCTGGCGAGTGCCTTTGTTAATATTGAACATAGCTGATTTATACCCTGCATACTTGATGTATGCCTTTGGGTTATTATATAAAGATGTGACCCAACTAAGGAAATGTGGGCCAAAGCCCCATCTTTGTAAAGTGAAATGTAGGTAGGGCCACGTTACCGTGTCAAAGGCTTTTTTGATGTCTAGTGACAGTAGACACATAGGGATTCTTCTTTTTTTGGCTGCTTGGATCAGCAACAAGGCCCTACGAACATTATCAGTTGCTTGGCGCATTGGGATAAAACCAACCTGGTCGTTACTTATTAAGGTACCTATTATGCTATTCAATCGGGTTGCAATCACTTTTGCTAATAATTTTATATCTAGATTTAAGAGCGATATAGGTCTAAAATTAGCACAGGAAGAGTCATCAGATTGTGGCTTAGGAATCATAGATATAATTGCTGTTAGAGTTTCAGATCTGAATGATTGGTTATTAATGATGGAGTTGAATGCTTCTAACATCATGGGAGTTAATATATGTGAGAATTTTTTATAGTAAAGGGCTGAAAACCCATCTGGTCCCGGACGCTTATTAGGTTTGAGGCATTTGATTGCTTGTTCAATTTCAATGGGAGTGATGGGGCTTTCAAGGCTTTCATAATGACTTTGGGATAGAGTAGGGAGTTTTATTTGAGAAAAAAAAGTTTCTGCTGAGGATTGGTCGAAAGAGCCTTCTTTTTTATACAAGGAGGTGAGATGTTTGTGGAAGGTATGAAGGATCTTGACTGGATTACTTGTATATTTATCATGGGAGATTTTCAGTCGGATTGGTTTGGATGGGTTGTTTAGTTTTTTAAGTGCACGTGCAAGGAGAGTGCCAGGTTTATTGGCTTGGGAGTAGTATTTTTGTTTGGATTTACGAAGAGTTTTATCTACAGATTCGGATAAAAATAGGTCTAGATTTAAGCTAGCTTTCTCGAGTTGTGTTTTATTCTGCGGTGTAGGGCTAGATTGGAATTTATTATGACAATTGTTAAATTCAGTTTCAAGTTTTTGTTGCAGTTTTTTCTTTTCTTTCTTTTGATGTGATGCTTGACGTAAGCAATACCCTCTAAGGACAGGCTTATGCGCTTCCCATAGTGTTAGTGGGGATATATCTGAGGATTTATTATTTTTTAAGTATTCTTTTAGGGCATTTTCTAGGTCTTGAGAGAGTGAAGGGTGTGATAAGAGAGAGTTGTTTATTTGCCACGTTGAGTCTTGTGCTTTTGGAAGTAATGAGTTAAAGGTGGAAATTATAGCGCAATGATCGGTCCATGTATAGGGTTTGATATATGAGGTGAGCAATTCAGGGGACATACAAATAGAAATTAAAATGTGATCAATACGGGAAAAGGATTTGTGAGGGTGAGAATAGAAGGAGTATTGACGTTTGGATGGGTTAATTTCACGCCAAGAATCTATTAATGAATGTTGTTGAAGGAGTCTCTGAAACGATCTAGATTGAGAATTAGATGTAGGGGGTAATGGTGATTTATCTAAATAGGGATAAATTGTTTGATTGGAATCTCCACAAATCAGGAGTGTGCCTACTTTATGTGTATCAATAACTTGAAGAAGGTGGGATAAAAATGATGTTGGTCTTTTGTTGGGTGCGTAATATGAGACTACTGTTATTGGGATATCGCATAGGTTGCCTATAAGTATGAGGTAGCGACCTTCTGGATCCTTGATTTCGGATTCTAGGGAAAAGGGTGTAGTTCGGTGAAATGCTATTAACACTCCTCTGTGTTTGGACTTGGCTGAGGCTGTATAAACCTGGGGGTAGCTTGCACCAAAATATTTAGGGGTGGAGGATTCAGTGAAATGAGTCTCCTGGAGGCAGACTATGTGTGCTTTTGATGCTGAAAGTGACCTGAAAACTTTAGTACGTTTATGAGGTATGTTTAGACCTTGTGTATTTAGGGTAAGTACATTCAATGGAGCCATATATGAGTTTTTAGAAAAATATAACAGTACATATCAAATGTAAATTGTGGTATTAGACAAAACCCGGAGTAAGGGAGGAAAATGGAGAAAGAATAAGAAAAATAGGATAGAAGAAAAAAAAAGGAGATGCTAGACAGTAATCTAATTGGATTGAGATGGTTGAAATCCATAGCAAGAAATAAAAAGTAGGCTTTCTGAGCTCAAAAATGACAGGAGCTCAGAGGCACAAAGTCTGTCTGAGGAGGCCCCCTACACTGTAACTACAGTGAGGGAGAGTCCTAGGACAGAAAAATGAGAGGAGCAGTGACCTCTTCTCGGCTTCTCAACGGTTAAAATGTATTCAAGAATAAGGAAAAAAAAACATATTAAACTAAGACAACCAAACTTGGCAAGGTAACCAGCTACAAACATGTATTTAACTAGTGACTAGTTATTCCACAATTAAGAACATAAGATAAACGATTAACCTTATACATTTTAAAACTAGAAATGGCATATTTCAATTCTATTATGATCATAGGATTGATACACCTCAGGGCTGCTGTAAGTGTGGAAAATAATTAAGTATTCACTCTGTAGGAAAGAAATAGGGTTAATAACAAGAATATTAGTATAAATACACAAAGCCTTGGAGATACAACTTCTGTCTCTGCATAGTGTATGAAGGGGAGGAAAGGAAAGGGGGAAGGAAGGGGGTGGGGGAGGGGGTAGAGGTAGTTATAGGAGAAGGGGGAGAGACAGGATGTTACAATGAAGAGAGACTTATGAGGGTATAACAAGGCGATTTGGCAGAATGATTTTAAGTGTACTGATACTTATCTTCTTATGGGTAGGAAAAATGTGAATGAATTAAGGCATGGCTAAATTAACCATGGAGTTTGGAGGAGACACAAAGAGAGTTACTCAGTCAAGTCAGTCCATTGTGTCCTGCTGGTCAGAAACTGGAGGATTGAAACGGCCTCTCTTTGGGGTAGCCTGTCTGTTTCCATCAGGTTCAGGGATTGATGAATGTGGAGGAGAGTCAGAAAGGGCACGGCGTCGCGTATTTGCAGATGGCTTATTATAAAGCTGAAGTTTTTGCAGCGTGTTCTTTAGTTCTGTAGTGGTTTTGCTGGAGTATTTGGCTCCTTGATAAGTGAACCTAATTGAAAATGGAAACCCCCATTGATATGGGATGTGGTGGAGTTGGAGATTTAGGAGCAAAGGTTTCATCTCACGACGTTTAGCTACTGTTATGGGAGATAAATCAGCAAACATTTGGTAAGTATGTCCTTGGAAAGTAAGAGATTCTTTCAGTCTAGCTGCAGCCATAATTTGATCTTTGGTGCGGAAAAAGTGGAACTTAGCAATTATATCACGAGGGGGGCCATCAGCTTTGCGTGGCCCTAAAGCTCTGTGGATTCTATCCATTTCCAATCTTTCTATAGGAATTGCTGGTGTTAGTTCTTGAAAGTGGGCTGTCATAGATGATTGGAGGTCAATGATTGACTCCGGTATACCTCTTATACGAAGATTTGAGCGGCGAGCTTGGTTCTCAAAATCCTCCAAACGGGCTTGCATTGCTGCATTTTCTTCTTTTAGCATTTCAAATTCATTGTCATGGGTTGCTATGCTTGTTTCAATATCATCCATCCTGTATTCAAGGTCAGAAGTGCGCTGACCTATGTCTCTGATTTCTTTAGTCAGAGTCTCAGTAATTTGTTCAGAGGACACTTTCAAAGCTTTTTGAAACATTTTCTCTATTTGTTTCAATATTTTGGGTTGTAATGTATCAGTTTGTTTTGACTGGCTTATGGCAGTGTGTTCATCATCAGTATCAGAGGAATCCTGTGATAAGTGCTGTTGTTTCTTGTCAGAGCAGGGTTTGACTGCCTGAGGAGAATTTGACAGTGCCATTTTCATATTCCCTTTGAGTGGCTTTTCTTTGAGGGTTTTAGCTGCGGTTTTTCCACGGGTTACTCCAAAAACCATATTGTTTTGATCCCTGGGCTCTAGGGAGTGATATGGTGTATATTATTTTGTAGTTACCCTGCCATTCGAGCGTCTGTGAGAGCCGTTAAGAGCCGAGAAGGACAGAGCTTCAGCAGGACACATCCATCACTGGCCACTCCCCTCAGCTGACTTGATCCATCCTTCATTTTACGCCCATGCTTGCCTAGTGCACTGCCAGCACCCTTGGAATCCTACACCTGTGTATGACCCTATAGCAGACCCACCTTGAGCGGTGATTTTCCTTCCTCTGTTTTTTATTGTTGTCCCTGTTGGGGAAATTCCCCCTCGACATTGGTCCTGATGTCTAGATAGAGGCAAACAATTGTTGTCACTGTTACAGGAATGGCAGTAAAATCTTCCAATGGGTAAACATTATCCTGGACGAAAAACTAAGTAAGATTCCCCAGGTTAGACAATCGGTTTCGAGAGCCTCCCATTTTCTACGACTTATCCGCAAGGCAAAACATCTCCTGACCCAAGACCAGAGGAAAGACTTAGTCCAGGCACTTATTATTTCTCGCCTTGACTTTTCAAATGGAGTCCTACTAGGCATTCCAATGAAATGGTCTAAGAAACTGCAGCTGGTGCAGAATCAAGCAGCCAGGCTTATCTACAATCTCCAAAAGCAAGACCATATCAGCCCTGTGCTCCCTGTTACAAAACGGGCCGATTTTAAAATCCTCTGTCTGATCTACAGGGGCTACCACCAGATAGAAAAAGGGTAACCGCTCAAAGAGAACCAGATAATCAGGTTCCTATAGTCCGAACCTAGGGTGCAGGCAATGCAATCAGGATGCAAGTTTGAATACAAGAAAGGGCTGGGACAGCCGCACTCCAAAAAATTTCTCCTTTTATTAAAAATGGATCACAAAATACATGCCACGGCCAAAAACAGAACAAAAAATCTGACGCGTTTCGCACTGTATCTCAGTGCTTATTCATAGCAGGGGCTACCACCAGCTGGGCCCACAGTTCCTATCAGATCTGACTCCACACTATATACCTAGACGCTGTCTTCACTCAGCCGACAAAGCTCTACTCATTGGCAATACTGACAGGCTAATTTCTATAGGAGGAAAACGGATTGGCTCCGCGGGGGCGACTCTCTGGAACCAAATCCCGCTTAACATTCGCATCTCCCGAAGCCTATATGCGTTCAGGAATAAGCTGAAGACCTGGCTATTCTGCCAAGCATTTCAATCCTAGGCCAATTTTCTTCGCTGATTTCTTGTTTTTTTTCTCCCTTCTCTTTTATTTATGCTCCCCTCGCCAGAACATCCGGGCTATTTTGTCACAAAGCGCTTTGGCACCACCGACCGGTGGTATATGCGCGCTTCCCAAATAAATAGTAATAAATAAATAAATAAACATGTTCTGATAATGTCTGTCAAAGATGGGGTCACTTTTTGGAGAGATCTTCCTTTACATCCTCCTGTTGCCACTGATTCCGCTGGGAGTAGAAGCATCACTACATCAGCCCGGGGCTCGGTCTGCTGGGGAGAGGGGCCAATCGCTCCAGCTCCCTGATGCTGTGAAGGCACTGTAGGTGCTAGGCACAGGCCAGCTGCACTCTGTCCTGTTGCCAGCAGTTTAGCTGGGAGTAGAAGCTTCACTACATAAGCTTGTTGCTGGGTAGGGAGTCTGACTTTTTTTATCTGCTGCACTGTAATTTTTTGCAACATTTAATGCGATATGGCAACCTGGAGGCATTCCATACATTGTTGGTGTACGGTACATCTCAAAAATTTCATTCTCTACTTGTGTGATTGGCTCACTAATTTTCCCAGATTATTGCACTAAAATACAAGTCAGATTTTGGCCATCTTTTAGTCTATGGAATAATATAGCAACACTTGTGGCAACTTTCCTTAGAGTGAAGCAACTCTCTAGAAGACAAAGCAAAAGATCCGCAAGGTGTGATAGACTAAGTTTAAAGGGTCACTAAAGGATTTTTTTTTTTAGCTAAATAGCTTCCTTTACCTTACTGCAGTACTGGTTTCATGTCCTTATTGTTCGTTTTTGCTTTGAAGTTGCTGTAATTCTGCTGTGATCTCCACACTTCCTGGTTGCCTGTTTCCTTATAACCACAGTACTGGGAGCTTTTCACAGTGGTCTAAGCTGTCATTACTGTGTGTCTAAAACTCCTCAGAACCAATCAGATTCATTTTAAAAACAAAACACTGCCCTGGATTTGTTTGTTTTAGTTCTGTGAGTCTTCCCGACTCACCTCTCACCCGGAACTTCATGTATGTACCTTTAAAACCGAAAGTGAAACTAGAGGCACATTATATGATAGATTAAATTCAATTTTTAATCATTTTTAAAAGGAATCAGTTAACTTTTATGTCTCTATACCCAATAAACAGTCATTTCAGCAAAAAATAAATTTTCCTTTAGTGACCCTTTAAAGGGTCACTAAAGGAATTTTTTTTTTTAGCTAAATAGCTTCCTTTACCTTGCTGCAGTCCTGGTTTCATGTGCTCATTGTTCGTTTTTGCTTTCATGTTGCTGTAAATCCTCTCTGTTCTGGACACTTCCTGGTTGCCTGTTTCCTGATAACCACAGTACTGGGAGATTTCTCACGGTGGTCACTAATCAAGGAGCTGTGTGTAAAACGAAACTGGATTGGTGCTGAGGAGTTTTAGACAAAGTATCACTGCTCTCTATTGGCTGACTGCCCTCTAGTGGCTCTCTGTACATCAGAGAACCAGCAAACAACAGCAAAAACGAAACTACACTGCAGGCACATTATATGATTGTTTTTTTTATCTATTTTTAATCATTTTTAAAAGAAATCAGTTAACTATTATGTCTCTATGCCCTGTAAACAGTCATTTCAGCTAAAAAAATTTTTTCCTTTAGTGACCCTTTAAGTGTAGCAGTATAAGTCCAAAAAGGGGGTTTATTAAAACAGCCAAATGGCTACTCACATCAATAAAGAGATCAACAGTTATGTATTAGGATGGTGTATGGAATCACTGTGGATGAGCCAAAATGGGTTTGCCACTCTCACAGTTGATGTTGGTCAGATAGCAGGGACTCAGCCTAACGGTATCGTAACCAGTGTGAAACGCACTAGGTGACGCGTTTCAAAGCTTCAGCTTTTTTCTCGGACCTGATTGGCTGCCGAAACTGCCAGTCTTATACAGGCTGGTCAGAAACTGAGCAGAGATGACAGTGCAGGGAATACAAGCCTGAATTAAAGAGACTATAACATGTCTATGCTGATGGGCTATAGTTGCAGTCAGGCCCGTTGGAACACGACAGGCAAAGCAAGCTGGCATGGGGCCCCAGCAGGACGGGCCGTTACCATGCCGCTGTGCAGCCACTTAGGGTGCCTATGTCTGTCCCTGGTCCTGTACAGTTTCAATGGAGGACACAGCCTGTCAGCCAGCGCAGCCACTGCATTTCCTGGACTGGTTGCTAGGGCCGCCTCACTTGGCGTCTAGTAACCAGTGATGTCACACACTATCAGACAGGCCAGGAGCGAAGCCTGCGCTTAGTGCTGCACAACTCTCTGGGGCCCCGCCCCTCCTCCGGCGCCCAGTGGCATTTAGCAGGGACTGGTCTTCGCCTCCATGTCCATTTTGCTTGGGGCCCCCAAATTCCTTCAAACAGCCCTGGTTGCAGTAACACTCAATTGCTAATGGCATCATAAATCTATAATCCAATATTTACATATGAACATGTTATGTTAAAAAGTTAACCTTATCAAAAGATGAATCTAAATTAAATTTACAAGAAAATGAAAATAATTAAAAAACATGGAAAAACATCAGAAATGCCAATGGTATAATATAAAGTAGAATGGGGGGCTCGTTGTGATGTTGATATTGGGGCCCCATCATATATAGAAAAAGAAAGAATGGTTGAATATAGAGGCAGAAAATGAGGACAAAGATTATAAGGTCAGGTTGGCCCTTCCAAGGGAGATATGAGCTTTAATGGATAATTGAATCATTACATAGTCCAATTTCATATTATCTTAACTAACTTATCATATACAATGGCAACTATTTTTATTGTTTAGGGCTGTTTACTTGCCACCCTACAAGGAGCAAGCAGTGTCATCACATAAAAAAAGTGGGGACACCAAGTGCCTGAAAAAATGTAAGTGTACCATTACAATGGGTTAACATGAAGAAATTTGAGATTATGACATATAGCATGGGGATCACTCATATGACTGTATGTACTTTGATCTCTTCATTTAAACCTTTTGGAATGTATAAGGTGTAAATACAAAAGTCTTCGGGGCAGATCCACAAAGGAAGTACGCCGGCGTATCTACTGATACGCCGGCGTACTTTCAAATTTCACGCGTCGTATCTTTGGTTTGAATCCTCAAACCAAGATACGACGGCATCTGGGTTAGATCCGACAGGCGTACGGCTTCGTACGCCTTCGGATCTTAGATGCAATACTTCGGCGTCCGCTGGGTGGCGTTCACGTCGTTTTCCGCGTCGGGTATGCAAATTAGCTATTTCTGACGATCCACGAACGTACGAGCGGCCGTCGCATTCTCTTACGTCGTCCCTAGTCGCCTTTTTCCGGCGTATAGTTAAAGCTGGTATTTCGTCGCGTATAGTTAGACTTGCCATGTTAAGTATGGCCGTCGTTCCCGCGTTTATTTAGAATTTTTTTTTTTTGTGTAAGTCGTCCGTGGATCGGGATGGACGTAATTCACGTCTATGTTAAAAAAAATGACGTCCTTGCGACGTCATTTAGCGCAATGCACGGCGGAAAATTTAGGGACGGCGCATGTGCAGTTCATTCGGCGCGGGGACGCTCTTCATTTAAATGAAACACGCCCCCTAATCGCCGATTTGAATTACGCATCGTTACGCCGCCAGAGATAGACTACTCCGCCGTGACACGGCGGCGTAGCGTATCTCAGATATGCTGCGCCGGGGCAGATCTTTGTAGGTTTGCCCCTATATGTTTACACAATCTTTAGAAGCTTTTGGTTGGTGAATATTTTTCAGGTATGGACTCAATGACCCATATCCAAAGTTCAGTAATGGATTTTTGGTGATGTTCAGAAAAGTGTTGGGGGACACTGTGTTTGGGATTGCTTTCCTGAACAAACCGTCTGTGCTTTCCGAATCTGGCCCGCAAGGTCCTAATGGTTTGTCCAACATAAAGCAAACCGCATGGGCAGGATAGGCAATATAACACATGTATCATTTGGTGGTGAAAGTCCTACAACTAGTGTAGCTGAAAAAGCCTTCTTGCCATGGGAGACATGTGAGCAGTTAAGGCACAGAGGTTTTTTACAACTGAACTTACCCACTAATGGGATAAGCGTGAGCTATCTGATTATCAAGGATTTAGCCAGAGATTTGTTTTTGCTTAGCACAATTTTACTCTTGATGCTAGCTGCCTTTCTATAGGCAAAATTAGGCAACGAGGGAATAGATGATATCAGGTGAGGATCCTGAGTTAGAATGGACCAATGTTTTTTTTTTATATTTTCCATCTTAAAATGTACTGTGTAATACTATGTGACAAACCTTATCAGGGCCGATCCTAGGCAGGGTGCAGAGCGCATACTTCCCACTGTCCCCGAAACACGTTCCGGGACTAGTCTCCACTAATTAATTCTGTCCGGTGTGCATGGAGCAGTCTTCTGTCTGCCCCGCCCCCTCTGCGTGTATCCACTCTTCTCCCAAAGGCGGTGTGATGAGAGGCTTCTGGGTTGGTTGGAGCTGCTGCCAATCATCCCGTGCACTCCCAGAAATGCTCTCCGAGTGCCACCCTCCAAGTGACCAAAGATGCCACGTATGCCCCGCCTCCTGTAATGTGCTTCTGCTCCCAGCACGCTTGAGCTACAGGGATCTATTGGACAAGTACTGATCTTTGGGGACACCTGATGTGGGGGGCTCTGATGGGGACACCTGCTGTGGGTGGGCACTGATGGGGGACACCTCCTGTGGGGGGCTCTGATGGGGGGCAACTGATGGGGGGCCAGAAATATTTCTGCACCCAGGCGTCTGTGACCCTAGGATCGGCCCTGAATCTTATTGTTGGTTCGTGGGCCTTTTTTGTTAAAAGAGATGTATTTTCTGTCAGACAGAAAGAGAAGGATTCATCAATCAAATATGGAGGATACCCCTTGTCCAGAAACTTTTTCTTAAGGGCGATACTCTGTTGTTTATAGTCCTCCAATCTAGTACAATTGTGTGGTAAAGGGACTGACTTTTTGGGATATTACGAACGAGCTATAGAGTTATTGTCATGCTTACACATTCTGATGCTGATAAAGAATAACTGAACATTTAGGCATCAATGACCTCTGTTCACCAAAAGGTTAAAGGCTCAGGCCCGGATTCACGTAGAATGGCGTATCTTTGTGCGGGCGTAACGTATCCTATTTACGTTACGCCTCCGCAACTTTTACAGGCAAGTGAGTAAGCCCGCCTAATTCAAATGTGGTAGATGTGGGCGTGTGTTATGTTAGTTTTATGTGACCCCACATAAATGACGCTTTTAACGAACGGCGCATGCGTAGATGCGGCGTAACAATGTTAAGTATGGACGTCGTTCCTGCGTCAAAATTCGACGTCCATATGCATTGTTACGCCGCATCTACGCCTCATATAGCAGGGGGAACTTTACGCCGGGAAAAGCCTAATGTAAATCTGTAGTGCGTCGGCCGGGCGTACGTTCGTGAATTTGCGTATCTAGCTGATTTACATATTTCTAGGTGTAAATCAGCGTACACGCCCCTAGTGGCCAGCGTAAATATGCAGTTAAGATCCGACGGTGTAAGAGACTTACGCCAGTCGGATCTAATACAAATCAATGCGTAACTGATTCTAAGAATCAGGCGCATAGATACGACGGCTCAGACTCAGAGATACGACGGCGTATCTGGAGATACGCCGTCGTATCTCCTTTGAGAATCTGGGCCTCAGAGCTGACATTTTAGTAATGGAGAGATGGTGGTGGTTTGCCAACTTTGGCCTTACAAAAGAATAGTCTTGATTATGTTTTTCAGCTAAAGAATTTTGTAAAATGTGTATGTGAAGATTGTGAGAAAATAGTTCAAAAACACTCTTTAAAAACAAATCAGTTTTAGGTGAAATGAAACTTCAGTGACATTTAGAAAAAAGTATGTTGTGCAAATCTCGGTGGTGTAATACAATATTTAGCAACACTTTTTGTAATAGAGCAATACCATCTTAACCACGCGACTTCCCATAGAGACTAACATCATAACTTCAAAGCTTTCATATATTGTTTACAACAATAAAAAAAAAAAATCGAACATTGAAATTAATAGAGAATTGTGAACTTTTGGGTTATGGGGAAAATATGACCATTTGGCCCTTCAGTACCAAGAATATTTTACTGTGGGCTAAAAAAAAGTGTACCAAATAAAGTGTGATGAGAGCTAAAATAGACTTTTAGTTCTTGTCTATAATTGTCTGGAGCATGGGGGGCTCCTTCCCGGGCAGTAGTCACAGCAGCAGGCAAAGGATTACACTTCCATGCAGCCTTAGTGGCTCACAGAAACCATGGCCCAGATTCAAGAAGCACTTGCGCCCGCGCAACCATAGGTTAGGCAGCGCAAGTGCTTACTTGCTCCAGTGTAACGAGTGCACCTGATTCAGGAACCTCGTTACACCGACTGCAGGCTAAAATCTGCGCGGCATAAGGCTCTTATGCCTCCCAGATTTTAGGCTGCATTCTTGCGGGGGCCGCTAGGGGGCGCTCCCATTGTGTATCAGCGTGTAGTATGCAAATTGCATACTACCACTGATTCACAAGCTTGCGCGGGCCCCGCGCAAGCCAGGTACGGAGTTTCCGTACGGCTACTTTTAGCGCAAGGCTGCCCCTTCTAATAGTAGGGGCAGCCAATGCTAAAGTATAGCCGGCCTTCCCGCGCCGTGAAATTTGAATTTCACGGCATTTGCGTAAGTGAAACGTGAATGGCGCTGGACGCCATTTGCGTTCACTTAGAAGCAAATGACGTCCTTGCGACGTCATTTGCCGCAATGCACGTCGGGAAAGTTTCCCGATGGAGCATGCGCTGTACGCTCGGCACGGGAGCGCGGCTAATTTAAATGATTCCTGCCCCCGGCGGGATCATTTAACTTGCGCGCGCTTACGCCGGGCAAATTTGCCGGCGCGCCCTCGCATTTCATGGAGCTACTGCTCCGTGAATCGAGGGCAGCGCAAAATATTTGCGGGGGCGCAGAGCAAAATCGTTGCCCTGCTCCCCCGCAAATATCGCGCAATTCTACTTGAATCTGGGCCCATGGGTTCACATAAAGTGTGATGCTATGTTGCCATGATTGGTGGGCATGGTGTAAGGTGTCTTAAAGCCCATATACCCTACTACCCTTCCTTTCTGTCACCTGATCACCCAGGCAGGTTTTCCTGTCCCTTGTCAGTGCTGCTTCTGGGAACAACAACCTATTGATCCAGTGCTGCAGTAGACTGGTTGCATCCTTCCTGATCTCATCAGCAGTCTTCAGTCTTCAAAAAGCTCCACTGCTGGACAGTTAATAGGAAATGTCTTTGTCACCCTAGCAGTGATGTGGATTCCTAAAGAAGGACCCTTCTCTTCGAACGAAGAAGACACTAGAAACGGAACCTGGCATGTCCTGTCATTCAGGTCAATATGTTGGGCCTGTAGACTTAGCCTTTTTTAATTGGCCTAACAGTTAGTTGGTGGGGTGAGGGGCAAGAAGTATGGTGGGGGAGCTATGCTTGGAATTCCAGCTTTAAAGGACATAGTTTATTGGGACAGATCTTTTCACATATACTGTACATGATTTATATGCTAATGAGGGGGATCAGACCGGGTCGCGGGAGCGCGCTGCGGGCGCGCTTCCGAGACCCATGGCTGGGCACTTAAAGAGGATGTACATGTACGTGCTTGTGCCCAGCCGTGCCATTCTGCCGACGTAAATGTGCAGGAGGCGGTCCTTAAGTGGTTAAGTATAACTAAATTCCAATTTTTTTCCATTTTTGGGTAGGGTAGGAAATTTTTTAACCACTTCAATACCAGACACTTACTCCTGCCCAAGCCAGTTTTCAGCTTTCATCGCTGTCACTTTTTAAATGACAATTGCACGGTCATGCTACACTGTACCCAAACAAAATTGTTATCGTTTTGTTCGCACAAATAGAGCTTTTTTTTGGTGGTATTTGATCACCTCTGCAGTTTTTATTTTTTGTAAAACAAATAAAAAAATACCGAAAAGTTCGATTTTTTTTTAATTTGTTTTTATTTGTTGGTAAAATGTTGTAAAAAAGTACGTTTTTCTCCCGATAAGTTGCACTGATGAGCACTGATAAGGCGGCACCGATGATGGGCATTAATAGGCAGCACTGATGGGTGGCACTGATAGATGGAACTGATGGGCACTCATAGGTGGCACTGATGGGCACTGAAAGGCGACACTGAAAGGCTGCACTGATGGGTACTTATGGGTGGCATGGATGGGCACTGATGGCTGGCACTGATACATTGCACTGATTGGACACGGCTGATCATGTGGTAAAGAGCCTTTGTCAGTTCTTTTCCGAGATCAGTGTAGTGATGTGTCAGACTGACACCCTGCACCACCAATCGCCGCGCTGCGTGCCCCCATGGGCGCGCACCGGCAGTTGTCCTGAAAGATGTCATATGATGTCCAGTCAGGATAACTGAACCACCGCCCAACCATCATTTTGCTATGGGCCAGGCGGGAAGTGGTTAAACCATATATTTTTTTTTACATTTCCCAATTAGGGAGATTTCCTTTCACCTTTTGTATCATAGCAACAACAGGAAGTGAGAGAGAATGTCTCCAAAGTGAGGTCACCAGAAAAGGTGTCACCATTGCAAGATTTCCCTTATATTCCTGTTATGTTGGCAACTCACAATTTTTTGATTTCACCCTCCATCTTTACTTTCAGTAACAACGGTCACCAGATGAAATATAGAGGGGAGCTAATCACCCTAATGGGGGACACAGACAACAATACAACCCTAACAATTGCTGAAAAGCTTTACCACTCTATCAAAAATACAAATATAAAGCTTTGGCTTTAGATACACTGTATACCAAGGTTAAAGGGTTACTAAAGGAAAAAAAAAATTCTTTAAAATAACAAACATGTTATAATTACCTCCACTGTGCAGTTTGGCCCCGATCCACGTCTTCTGGGGTCCCTCGGCGGCTGTCTCTGGTCCTCCCCGCAATTACTCACCACAGTCATGCGAGGGAGCTCGCATGGTGGTCAGTAATTGCGGGCGCACTCCCGTGATACAGCGAGCGGCCATAGCCGCTCACTGTATCACTCGGCCCCACCCCTCGGTGCGCCGCGTCACTGGATGTGATTGACAGCAGCGCCAGCCAATGGCTGCGCTGCTCTCAATCTATCTGCTCTAGCCAATCAGTGGCCAGGCTGAGCGAGGAAGAGGATCTCGGGACCGCGCGGGACTTTCAAGGGGTCAGGTAAGTATAACGGTGGCTGGGGGGGGGGGGCGGTAGCCTCCAATGTTTTTTCACCTTAATGCATAGATTGCATTAAGGTGACATTTTTGTTTTCTTTACAACTCCTTTAAGACTATTTAAACAAAATATAAAATAAATAAATAATTAACTTCTTGAGACCCGCGCTATAGCCGAATGACGGCTACAGCGCGGATCTGAATATCCAACTGGACGTCAATTGACGTCCGCCCCTTTGGGCGTTCCCCGCGCGCTCCCATTGTCAGAATAAAAGGGCTGAAGAGAAACAACAATTTTGACTAAGTGATACTAAAATATTTAGAAGATTTTCTCTATATCATTGTTCTGGTGACAAACCTAAATTTGGGTTTTTCATTCGCTCGTGTTGATAATGGTAAACGGGAGAGCGTAAATCTCCCTAGTGGGTACACTACAGCATGAAAAGCCTGACAGGTGTTCTAATCCCTCACCACTCTATCCAAAACTAAAAATAAATGTTGCCTTTAGTTATGCTTCTTGGAGACATAACGGCCCAGATTCACAAAGAACTTGCGCCGATGTATAACAAGATACGCCGACGTAAGTGCAAATGTGCGCCGTCGTATCTGTGCGCCGGACCCACAAACTAAGATGCGCCTAAAAACAGGCTTCAACCCGCCAAGGCAACTTGCTGACAGAGAGTGGGCTCCCATTGATCAGCCATTCAAATATGCAAATGAGGAAAATACGGCGATTCACGAACGTACGTGCGCCCGACGCAGGCTACGCGATGTGCGCGTAAGTTGTACGTCTGGCGTAAAGTTAGGCCCCACATGACAAACATCAAATATGGTTTTAGAACACAGTGTTTCGAACCATTTTAGAACCCATCACCAACAGAATCCAGCTGTCCTTAAATTGTATGGGCTAGACAAGATCCTGCCCCACTGGAGAGGGGGGGACATGACAAAACACTAGTCTCACAAGGTCAGACCCGGTGGATCTTTGAGTTAGGGTGTCTTATGCCAGTAGGTATGAATATTGATATAGACTTAAACTGCTTCCTGACTGACTATTAATTGTGACATTGGTAGGAAGTTATATGCTGATGTCATAATCCTGTATTGTTTCATATTTGTTTATTAGCATTCACTAATTTTAGGAGCAGCACTAGTTGTTTCACAGTGTCTATATTTGTAGCTGGCGCCACTCCCATTTTTATATTTCTCTTAAATTCAGTTTTGGCTAAAAGATGCTCAGCTCTCTGACTTCTAACAACTCTTAGGAACTCCTCAGGGGAAGGTTTATCTTTGAGATCTTGGCTCCACCCCTTTAATTCCACAGACATAATCTGTGAAATTCACAAGGAGTGTCATGGATATTTAGCAGAAATCTGCTTTACGGTAATGACCAACTTGCAACAGATTCATTTACATGTCAGTAAGATGAATTTATTAAAGAATTGTCCCAGACAGAAATTTGTCCAACACAATATTTACACATCCAACACCGACAAGGAAAAGGTCTTCACTTTCCTTATCGGCTAATTTATTTCTTTATGAATTTGACAGATATTCTGACTCCGATTGTTGTGAAGCGATTTATCCCTTGTGAGACCTCTATGCCTGGCCTGTATAAGCAGATATAATCACTGAGGACAATCTTTATCAGATGGCTTGAACTCACCAATGCCAATTCTATTCACAGAAGTTGCTTTAATCCAAACATCAGAATACATCATATGACAGGTTACAGCAGATGATCAGGTTGTAGTATTGTGCAGTAAAAAGATGATACTGTCTGTAGTTTACAATGCAGAATACATGTGCCCTTGTTACATGCGGCCTGTAAGCTGTTCTCCATTAGACAGGAAATACAAACTCAGGAAGAAGGGTGGAGCATACAGAGAAAGGAAGTGTGTAATGGATCAGACAAAAGAAAATACAGAACTGTGCATTACCACAAAAGGTCACTAGATGGCAGCATGTAAACTAAACATAACATACATAGAAATGGTTGAGAAACAATATGTATATATAACAAATGATATGCCTATTGGGCAACACAACAGAACAATCGCGACAGACAATAAAAGTGCTAAAAATAAGGACTACCTGAATTGAACACAACAGTTTCTCTGTTTCAAATTTTCCCTCACTTCCTGTCTGGTACAGCATTTTTTCCAAAAACAGGAAGTGAGGGTAAATTTCTCTGAAGCCCCAAATATAAATAAAACCTGACAGGGGTTCTAACCGTTTTCCACTTTATTTAAATGTAAATGGATTTACACATTAAAGTAGAAATAAACTGACTGCAAAACCTTTTTGTTGTATTACTCCCCCCTCCCTCTTATATATTCTGGACATGCCATGAAATACGCCACCTACTGGAAAAATATATGTATTATAATTGAGGATCTTACTGGCCTAACACTTGACTTAAATCCAGCAGCCTGTCTACTATATCTTAGTTCTCTCTCAAAAAGTAAATATTAACAATCAGTGGTGAGGCATCTAATGAATGCGGCTAGGGCTTGTGTGCCAACACATTGGAAATCTCCAAACCCTCCTTCTATAGAGCGGTAAATGAAATCATGACAATGGATTAACTTACAGCATTTTTAAATAAGCAAGAAGCCCGCTTCGGTAAAACATGGTTGCAATGGACCAACTTTACTTTGTTAACAAAATATCAGGTACTGGTTGACCATGATCTGTTTGGGTACAGCAGCTCTGGGAAGTATGGCATTTTAGTAGATGTGATATGACAGAGGAGAATGAGAAAAGGGGGGGGGGGCAATAGAAATGGGGGGGGTTTCCTTTTTTTCCCCTATACCTCTTGGGGGGGGGGGGGGGGTTGGGGTGGGAGGAGGGTGTAGGGCGGTAGAGGAGGGGGGAAAAAAGAAGGAAGACCAATTGGATTTTGCTGTGTATCACCACAAGCGATACAAACCTATAGAGGCATGGACACTCAGATCACAAACGCGGAATTTCTACGTTAAATAGAACACAAGTAACTAACTTTAAAACCTTTTTTTTTTTGGTTGACTAGGTAAATAAGGAAATTATTCAATTGTTACTTAGGATATATAGTCTGTTTTTTTTATTCTATGTAGTATATTGGAGCCTCGGAATGCCCAATAGGCACTGTTTTGTATTTTAAACCTTTGAAAATGAAATAAAATAAAAAAATAAAAAAACTGTTTGTTCTTCAAAAATGTTGAATGTCTGGAAGGATAAGAGCATTTTCTACTGATTTCCACATTGGTATTGATCATCAGCTTTATAGGGATTTGCCTCTGTGATTTTAAAGGGGTTGTAAAGGTACAATTTTTTTCCCTAAATAGCTTTCTTTACCTTAGTGCAGTCCTCCTTCACTTACCTCATCTTTCGATTTTGCTTTTAAATGTCCTTATTTCTTCTGAGAAATCCTCACTTCCTGTTCTTCTGTATAGTAGAAGTGTTTGGTGTGTCCTCTATGGGATACGGCACCTCATCCCAATACGGTAGTTACAAGGTAGGGGGGATTTTGAGGGGATTATAACGGTGCAAAGCAAATTACAAAGAAAAAAAAGAGAGAAAGAAGACAATAGTTTATTAATTGCAATTAATCAGACAGAAACATGATAAAGAGTGTACATTAGAGGAATATTATAACATATTTTTCCCAACATGTTTCGCCAAGTCTTTGGCTTCTTCAGGGGAGTGTGAAAATGAAATGATACAGTCTACAGAAATAACAAAAACAACAATAAACAAACATTTCATTAAAGAACAGCTGAAATTTAGAAAATGACCGAACCAAAACGGGATAATGTCAAGACCCCAGGGAAGAGTGCAAAGAACCAACATACCCTCAGAGTACGGTCAAACCAATGAAAATGCCCTCAGGTGACGATGCAGGGACAACAACCCTAGTGTGGCTGCAGGGGGCTAAACTCCAAACTAGGAAGCAAAACAAATATATAAGAGATAGGTAGTGAATAATTGCCATGAAAGATAATCATAGCCAATAATTATCCCTAACCAGTTGGGCTAAACACAGCCTCCATGCCTACCTAATGGAGAGAAAGTTTTGTTTCAAAAAACGATGGGGCGCAGACTGGACTGCCAAAAGTACTAAAGATGTTGATAGATGGCAGAGTTGGAGGGTCTAAGAATAAAATGTGAATATAATTAGAAAAAAAAGGGGGGGGGGAGAAGCCCAGATTGAAACATAGAAACTTACCAAACGTATACAGGACCAACAGAGCTCTGAACAACAATTGCCTTGAGGGTAATGATAGAAAATATTGTCCACCCTGTGGCATTAAGTGTGTCTGAAGTCCAGAGGGACAGCAAGAGAGACACTCTGAAATAAATAATATTGGAAAAGAAAATAATGTAAGGCGAGATTGCTGCCTATTGGTATCAATGAGTAGTGTTGAGCAGAATATGCCATATTCGATTTCGCGATATATCTCGAATATATATTCGAATATTCGAGATATATTCGCTAAATTCGAATATTCGTGATATTTTATCGAAATTAATTGATTGCGATTTTTCGCTATTGCGAATGCGAAAATAATTGCGATTTTTTTAATAACTGCGGTAGGAGCGCTCTGATTGGCTTAGAATATTCGTGATATTTTATCGAAATATCGCAACATGCGAATGCGATATTTATTGCGGAATTTCGAGATATGCTGGAGGAGCGCTCTGATTGGCTCAGAATATTCGTGATATTTTATCGAAATATCGCAACATGCGAATGCGATATTTATTGCGGAATTTCGAGATATGCTGGAGGAGCGCTCTGATTGGCTCAGAATATTCGTGATATTTTATCGAAATATCGCAACATGCGAATGCGATATTTATTGCGGAATTTCGAGATATGCTTGAGGAGTTCTCTGATTGGCTCAGAATATTCGTGATATTTTATCGAAATATCGCAACATGCGAATGCGATATTTATTGCGCAATTTCGAGATATGCTGGAGGAGCGCTCTGATTGGCTCAGAATATTCCTGATATTTTATCGAAATATCGCAACATGCGAATGCGAAATTGATTGCAGATATTTCGAAAACTGCTGTAGCAGCACTCTGAAATCGAATATGTATGATATTTTAACCAAAATACATATTGCGATTGCGATTTTTCGATCGCGCATGCGCAATTGCGCGAACAACACGCGACCATTTCCTGGAGCCTTGCCAGTTTCCAACTTATGATCGCAGCGCAATATTACAGCAACATGGTTGGAAGCAATTTCACTAAGTCTGAGGAAAAGTTGCTGATTTGTGTAAGTATTTTGACCACTGTTATTTCATCATCTTCAACTGCATTTAAGTCTAGTTTAAAAGTTAGTATATATGATCAGATATTAGTATTTAACCAAAAATGTGTCTCCTGCTTTTACAAAACTACAAGTCCCAGCATGCCTGGACAGCTGCAGACACCCTGGTTGGCAAATGTGTATTTAGGCACTTTTCCTTGTTATTTAGCATAATGAATTTAACATTTTATTGGACATAGGACGTATGCGAACGTCCTGACTTCAGTGTCCTCAAGGCCCAAGGACGTTCGAATACATATTGCCCTTTAGATGTTGCAGAACTACAACTTCCAGCATGCCTGGGAATGCTGGCACTTCTAGTATTGTAAGTTCTGCAGGCCCCCATTTTTCAGGCCTTTATGCACGGGTCTCTAAACTGTGGCACCCTAGATGCAGCAAAAGTAAAATTCTTAGCATGCACTGACAGACCGTGGCTGATGGGAGTAGTAGTTTTGCAACAGCTGGAGGTGGACTGGTCTTGAAACCCAGAGTTAGGTAACAAACCCGTAGTGTTTTGCAACCATTCTGCCTCCAGCTGGTTATTTTCTGTTGAAAAGCCTGTGGCGTGCAAAACACAACCCAAAAACTCCACCCGGTGCAAGGAAAAATTTGCACACACCTAAAGAGTGACATCACAAAAAACTGCGACGGTTGCATACGTCAGTGGTCCTCCGAAAAGGTCCCGTCTCTGACCCCCCGGGGCGTTAGGCTCCTGACAGGGAAAAGAGTTACTGTGGTCCATACAGCCGAAGCCATATGGACCCATCTCGGTCCAAGCAGCGCAATCAACACGCGAACAACACGCGACCATTTCCTGGACCCTTGCCAGTTTCCAACTTTATGATCGCAACGCAATCGCAGAGCAAGATGGTTGGAAGTAATTTCACTGTATCTGAGGAAAAGTTGCTGATTTGTGTAAGTATTTTGACCACTGTTATTTCATTATCTTCAACTGCATTTTAGTCTAGTTTAAAAGTTAGTATATATTCATAATTATGCAAATGATAATGGCTGCTATATTTATGTAAAAAAGGTGGCGACCGAAATGGCAGTATATAAAATCTGTCATGTTACCCCTGTCATTGATTAATAAGGCGAGAATGCTTCCAATTGTTGAATAGCATACATTTATGTCATATATCCATAAGGCTGTCAACAAAAGTATTACAATATACTTTGTTCTTCATCTTGCAGAAGTTCCTGGAAACAGGATACGATGAGCTGCGGAGGCAGCAAGAAAAACAGGGAGTTATAAGCTCCCTGATTGAGGAACTAGGCGAAGAACACACTCGCATGGCGATCCTCAAAAAGTGGTCCGACCTGAAGAGGCGCCAGATGAACCGGGTCAGGCGTATCCGGAATAAATATCATCCTGGTAAGTTATTGGTCACAGTTATGTTTTTTTTTCCCTAAAGTGTATTTTGTGCGTGTACTCGAGAGAGGAGCCGGACTGCAGGAGTTGGGAGTAGGCAGGCCTCCCCCAGAGGTAATCTGCCACCTTTCTCCATGCCCCGGGTGGCAATGGCGGGTGTGAGGGGGTCCTCCCACACAGACCGTCCTACCTGCTCCGCTTCGAAGCCCCACGGGGCAGAGGGACTCCCTATAAGGGAGTGAGAGGATTTGCCCGCTCAACCAGCCCCGTTAGTCCTTCGCCTCTCTTTTTAGAGACCGCATGGTCAGAGTGCGTGCATGTTAACCCAATTGCGAGTGCGTGTGTAAGTGTGGTGGTTTTTGTGGGAGGGAGGTGGGCATACTAAGCGCAGGCTTACCTCGCATAGCACACCCACCGGGGGCCGAGCTGAGACCACCAAACTCAATTCACATGTAGCCGAGAGCGGGATCCGAACCCCTAGCTGCAGAGGTGAATGGCTTGTCAGCGCAGTGGCAATCGCGTTGAGCCAGCCCGGGTCCCTTGGGGACAGTTATGTAAGGTCATATGTAATTAATGTAAGGTCAGATGTTGTTAACCAAGACGCCATGTTGTTGTAACATATATCACCACCAGCCAAGGTATTCATAGTACTGTTGGAAAAAAACATGGGACAGCAGACAGGAACACAGAAGTTATGTGGGAACATACTTTTCCCATTGCTTTGCATGGGACTTTAAACAAAAAGCCCGACCCTCACCAATGGGGTTAGTTAAGGGATAAATTAACGATCCTATACTTTAAGTGGACGTATAGATAACATGTAACCAAGTGTTATCGAAATATCTACAGCTGTTATGAAATAACATGTATTTCCCATAGAGTTGAATGGGACTTTAAAGAAAAACCCTGACCAAGGCAAATGGGGGTGGGTATGGGTTAAACCACCAATCCTATATTTGTGGCTGACATATAAGTAACCTGTGTGCCAAGTTTCATGTAAATATCTTTAGCCGTTTGGACGTGATGGTGGAACATACATACATACATGCACACACACGTTGAGTTTTATATATATAGATTCCCACTAAATTCCTGTGTTAGGCGTGGGGTTGTTATAGTAATCCTGTGTACTCCATCAAGTACTTTTTTTTAACATGAGATCGTCTGAACAAAACAAAGGAGACAAAAACAGCTCATTTTACCATGGTGGCAGCCCAGCTCACGCTCAGTCCCCTGTAGTGCCCACAAGACCCTTTAATATAACATTGTCCCATTGGTTAACTGTCTATATAAATTAATTTGTATTCATATACAATACAGTAGAGTACACAGAATTTGCATACGTCATTAGAAAACATTTTTATAATATATGAACATTGTGTTATTATAGGAGCTCCGCTACCAACTGTGCGCCCCAAGCGCACAAGGCGACAGGCCGCAGAGGAGGAGCAGGAGGAGGATGTGGAAGAGGAGGAGAGGGATGAGGAGGAGCAGCCAGGGCCATCCACATCACCACCCCCAGTTCCTGTGGAGGAGCAAGAGGAGGAGCTGCACCCCCCCCCCGAAACTTCTGGTGAAGTAGTGGGTGACGAGGAAGAGGAGCAGGATGAGACGGTTAATTATACCGTCAATCAGGAGGGTAAATATGTGCACATATATTAATAAAATTTCAACAATAAAATGTAGCTCTAAAAATGGACAGCATTTAAAGCAGGGCTGTGGAGTCGGTAGATAAATTTTTCGACTCCGACTCCTCAGTTTTATGTACTTCAGACTCCGACTCCCCGACTCCCCGACTCCGACTCCTCTGTATTAATATGCGAATGTATTTTATAGATTCCTTGAGGGAAAGAAACGCAAACTACCACAGGACTACTGGCTGGGAAGCCAACAGTCTACTGTATTGCACAGTTTAAGCAAAAGACAAACACAATGAAAACAATCAAGTGACTGGATAGTAGCAGCAGGCTTAAACATCAGGAACATGATCTTTAACAGTTCAAAAATACAGACCACATTATTTGGCTGTTTTAGAACCAAAACAAAGCTTATCTATAATGAACCCAAAAAAAAAATATGAAAAACCTAGAAATGGTTTATATTAATCTTGAAATGTAGTTCTAGGCTTAGCAAATGCAAATAAATGCAATGTAGAGTTCTAAGGAAGAGAATTGCCTCTGCCAGATCCTCTTTCATAGAGTCTCTTAAGTCAGACTTTATTATTTTTATGGCTGAAAATAATCTTTCGTAACGGTCTTTGAAATCCAAATGTTTTTTTCTTATATCCTAACAGTTCTAAAAAAGCTAGAGGTGAAACAAGCTGCCATGAAAAACCTGACGAAGAGAGTAATGGCAAATGAGCAGCAGATACTGTTTTTGATGCGCCAAAATCAACAACTGGTGCAACAACTGGCGAAAAACATGGATGAGGTGACAGAGCTTCAGAAGTTAATGTCCTAATTTTTTTTTTTTTTTTTTTTAATAAAAAATGTTATATTTTGCAAAGGTTTCATTTCTTATTGAAATTGTTAGTTTTTTAAACACATCTAACTTCACATCTAACACATCAACATCAACATCAACATCAACACATCTAGCTTAATAATAACCGAAAACATTTTATACTATTACTAGCTGAATACCCGGCGTTGCCCGGTCTTCCTATCTTAACCTTTTGGGGAGGAAAATCATAGTAATATAAATATACCCATCTTTTATATAAGGGTGTTGGTAAGGGTTAATTTAACTGTTATATATTTTTATTTGGCATATAAGTAATATGTATAGCGGGTATTATTGAAATATCTCCAGGCGTACAGAAGTTATGTGGGAACATACATTTTCCATTGATTTGCATGGGACTTTAAAGGAAAACCCCGACCCTCACAAATGGGGGTAGTTAAGGGATAAATTAACTATCAGTGGTATCAGTGAACAGCAGTGGTAATAGGAGTATATATAGAGTGGGAATTAACTTTTTACATAGGTGTCTTGACTGAGCAGCAGCAGCAGTAGTAGTAGTAGTAGTAGATACAGAGTCATATCACTTGGGCAGGAGGTGCCATGATGAACAGCAGTGGTAATAGGAGTATATAGAGTGGGAAATTACTTTTGACATAGTTGTCTTGACTGAGCAGCAGCAGCAGCAGCAGCAGCAGTAGTAGTATTAGCAGTAGTAGTTGATACAGAGTCATATCACTTGGGCAGGAGTTGCCATGATGAACAGCAGTAGGAATAAGAGTATATAGAGTGTGAAACAACTGCTGACATAGGTGTATTGACTGGGCGGCAGCAGCAACAGCAGAAGCAGCAGTAGTAGTATTAACAGTAGTAGTTGATACAGAGTCATATCACATGGGCAGGAGTTGCCATGATGTACAGCAGTCTTAATAAGAGTATATAGAGTGTGAAATAACTGCTGACATAGGTGTATTGACTGGGCGGCAGCAGCAGCAGAAGCAGCAGTAGTAGTATTAACAGTAGTAGTTGATACAGAGTCATATCACATGGGCAGGAGTTGCCATGATGTACAGCAGTCTTAATAAGAGTATATAGAGTGTGAAATAACTGCTGACATAGGTGTATTGACTGGGCGGCAGCAGCAGCAGAAGCAGCAGTAGTAGTATTAACAGTAGTAGTTGATACAGAGTCATATCACATGGGCAGGAGGTGCCATGATGAACAGCAGTAGGAATAAGAGTATATAGAGTGTTAAACAACTGCTGACATAGGTGTATTGACTGGGCGGCAGCAGCAGCTGAAGCAGCAGTAGTAGTATTAACAGTAGTAGTTGATACAGAGTCATATCACATGGGCAGGAGTTGCCATGATGTACAGCAGTCTTAATAAGAGTATATAGAGTGTGAAATAACTGCTGACATAGGTGTATTGACTGGGCGGCAGCAGCAGCAGAAGCAGCAGTAGTAGTATTAACAGTAGTAGTTGATACAGAGTCATATCACATGGGCAGGAGGTGCCATGATGAACAGCAGTAGGAATAAGAGTATATAGAGTGTTAAACAACTGCTGACATAGGTGTATTGACTGGGCGGCAGCAGCAGCTGAAGCAGCAGTAGTAGTATTAACAGTAGTAGTTGATACAGAGTCATATCACATGGGCAGGAGTTGCCATGATGTACAGCAGTCTTAATAAGAGTATATAGAGTGTGAAATAACTGCTGACATAGGTGTATTGACTGGGCGGCAGCAGCAGCAGAAGCAGCAGTAGTAGTATTAACAGTAGTAGTTGATACAGAGTCATATCACATGGGCAGGAGGTGCCATGATGAACAGCAGTAGGAATAAGAGTATATAGAGTGTTAAACAACTGCTGACATAGGTGTATTGACTGGGCGGCAGCAGCAGCTGAAGCAGCAGTAGTAGTATTAACAGTAGTAGTTGATACAGAGTCATATCACATGGGCAGGAGTTGCCATGATGTACAGCAGTCTTAATAAGAGTATATAGAGTGTGAAATAACTGCTGACATAGGTGTATTGACTGGGCGGCAGCAGCAGCAGAAGCAGCAGTAGTAGTATTAACAGTAGTAGTTGATACAGAGTCATATCACATGGGCAGGAGGTGCCATGATGAACAGCAGTAGGAATAAGAGTATATAGAGTGTTAAACAACTGCTGACATAGGTGTATTGACTGGGCGGCAGCAGCAACAGCAGAAGCAGCAGTAGTAGTATTAACAGTAGTAGTTGATACAGAGTCATATCACATGGGCAGGAGTTGCCATGATGTACAGCAGTCTTAATAAGAGTATATAGGGTGTGAAATAACTGCTGACATAATTGTCTTGACTGATCCAAAGGAGTCATGGGAGAAAATCATGTGGTCAGATGAGACTATAATATAATTTTTTGATCATAATTTCACTAACCGTGTTCGGAGGAAGAATAATGATGAGTACCATGCCAAGAACGCCATCCCTAATGTGAAGCATGGGGGTGGTAGCATCATGCTTTGGTGGTGTTTTTCTGCACATGGGACAGGGTGACTGCACTGTATTAAGGAGAGGATGACCGGGGCCATGTATTGCAAGATTTTGGGCAACAACCTCCTTCCCTGAGTTAGAGCTTTGAAGATGGGTCGAGGCTGGGTCTTCCAACATGAGAATGACCCAAAGCACACAGCCAGGATAACCAAGGATTGGCTCTGTAAGGAGCATATCAAGGTTCTGGCGTGGCCTAGCCAGTCTCCAGACCTAAACCCAATAGAGAATCTTTGGAGGGAGCTCAAACTCCGTGTTTCTCAGCGATAGCCCAGAAACATGACTGATGTAGAGAAGATCTGTGTGGAGGAGTGGGCCAAAATCCCTCCTCCAGTGTGTGCAAAGCTGGTGTAAAACTACAAGAAATGTTTGACCGCTGTAATTGCAAAGAAAGCCTACTGTACCAAATATTAACATTGATTTTCTCTGATGTTGAAATAGTTATATTCAGCACTGTAAATACATCAGGTCCGGGGCTTCATCAGGGAATGCATGGCAAGGGACCCTTCAGCGCCCTGAACCGACGACGGGTGCCAGAAAGTCACCGCCGATCCAGGACTCATTCATCTTTATGAATGTGAGTCTGTCCACGGAGTCTGTGGACAGACGGGTCCTCTTGTCCGTGACCACCCCACCTGCCGCGCTGAATGTCCGCTCAGATAGTACGCTGGAGGGGGGGCAAGACAATAACTCCAGCGCATACTGAGCGAGCTCGCGGCAGGTGTCCAATCTGGCAACCCAGTACTCCATGGGGTCGTCGGTGCTCATACTGTCAGAAGCACCGACGGACGCCATGTAGTCTGCCACCATGTGGGCCAGCCGCTGGTGGTGACTGCTGCTGCTGCTGCTGGTGGTGGTACTGGGTCGCTCGGTTTGGAAGAACATCCTCATCTCTTCCATTAGGTCCCCTGCTCGGCTGCAGCTGGGTGCAGCCACCTGCTGGGTGAGATGAGGGGGGACAACTGGAGGCCGGGGAGTTGCCTGCTCCAACCGTCTGACAATGGCTGCCTGCAGTTCCTCCATCCGGTGCTGCCTCCGGCTGGCTGGGATGAACTGCTCCAGTTTCCCCTTGCACCTGGGATCCAAAAGGGTGGCCATCCAGAAATCATCCCTCGTCTTGATGGTCTTAACCCGGGGGTCCCTCCTGAGGCATCTCAGCATGTGGGCAGCCATGGGGAAGAGCACAGCCCGCTGTGACTCCTCAATGCTGGCCAGGTGAATGAGGTGCGACTCTTCTTCCCTGAGGCGCTGCTGGTCAAACTCAGACATGCCCAACCCCCGGACTATCGGTGCCCCCAACACCGGCTCTCCCTCCTGACCAGGCCCTGACTCCGGGACGACACCAGCAACCACCTCCTCCTCCTCTTCATCATCATCCTCCTCCTCCTCCTCCTCGTCCTGGCCCTGGTCTCGGTGGAGCATTGCTGACTCCTCCTGCTCCACCAAGGCACTCTCCCCAGCCTCGAGCAGGCGATCTAGTGTCCTCTCCAGCATGAACAGTATTGGCAGCACGCTATTGAGGCCAATTTGCTCACTGCTGACCATCTTGGTCGCCTGCTCGAAGGAGGACAACACTTGGCAGACCTGGTTTATCTGCCCCCACTCCGCACAGGCGATGAAAGGGAGTTGTGGTGAAGCCCTCTCAGTGCCTAGTTCCATCAGGTACTCCCTCACCGCCCTTTGCTGCTCCCACAACCTCTTCAGCATGTGGAGGGTGGAGTTCCACCGCGTCACACTGTCCACAATCAGCCTGTGAAGGGGCAGATTGTACTTCCGCTGCAATTTGGACAGGGACGCGGTAGCGGTTGGGGAGCGCCTGAAGTGGCTGGCAATCCTACGCGCCTTTGCCACAATGTCACTCAACCCTGGATAAGTGCGCAGGAACTTCTGCACCACCAGGTTGAGGACATGTGCCAGACAGGGCACGTGGGTCAGACTGCCAGCATGGAGGGCGGCGAGTAGGTTGCTGCCGTTATCGCAGACAACCATACCTGGCTGGAGCCTTCGGGGTGTCAGCCACTTCTGGACCTGAGCCTGAAGTGCTTTCAGCACTTCTTCTCCAGTGTGTCTCCGGTCCCCTAAACTAACAAGCTGGAGCACGGCCTGACAGCGCACGTGCCCCACACTTGAGTAGCTACGGGGGCGCTTGCTGGGAGGCTCAGCAGCTGCGGAGACAGTGGCTTGAGGGAGACCAGCAGTTCTCCCCTGGACACCCCGGGGCGGCACCACAAGATCGGTTGCCGCCGATCCCTCACCGACGCCTCGGAGGGAAACCCAATGGGCCGTGAAGCTGATGTAGCGTCCCTGCCCATGCCTGCTGGTCCAGCCATCCATTGTCAGATGAACCCTGTCGCTGACAGCGTGATCCAGCGACAGGGTTACATTCTGCACAATGTGCTGGTGTAGGGCAGGGACACCAGTCCTGGCAAAGAAATGGCGGCTGGGGACACGCCATTGGGGTTGGGCCTGCTCCAACATCTGCCTGAAGGGGTTGCTGTCAACTATGTTGAAGGGCAGCAGATGTTGGGCAATAACCCTTGCCAGGAGCCCATTGAGGGAACGCACACGTCGGTCTCCAGGGGGGAAGGGAGTGGTGCGGTCAAAGGCGTCTGAAATCGACGCCTGGCGCCGGACGGCAGTGCGGGACACAGACGTGGAGGGTGCTGTGGAAGTAGAGGTCTGGCTGCCGGTACCAGTACCTCTACTAGAGGGAGCGGGGGGGCATGACCTGCTGGAAAGAGATGAAGATGTGGCAGGGGCTGCTGTACCCTGCTCACTTGTGGTGGTGGCGCTGCTACCACCACCACGCTTCATCTCGTCATACAACGCCCAGTGGTTTATCCTCAGGTGCTGGTTCAGGGCTGTGGTACCCACCCGAGCCAAACACTTCCCTCTCTTCACCCTCACTTTACAAATCCGGCAGATGGCCACGGTAGGGTTGTCTGCCACCAGGGTAAAGTAATTCCAGACAGGTGACTTCAGCACCGCCCTCCTGTCAGATGGGGTGACGGTTACTTGCACCTGCTGGGACTCGGTGCGCACAGGTGGAGCTGCCTGCTGCTGCTGCTGCTGCTGCTGCTGCTGCTGCTCCTCCTCCTGACACCTCCTGCTGCCATCACCAGTGGAGACCCTGACGATGGTCTCCCTGGTGGTGACCTGGCGCACCGTTTCACCAGGGTGCCTACCTTCCCCGTCGTCACTGACGTAGTGAGCCGACGCGTCAGATGGCAACCATGATGGGTCACCCTCTTCGCCCCCAGAGATGTCAGACCAAGGGCTGAAATGTGTTGGTCTGAGGGAACCACCTGACATGGAGCCTCTAGCCTGGCTCCGCTGTCCCCTCACCCACGCCTGGGTCTGACTAGGTGCTGCTGTTTCCTGCACCAAAACAGCAGCACCAGTTTGAAGGGATGTCTCTGGGATACTGCCAGCAGGTATCCCATCCTCCTCATCCATCCCTTCAAAAAGGTCCTGACCATCAGGACAGAGCTGGAGGTCTGCCTGATGCATGGCCTCCCCCAAGAGATCCCTATCACTGTCGCTGTCGAACAGTAAGATGCTGGACTCTTGGGGGCTGGGGGGGGGTAGTACAGGCACCGGTGTAATGGTGGTACTACTGTGAGTCGGGACCGACGACTCAGTGGCACTGCTGTGCCCCATGTAGTCCACCACTACTTGAGCCTGAGATGGCAATATCGGGCGGCTGCCCGATGGGAAGAACTCCCGGATCAGGCGTACTCCCCTTGCACCCGATCCTCTACCACTAGTAGGGGCACGAGAGGTACCCCGTGCTGGCAGCGATCCAGCACTGGGAGTAACTCCCCTACCCCTGCTGCCACGGCCACGGATGCCGCTCATAATTGCTGATATGTGTGTGGGGGGGTTAAACTTTATTGGGGGGGGGAAATGTGAACAAAATGTGTTTTTGTGTATTTTTTACAAGACAGGCACGCAGACAAAGACGTACACAGACAGCTACTAAACTATAAGAAAAGTAGTACACCAGACAAGGACTACAAAATTAAAGAAAAAAAAAAAAGCACTAAACAAACACTAACTTTTTTTTTTTTTTTTTTTTTTTTAAACACAAAACACAGACACTAAACACACACTAAGCTAAGCTAGATGAAATAAATGTACACTAACAGTGTGTACACTTACTACACAAAATTTAACTAAACTGAACACAAAACTTAGCTTTTATAAAAGCTCTTTAGGGAAAACTAAACAAAATGTGAACTGAGATGCCTATCAAATATCACTGAACAGCGAACCTGCAAGATCTAACAGTAACACAAGATGAACAAAACTTAGCTTTTAGAAAAGCTCTTTTATAAAGCTCAGCAAAATGTGTTCTGAAATCTCTTGCAAATATAACTGAACAGCGAGGATTGCAGGATCAAACAGTAACACAAATGAAAAAAACAGCACAAAACAGCACAAAACGTAGCTTTGAAAAAAGCTCTTGGGTCTATTGCTTTGAAAAAAGCAGTTGATATACTGGAAAAGATCCACTGGAATCACTAAATAGCAATGCTGGTGATGATCTAAATCAATCAAGAACAAAGACACAGGAAACCAGGAACACAGAAACAGCCTCCACACTCTATAGCCAGCTTCTGAATCTGCAATGAAATGGTGCTGGGAGTGAGCTTATATAATGTCCATGCAGGCAGGTTCCTATTGGTTGCTAACCTGTGACGAGTGTGGAAGGAGAACTCTGATTGGCTCTGATGCAAAAGGGCGGAGCAAATAATCGCGCAATATTCCTATTGCCGAATATTCGCATTGCGAATATTCGGCAATATAAAATGATCGCTTCAGCTACTCGGCCCAATGGCTCTAATCATACCAGCAATGCTTTCAGACGTCTATGGAGATCACTAGGATGTGATCTGTTTTACAAATGAAACTGTAAAAATCGCTCTGATGCGGAAGATCGGGGCGAGGAAAGTAATCGCGCGATATTGCGTTTGCCGAATAATCGCATTGCGATCTTTCTGGAAAATTCAATGAACGCTTCAGCTACTCGGCCCAGGGTCTCTAATGATACCAGCAATGCTTTTAGACGTCGATGGAGATATCTAGGATGTGATCTGGTTAAAAAAAAAATTGTAAAAAATCGAATATTCGGAATTGCGAATATTCACCGCGAATTTCGAAATATAGCGCGATTTCTCGAATATGCTATATTTGAGTCGAATATTCGCAATGCGAATATTCGTGAGCAACACTATCAATGAGGACAAGGAAAGGAAAAATGTATATAGAAGGGATTTAAACAATACCTAAAAGCAGGGATTCGTTTGTGTGCGCCCCATCCAAGGCAAGCCGGCAAAGTAAAGCCGGCTCAGCCTGTTTAAATAGCCCCCCAGCCTCTCGGCATTTGACGTCACCAAGTGGCAGCGGACAGAGAGTGGCCACCGCGCATGCGCATACCCAGAATGAGCCTACAAGTCCCATACAAACAAAAATGTAGCGCTGAATGTAAACAATAATTGAATATACTACATGAATAGTATATATTATACGTTGTGAATCTGTGGATACATGTGTTGATTAAACGTGCAAACACAGTCTATATAAAATAGATGACAGTCCAAAATAAATGATCAAGTGATGGTGCTCCGATGATTCAATGCATGAAAAAACCAAAGTGAAAAGAAGCCGTCACCAACTGAAAGGAGGCTTACCGGAGAGATTGAACCCTAAGGAACATACGTTCGAGAGGGTCAATCTAGCATGCAGACGATGCACAAGGCTGCAAAACGCGTCAGTTACCCCACTGCTGCCACTTTTTATCTGATCAGATTTTTCACCATATAATGTAAATGTTCCAACCTACATTAAAATATAGTTCGTAATACAGTATTACGCTATGTGCTTTTTTTCTTTTTCCTCTTCCGGATATTCCTTTTTTGGCCTTGCCGTTTGACCACCATTGGGTCACCTCAATATACGCATCAAACCATTCACCTTTGGATACACCATTTGGAGATTTGGAGGTCGTGTATGAGCTGCAGCGTTGATCGATCCATACGTCTATATCATGCTAGATTGACCCACTCGAACGTATGTTCCTTAGGGTTCAATCTCTCCGGTAAGCCTCCTTTCAGTTGGTGACGGCTTCTTTTTACTTTGGTTTTTTCATGCATTGAATCATCGGAGCACCATCACTTGATCATTTATTTTGCACTGTCTCCTATTTTATATAGACAGTGGGCCAGATTCATGTAGATCAGCGGATCTTTAGATCCGCCAGATCTACCTGTTTTACGATCCGCCGGTGCAATTTAGCGAGGCTAGTGCATGATTCATAAAGCACTTACCTCGCAAATTGCACCGTCGGATCCTAACTCCCCCCGGCGGAATGCAAATTCTGCGGCTAGGGGGAGTGTACAATTTAAATCAGGCGCGTTCCCGCGCCGATGGCGAAAAAGCCCAGTGCGCATGCTCCTAATGACGTCGCTAGGACGTCATTGTTTTCGGCGGCTAGGTTACTTACGGCCATCCGTATTCCCGACGTACTTACGCAAACAACGTAAAAAATTTAAAACTCGGCGCGGGAACGTCGGCCATACTTAACATTAGCTACCCCTACATATTAGCAGGGGTAGCTATCCGCCGGAAAAAGCCAAACGCAAACAACGTTGAAAAAGAGCGACGGGCAGGCGTACGGACGTGAATCGGCGGTTCTCCTCATTTGCATATGCGACGTGTAAAAAAAAGCGACGACACCTAGCGGCCGGCGGGAGATTACAGTCGAAGATTCGACTGGTGTAAGTCACTTACACCAGTCGGATCTAAGGGAGATCTATGCGGAACTGATTTTAATGAATCAGTCGCATAGCTCCGACCGTGGGATCTCACAGATCCGACCGTCGGCTCTCACAGATACGACGGCGGATCAGGAGAATTATTTTGCATTTTGTTTCCATACAAGTCCCATACAGCCTAGCTGTATAAGCATCATCAAGAGCATGACGCGGCCGATTGGGACACACGCAAATCTGCAGATAAAGCAGCAGATATGGGAGGCATAATGGGAGATAGTTGAACTGCAAGGGGCGGAACCAAGAGCGGGCAGTTTGTCATAGACAAAATGCCCTTGGGTGTCCATGCAGCCAGGGATCGGAGCCCTAGCATTAACCAGAAGGCAAAAACAAACAAGGACAGCGCAACCGGGGCATGGTAGATGTACAACACCCAACTGACTGAGATCCATACACAGGGGAACCCAGATGAAATCGGCCCATATCAGATGTCCAGCCGTTCTGAAAAGTAATAAAGATGTAACAACATAAGATCAATATAAAAACAGAACAACAAAATGTGGGAGTTTAGCCCCCTGCAGCCACACAAGGGCATTTTCATTGGTTTGACCGTACTCTGAGGGTATGTTGGTTCTTTGCACTCTTCCCTGGGGTCTTGACATTATGGATCCCGTTTTGGTTCGGTCATTTTCTAAGTTCCAGCTGTTCTTTAATGAAATGTTTGTTCATTGTTGTTTTTGTTTTTTTCTGTAGAATGTATCATTTCATTTTCACACTCCCCTGAAGAAGCCAAAGACTTGGCGAAACATGTCGGGGAAAAATATGTTATAATCTTCCTCTAATGTACACTCTTTATCATGTTTCTGTCTGATTAATTGCAATTAATGAACTATTGTCTTCTTTTACACTGTTTTCTCTTTGTAATTTGCTTGGCACAGTTATAATCCCCTCAAAATCCTCCCTACCTTGTAACTCCGGTTCTTCTGTCTGTAACTACACACAGTAATGCAAGGCTTTCTTCCTGGTGTCGAGTGTCGTGCTCGCCCCCTCCCTTTCTCCTCAGAAGAAATAAGGACATTTAAAAGCAAAATGGAAGGATGAGGTAAGTGAAGGAGGACTGCACTAAGGGAAAGGAAGCTATTTAGAGAAAAAAAATTGTACCTTTACAACCCCTTTAAGTTGCATAAAGTGTCACTGGCATAAACAAAATTCATCTAAAAGACAAAACATTTTTTTCATGGTGATCAGGAGAGTTGAGCCTAAATTGCTGCACCTCTGAACAATTTGTGTTCAGTTTGATTTTCAGATGATGAGGAAGTCACATGACGACGTAAATGGCACACAAATGTGTCACAACCGCACGCATTGCACATGTTTAAAGCGCATTGCTGTCTACTTGACGGGGTCGCATCCAGCAGTGGTACTGCCAGCCTTATGCCCCATACAGACGGTCGTTTTTTGTGATGAAAAAAAAATGACGTTTGAAGTGATGAAAAAAAACGACATTTTTGAAACTTCATTTTCAAAAACGATGGAGCATACACACCATCATTTTGAAAAATGATGAACAAAGTGACGGCACTCTAAAGGGGAAGTTCTATTCGCCTTGAGGCTGCTTTTAGCTGGTTACTTGTTAGTAAAAGATGATTCGTGCTTTTTTGTCTGTTAAAGCGTGATGAATGTGCTTACTCCATTATGAATGGTAGTTTTACCTCCCGTCTCAAAACTTGCTTCTGGGCATGTGCGGGTTTAAAAACGTCGTTTTCCCCACACACTATCATTTTCATTGACACAAAAAATGACATTTTGAAAAACGACACAAAAAATTCGAGCATGTTCGAATTTTTTTTTGGTCGTTTTTCTGAAGACATAAAACGACATTTTCCCCACACACTATCATTTTAAATGACGTTTTCAAAAACGTCATTTTTTTTCATCACAAAAAACGATCGTCTGTATGGGGCATAACGCAGCAGGAGGATCATTTTTGCAGTGGATGCACAGTAAAGTAGATTTTTATTCTCAGAGAATATGTGCAGGAACTCCCCCTTTCCAAGTTACCCCTTGTCTCCTCCCCTATCAACCTCTAAGCACCATTCATTGGTTCCATTACCTACCCACCTTTCAGGACCACCCCTTTTAGAGAATACAGAAGCATGTAACATTTGGGTACTAAGGCCCAGATTCTTAAAGGACTTGCGACGGTGCAACGCCATGTACGCCGTCCTAAGTCCTAATCTGGGCCGTCGTATCTAAGCGACTATATAATTCTATTCCTTGAGGTTTTTTCTAATATTTTTAAGAATCAGTTACGCATAGATAAGCATTAGATCTGACAGGCGTAAGGCTCTTACGCCGTCGGATCTTAAATGCATTTTTTTTTTTGCCGCTAGGTGTCGCCACCGTAATTTTCCCCATTGAGTATGCAAATTAGCTAGATACGCGAATTCCCGAACGTACGCCCGGCCGACGCAGTGAAGTTACGACGTTTACGTTAGGCTTGTCCCGGCATAAAGTTGCCCCTGGGTCTATGAGGCGCAGCCAATGTTAAGTATGGCCGTCGTTCCCGCATCGAAATTTGAAAATTCACGTTGTTTGCGTAAGTCGTCCGTGAATAGGGCTGGACGCCAGTCGAAACCAATGACGTCCTTGCGACGTCATTTGGAGCAATGCACCCTGGGATGGCGCATACGCATTAGGTTCGGCGTGGGAACGCGCCTAATTTAAATGCTATACGCCCCCTACCTGCCTAATTTGAATTAGGCGGGCTTGCGCCGGGGGATTTACGCTACGCCGCCGCAACTTTACAGGCAAGTGCTTTGTGAATAAAGCACTTGCGTGTAAAACTTGCGGCGGCGTAACGTAAATCAAATACGTTACGCCCGCCCAATTATACGCCCATCTACGTGAATCTGCCCCTAAGTAATCTGTATGGAACTATGATAACAAGAACAGCAGTAAAATAGATCTCCTGCAGCCAGCAACACTAGACCCCCCCAGCCACAATAGATCCTCCCAGCAACAATAGACCCCCAGCAGCAAAAATGTATCCCCCGCAGCCAGAATCAATAGACCCCCCACATCAACAATAGATCCATCCAGCAACAATGGACCACATACAACAAAATACCTTCCTCAACAAAACATAGACCCCCCTGCAGCAACAACAGATCTCCCCACAGACAGCATCAATATACCTTCCATCTAGGGTTGCCACCTGTTCGGGATTCACCCGGACAGTTCAAGTTTGGAAACATGCGTCCGGGTTTTAGACTTTCTGAGACCCGGACACATTATTCAGACCGGACTAAGTCTCCCCCTTCTCTCTCCTGCCTCTAATGCCCCATACACACGGGAATTCCATTCAAGCTGTCTTGCATACACACTGTCAGACCAAATTCCAACTGTCCAAAATGCGGTGACGTAAAACACTATGACGTGCCGAGAGAAATGAAGTTCAATGCTTCCGAGCATGCGTTGACTTGATTCTGAGCATGCGTGTTTTTTCACTGTTGGAGTTGCACACAGATGATAAGAATTTCCTATAGTTTTTTTTTTCCATCGGAAAAAAATAAAACATGTTCTATTTCTAAACACAGAGGGAACAAAGTCTGATGGGGCCCACACATGATCGGAATTTCCGATAAAAAAAAGTCCATCAGACTTTTTTTATCGGAAATTCCGATCGTGTTTATGTGGCATAAGTGCGTACACTAAGGTAAATCAGGGTCCTCAGAGCACTCATTACATCAGAGCTCCCCTTTACAGCAGAGGCCACAGTGTTACCCCTTACATCAGAGTCCTCTCTGTACACCAGAGCATCCCTTATGTTAGAGTCCCCAGAGTCCTACCTTATATCAGAGTCTGCAGAGTCCCCCCTTACAGTGAAAGGGAACTCTGCGAGTTCAGATGTAAAAGGGGAACTCTGTGGACTCTGATGTAAAGGGGGACTCTTGTGATTAACGTCATATGATTAGAAATGTTATTTAATAACATTGCACAGTTTATCTATGCATACTATGAAAAAAAATTGCTGTGATGCTGAAGTGTTCAGGTTTGACTAAGGCCTAGTACACACGAGAGGATTTATCTGCGGATACGGTCCACCGGACCGTTTCCGCGGATAAATCCTCTCGAGGATTTCCACGGATTTGGATCCGATGGAGTGTACTCACCATCGGATCGAAATCCGCGCCAAAATCCCCTCGCGATGACGTGTCGCGCCGTCACCGCGATTATGACGCGGCGACGTGCGCGACGCTGTCATATAAGGAATTCCACACATGCGTCAAATCATTACGACGCATGCGGGGGATCCCTTCGGACGGATTGATCCGGTGAGTCTGTACAGACCAGCGGATCAATCCGTTGGGATGGATTCAAGCGGATAGATTTTAAAGCATGTCTTCAAATTTTTATCCGCTTGAAATCCATCCCAGGGGATAAAAATCAGCGGAAACAGATCTGCTGGATTGTACACACCAGGGGATCTATCCGCTGGAGCCGGTCCGCGGATCAATTCCAACGGATGGATCCTCTCGTGTGTATGGGGCCTTAAAGCGGAGTTCCACCCAAAATTGGAACTTCCGCTTATCCCACTCCTCACCCCCTTACATGCCACATTTGGCATGTAATTTGTTTTGGGGGGGAGTGGGGGCTTCAGGAGGAGTGGGACTTCCTGTCCCACTTCCTCCTTCCGGTCAGGCGATTAAGCTTAATCGCCTACAGGGAGGGGCTGCTGTAGGCGATCGCCTAGGACACGTCACAGGTCCTAGGCAATCTCCTGTCCAATCAGACGGTGCAGGGCTGGGCCGCGCCGCGCGCGCATGTGCAGTGTCGCTCACGCATGCGCAGTGGGTGCCCGGCCATGAAGCCGAAAGCTGTCACGGCCGGGTGCCCACAGTTAAAATGAAGACGCCGGCCGGGGAGGGGGGGAGAGGAGCGGGGACCCGGCCGGCGCGTCGCTGGAACGCTGGAGCAGGTAAGTGTATGTTTATTAAAAGCCAGCAGCTACACTTTTTGTAGCTGCTGACTTTTAATAAACATAAAAATTGTCTGGAACACCCCTTTAAAGAAAAGGTGGCAACCCTACTTCCAGCAGCCAACAACAATAGCCCCCTCCCTTAACAGTAGATCCCTCCCAGCAACATAAGACACACCCTCAGCAAAAATAGATCCCCTCCAGTGACAATGGATCCCCCAGCAGCCAGCATCAACAGACCCTGCAGCACACCCCACACCCCTTGCCATTACATACATTCAGTGCTTGATGTGCTGGAACCTGCGTTCCTGATGAAAAAAAGTCCTGTAGTAAAGTAATATGATTGCAGCATGTGAACACCCCTGTCTGCGGCCTTTGCAACTTAAGAGGGGGTGGTTGGGGGCGGGTGCTAGAATGGTGGTTTAACCATGTGTTTTTACCCCCCCCCCCCACACACAACTGCAGGTTTAACCAAACTGTATCTGGGACACAGACTGCAATGAAATCCTGACAGAGGTGCTAACCCCCTCACCACTCTATACACATATTTCCCTTTAGTTACATTTTAGTTCCCCACCATGTATTCCTTTTACATTAATATACATACAGTGAAAAATAAATAATACATTTTAGGTAAATCTGTCTGACAATTTTCAGATACATTACTCACCATAGATTTTCAGGTATACATGTGTATCACCATAATTATCCGCTTGCATCTTCACTATGTAATTTCCCTCATCAGTTCTATTTAGGTTGGAGATCTGTAGAGATCCATTGGGGAAAGGTGTCATCCTACTATGGAACAGACGTCCAGGAATTGTTGGATTTGCACCAGGGAATGGGCTATATGTAAGGATTTGATCATCTCTGCCTGAGCTCGGTCCTTTATACCAAATAAAAGTCACAATTTTCCCAGTAATCCCAGTAACACTCAGAGTGACAGATCCTCCGATGACCGGATTCTGAGGGATCAGCTGAACACTCATCATTCCACTGGACACATCCACCAACACACCGAGGAGAACTGCAAGAGAAAGTGACACATAAGAAGATCAGAGATTGTATGTCTCAAATATAAAGAAATATAAAATTATAGTGTAACCAGTCCATTTACAGCTCACATAGGAAAAAGAGAAATATTTCTGTACTGTTCTGATTGGTCAACCAATACTGAGCTGTAATTTATAACACATTAAAAAATAAAAATGTGAACATGTGAAAATTAAAAAGAAAAGGATCTGGTTGTACAGAGATCCTGATGCACAGTAGTAATGAGCTGCACTGCCCTGGGTTCAGTTTGAGCGGAATTCAGAAAAGTTCAAACAACTTTGGATGCATAACCCGAACCCTACTGAAATCAATTGGAGGCAAATCTGTAAAAATAAAAATACCCATTTTCTGGGATAAGGGCTGGTTCACACCAGATGCAGTGCAGTGCGTTTTTATTCTGCATCAAAAATGCATGGGCAGTGTTAAACATGGAATCTAATGGCCCTAGCTAACATCAATGGGCCGGATTCAAGAAGCAATTGCGCCTGTGTAACCATAGGTTACACAGCGCAATTGCTTACTTGCCCCGGCCTAACGAGTGCTCCTGATTCAGGAACCTCGTTACGCCGACTGCAGCCTAAGATCTGCGCGGCATAAGGCTCTTATGCCCGCATATCTTAGGCTGCATTCTTGCGGTGGACGCTAGGTGGCGTTCACGTTGTGCTCAGTGTATAGTATGCAAATTGCATACTAACACCGATTCACAACGTTGCGCGAGCCCTGCGTACGCAATTTAAGTACGGAGGTTTTCGCGCAAGGCTGCCCCTGCTATTAGCATGTTACGTATACCCGTCGTTCCCGCGTCGCGAAATTCGAATTTTACGTACTTTGCGTAAGTGAATCGTGAATGGCGCTGGACGCCATTCACGTTCACTTTGAAGCGAATTACGTCCTTGCGACGTCATTTGCCGCAATGCACGTCGGGAAAGTTTCCCGACGGAGAATGCGCGCTACGATCGGTGCAGGAATGCGCCTAATTTAAATGATTCCCGCCCCCTACGGGATAATTTAAATTGCGTGCTCTAGCGCCGGGCATTTTGCCGGCGCGCCCGCGCAATTCACGGAGCTTCTGCTCCGTGAATCAAGGGCAGCGGAGCAAATTTGCGGGGGCGCAGGGCAAAAACGTTGCCCTGCGCCTCCGTAAATAATGGGCAATTCTACCTGAATCCGGCCAAGTGCAGTCAGTAAAAGTACAACATGTTGCATTTTCTCTGTGTGGAATTCATCTGGAATGGGGGAAAAGGCACTGGAACGCACATGTCTTCAACTGAGATGAAGAAAAAAAGAGGGGAAAATGCACCAGAATGCATCAAAAACACGCATGCAGAAACGGATCTGCGATGCAGAAATTGTGGTGTGAAAATCTATGATGTAATCCTTGTACACACTATTAGTTTTTATCCCAGCGGGTATAACAGCGGGTATAATGTAGTTTTATCCCAGTGGGTATAATGTAGTTTAATCCCAGTGGGTATAACAGTCGGTATAATGTAGTTTAATCCCAGTGGGTATAACAGTGGGTATAATGTAGTTTAATCCCAATGGGTATAACAGTGGGTATAATGTAGTTTAATCCGTGTGGGTATAACAGTGGGTATAATGTAGTTTAATCCCAGTGGGTATAATGTAGTTTAATCCCAATGGGTATAACAGTGGGTATAATGTAGTTTAATCCCAGTGGGTATAATGTAGTTTAATCCCAATGGGTATAACAGTGGGTATAATGTAGTTTAATCCCAGTGAGTATAACTATTCTGAATCGGCTACAAAGGCTATGAATGTATTTTTCAGTAGCACATGGAGCTCATTGCCCTGAAGAGATTATCCATCCCAAATCACCTTTCCAGATAGCTTACTCAGTCACAACTCACATGAAAGAAGATCTGGCGATGTTTATTCGTCGTATGATCCGTAGAATGCAAGTTACAACAGGTAAAAGAACGATTCTTACATGCAGGTAGAAGAAACATACAGGTCACATGAAGTACAGCATTGAAATGACTGATACAGAAAAGAGGGGGAGGAGACTGAGCAGCATGCAAACTAAGGAATGCCACAAGAGTCAAACTAGATAGGGATTAAAGAGACATTACATAATAAAAATAATATCATGTAACATGACACTCCCCGCCTGAAATCTTTAGATTTCAAAGTCTATTACATATATAAAGATAAGTCCAACTTGAACCTGTAGGGAAAGAAACGTTAAAGGTAAAACTGGTGTGTAAACCATAGATACGAGATACCCGCAAACACAAGAAGGTATGCAGTAAATGAACAATGAAACATGACGTCCAAAAAACAGATGGCTTGAGTCCTGCAGTCTATCGTTTGTAATCGTGGGACTTCAACAGTAGCACAGTCAATAGTGATAGTGATATTCTCCCCGCCATAGCGGGTATAGCCGGTACTCCTGCCTAAGTCACTCATTATGACTTCAGCTATTTCCACTGCTAGCACAGCTGCACAAAGTTCAAGTCTGGGTATGGTATGTGCGGGTTTTGGTGTTAGCTTTGTCTTGCCTAGAACAAAGTTGCAGTGTATGTCTCCATTAACTCCTGAGGTCTTCAAATAGGCCACTGCAGCTATAGCTTCAACTGATGCATCAGAGAAAATATGGATTTCCCTCTGGACAGCGGCTGAGATGGAGACTGGGGCATAGCAACGTGGAATTTGGAGCTGTTCTAATGTCTTCAGAGAACCTCTCCATTTCTCCCATCTTTGTTGTTTCTCAATAGGTAACGGAGTGTCCCAATCTAGGTTATCAGTAGTAAGCTGTCTTAATAACATCTTACCTTGGATGGTGACTGGGGCTATAAATCCCAGTGGGTCGTAGATGCTGTTCACTACGGACAAGACTCCTCTCTTGGTGAAGGGTTTGTCACAGGTTGACACCTGGAAGGTGAATGTGTCTACTTTGATGTTCCACAGCAGACCTAGACTTCTCTGCATAGGGGGTGTGTCTGACCCAAGGTCAAGGTCTTTCACACTGGCGGCATAGTCCTCAGGGTGAAATGCATTCATTAGCTCTTGGCTGTTAGATATAATTTTGTGAAGTCTCAAGTTTGCTACAGCTAGCATCTCCTTTGTTCTGGTAAGAAGATTAATTGCTTCTTTAGCAGTAGGAAAGGATTTGAGCCCGTCATCTACGTAAAAGTTCCTTTCAACAAATTGACGAGCATCGGATCCATACTCAGCTTCTCCAAGCTGAGCTGTCTTTTTTAGTCCATAGATTGCTACAGCTGGGGAAGGGCTGTTCCCAAAGACATGTACCCTCATTCGGTAATCAATTACCTCTTTGTTGATGTCGTTGTCCTTGTGCCATAGAAACCTGAGGTAATTCCTGTTATCTTCCTTGACGATGAAGCAGTGGAACATTTGTTGAATGTCGGCCATCACCGCTACAGGTTCTTGACGAAAGCGAATTAGGACTCCAATGAGGTTGTTGTTCAAGTTGGGCCCTGTGAGGAGCATGTCGTTAAGTGAGAAGCCTTCATGTTGGGCACTGGAGTCAAAGACAACTCTGATTTGGTCTGGCTTTCGTGGGTGATACACACCGAAGGAAGGGAGGTACCAGCATTCTTCTCCTTCTTTCAATGGGGGTGCGGGTTCGGCATGACCCCTGTCAAAGATATTCTGTATGAAGTCCACAAAATGTCTTTCCATCTCTGGCTTCCTGCTTAAGGTACGCTTTAAGGAGGAGAATCTTTTGACTGCTTGATGTAGATTGTTTGGTAGCTTCTCTCTCGGGAGGCGAAAGGGTAGGGGTGCTACCCAGCTATTGGAATCTTCCTGAAAGAACTCATTGTCCATTACTTTAAGGAATTCTTTGTCTTCTGCCGAAGGAACCAACTTGTCGTCTTCACTGCTTACGTTGAAAACTGTAGAACCAAAGCTGTCATCGTAGGTGCGGGAAAGGTTTGTGTTGCCATGTTGCAACTTGCAGCTAGTTACCTTCTCCTTTACCCAGTAGTGATGTGGGCATGGCTCAAAGTGAGTATTACGACCATTTGGCAATACATTTGTCTTGAATGAAGAAATGTTAGTAGGCTTTTTCATTTTGCCTATACAGACGTTGCCTATGATGACCCAGCCTAAGTCCAGGTACTGGGCGAATGGGGCCTCTGGAGGTCCGCTGACCTGCCTGTGTACCTTGTGGATCCTTAGAATATCTCTTCCCAGCAGAAGAAGGATTTTAGCATCTTTGTCAAGTGGTGGGATTTCACTGGCTATTGACCTTAGATGAGGGTGGTAGAAGGCAACTTCTGGTGTAGGTATTTCTTCTTTGTTGGCTGGTATCTGGTTACACTCTACAAGTGTAGGTAAGGGTAATTGTAGGTTGTTTTCTAGGGAGGACACAATAAATCCATGAGCCCTTCTTCCAAAAACCTCTGTAGTTCCACTACAAGTGCCTAATGTGTAAGGGTGAACCTCTCCTTTTGTGCAAAATAGATCGAACAGTTCGGATCGTGCAAGCGATCGATTGCTTTGATCGTCTAAGATAGCATACACCCTTAAAGTCTTTTCTGGCTGATCCTTGTGATGAATATTCACTAGGCATATTTTAGCGCAAGATTTGTCACAGTGGTCTTCCCCACAGACTTCAGTGCACGAAGAAAATACCATGGTGGAATTAGGTACGTGATCTGTACTCTTCCCGCTGTGGTTCTGCCCAGGAGGAAGGTCTGCATGTTGTGAAGGATTGGACTCAAGGGGATGGAGTGCTTGCACATGGTCCTCGGAACCGCACTCTATGCACTTGATAGGAGTTTTACATTCCTTGGCAAAGTGATCGGTGGAAGCACAGCATCTATAACATACCCCAAAAGTCTTTAGGAGTTCCTTTCGTTCTTGTAGGGGCTTCTTTCTGAAACCGATACATTTTTTGAGGGGATGAGGCTTCTTGTGGATGGGACATAATCGGTTTGGGTTTTCGATCTTGCCACTCTTGTTTGGGGCGGGAGTGGGAATAATGTCTGTCTTCCTAACGGACACGGGACCTCTGCGGTTCCTGTAGCTAGTATGTAGGTTGTCACCTTTAGGTGAGGGAGTATTGAACTCGCTGAATGCAAAACTAGGATCGTTCTTGGTGTCAGCAATGTTCCTGACGAAATTGCAGAAGTAGGAGAACGGGGGAAAGGAAACCTTGTTTTCCCGTTTGTATGATGACCCAACTTGGATCCACTTTTCTTGTAGGCCATGCGGAAGCTTGCAAACGATAGGGTTAACTCCTCGAGCAGTGTCCAGGTAACTGAGGCCAGGTAGCTTAGGGTCAGTTTTGGCAAGCTGGACTTCGAGAAGAAGGTCGCTGAGTCTCTGGAACTCTATATTGTCCTTACCAGATATCCTTGGGAAATTTTCCAATCGTTTGAGCAATGCATTCTCTATGGCTTCAGGACTACCGTAAGTCTGTTCTAGACGCTCCCATGCTGCGGTGAGACCTGCAGTTGGATTGTCGATGTAAACTGACCTGAGGCTCTTGACACGTTCTGTTGACTGTGGGCCAAGCAACCCGATCAGCAGATCCAGCTCACGATCGGCAGTAAAACCGATACCGCCTAATGTAGTTTTGAAAGCGGCTTTCCAGCTTCTATAATTTTCAGGATGGTCGTCGAAGTTTACTAGGCCTGACTTGGCGAGCTCATGTCGAAGTAAGTACTTTACTACCTCTGTTGCCTCTGACTTTACATAGGAGGTTGCTGGTTGATTGTTGTGGATAGCATTGTTTATGGTATCGTTGCAAAGAGACGTGGGAAGATATGGTGCAGCAAGGGCATTCAGCTGAATTGTTGGGTGAAGGTCTGGAACAGTACTGTTAGCAGGAGGCTGGCGGCTTGCTTGCGGATTAGTGTGCCGTTTTGTGACATATGCGGGATCAGCATGACAGTCGGGAGCTGCACTGGGGTGGGTTTGCATGTAGGAAGTGGCTGGAACAGCTTTTACCTGATGATGTGGTGAAGTCCTTGCGTTGCCGTGAAACGTGGAGGTAATTGAGTGTTCACTGCTGTGGTTTAGAACATAGTTCTTAGTGCGTTCAAAAGGATCTTCTACATCTGCCTTGACGCTGACCCTTTCGCTAGCATCTTCATCTGCACCGATAGCTTGTTCCAAAACCTTTAGTTTTGCTGCAGCTGCCTCGTAGTTGCTCTGTTCCTTTAAAGCTTCAATTGCTGCCCTTTGACGTGCCGTTTGAGCTTCTATTGCTGCCTTTTGATGCGCTGCCTCGGCTTCCATTACTGCCTTTTGATGCGCTGCCTCGGTTTCCATTACTGCCTTTTGATGCGCTGCCTCGGTTTCCATTACTGCCTTTTGATGCGCTGCCTCGGTTTCCATTTCTGCTCTCTTTTTTGCATATGCGGCCCGTACCTTGATAGCCTCTGCTTCGGCGCGGGCATTCATTAGCTGTTCACTAAGCGTTGAGTGCCTTGAACTTCGGGATCTAGAGGAACCTTTAGAACGTCTGGTGGATACAGATTTGTGAGATACAGTGTCCCGTGGCAGCATTAATTTTGCTTCTGCCTTTGCTTTAGTTCGCTGGATAAAGCTTTCTCTTTCCTCATTAAGAAGCTGGGCATTGTTAAGTTGCTCTAAGGACTCCTCAGTGTTGATGCTTTGCAGAATAGTTTTATATTTGTTGCTTGTAGTCTGGTACAGTTCGTATGAGGCAGAGAGATGCTTTATGGCGCCCTCTAGTTGCAGTACCTCATGGCTGGGACATGAAATCACATCAATGTGGGTGAGGATTTTATCCCAAATCTGCTTCAAACTGGTTGCTAGTTCAGTTCTCATGGATTCATAGTTCTCTTTAACCTTCCAAGTGGGTTTCACAGAGCGTTTGGTCAATGCAGTGGACTCTGGGTCCTCATCCTGGCTTTCTCTGTGTGAAGCATGCTGTGGTGTTTCATCACACACTGAGCCCTTTCCACTCATGATGGCCTGCAGTACACAGGCTTGGCTGTAGCAGTGAAGAGTGTCTGTATACTGTGAGGAGCTGTAACAAGCTGTGCTGGGGTTGTATGCAGAATTCTCATGCAATACACACAGTTACACTTCCCTATGATCTGTCCTGTGACGCAGTTATCTCTGTGCAGGCTGCTGGATACGTTCTTTTACTATTCTGAATCGGCTACAAAGGCTATGAATGTATTTTTCAGTAGCACATGGAGCTCATTGCCCTGAAGAGATTATCCATCCCAAATCACCTTTCCAGATAGCTTACTCAGTCACAACTCACATGAAAGAAGATCTGGCGATGTTTATTCGTCGTATGATCCGTAGAATGCAAGTTACAACAGGTAAAAGAACGATTCTTACATGCAGGTAGAAGAAACATACAGGTCACATGAAGTACAGCATTGAAATGACTGATACAGAAAAGAGGGGGAGGAGACTGAGCAGCATGCAAACTAAGGAATGCCACAAGAGTCAAACTAGATAGGGATTAAAGAGACAGTACATAATAAAAATAATATCATGTAACATGACAATAACAGTGGGTATAATGTAGTTTAATCCCAGTGAGTATAACAGTGGGTATAATGTAGTTTAATCCCAGTGGGTATAACAGTGGGTATAATGTAGTTTAATCTCAGTGGGTATAACAGTCGGCAGGGCAGGATTTAGGGTGGTGGGGGGCCCTGGGCTTGAGTCACTTTCGGGCCCTCCCTTCTATACATTACTTTAAATAGAATAAAATGATACATACACAAGCTATGTATTAGAGCTACACAATTCTGGATAAACACATGATGCACACTACGGTTTCATTTTTTAATGTAGAACGTCTGCCCATTGACCCATACACTAAGTGTGACCAGGGCCGCCATCAGGGGGGTACAGGCAGTACACCTGTACCTGTGCCATCCGGGTCCCCAGGGGCCCGGATGGCAACCCCCTTTAAAAAAAAAAAACTTTTTTTTTTTTTTTTTTAGGGGTCCGGAGGTCCCCGGGGGCAACCCCCCCTTTTTTTTATTTATTTTTTATAAAAATATATATATTTTTTTTTATTTTATTTTTTATTCAAGGGCCAAATTATTATTTTATTTTTTTAGAGGTCCCCAGGGGCCCGGATGACAATCCCCCTTTTTTTTTAATAAAAAAAATATCTTTTTTTTATATATTTTTTTTATTTCTTTTATTTTATATATATATATATATAAATTAATATTATTATTATTAAAGGGCCCAGAGGTCCCCAGGGCCCCAGATGGCAACCCCCCTTTTAAAAAAAAAAAATATATATATATATATATATATATTTTTTATATATATTTTTTATTTCTTTTTTTCTTTTTATTAAAGGGCCCAGATGGCTACCCCCTTTTTTTTATATATATTTTTATTTATTTCTTCTTTTTTTTGTAAAGGGCCTCCCCCCACTTCTCAGTTCGCGGCAGCCCACCCCGCTTCTCAATTTCAAGCGGCAGCACCCCCCCCTGGGTATAACAGTGGTGGGTATAATGTAGTTTTATCTCAGTGGGTATAACAATCGGTATAATGTAGTTTAATCCCAGTGGGTATAATGTAGTTTAATCCCAGTGGGCATAACAGTGGGTATAATGTAGTTTAATCCCAGTGAGTATAACAGTGGGTATAATGTAGTTTAATCCCAGTGGGCATAACAGTGGGTATAATATAGTTTTATCCCAGTGGGTATAACAGTCGGTATAATGTAGTTTAATCCCAGTGGGTATAATGTAGCTTTATATCAGTGGGTATAATGTAGCTTTATAACAGTGGGTATAATGTAGTTTAATCCCAGTGGGTATAACAGTGGGTATAATGTAGTTTTATCCCAGTGGGTATAATGTAGTTTTATAACAGTGGGTAAAATGTGGTTTTATCCCAGTGGGTATAACAGCGGGTATAATGTAGGTTTATCCCAGTGGGTATAACAGCGGGTATAATGTAGTTGTATTCCAGTGGGTATAATGTATTTTTATCCCAGTGGAATGAACGGGGATGACAGCTCAGGTCGGAGCTGATGTACTAACAATTCAATGTCAGTACATCGATCTCCCCGGCTGTGCTATTGTGTTCTAACAGGGAGATGGCCCCTCCGCCAGGACACTCTGGTCAGCGCTCTCAGTCATTGGTTGAGAGCACTAATTTGGAGCTGGTTGGCAGACCTTTTTCGGTCATGACCCTTCGACTGTTGGACTTGCTGTCGTACACACAGGCTAAATGTCGGTTGGTTTCTATTGAACCGGCCGATGCTGCCCGACATTCGGCCCATGTGTACTAGGCTTAAGGGGGCACTTTGATGTGCATTGCTCTTACAAAACGGAAGTGAAAGGGAAAAAGGAGAGGTTTAGGAGCTCACAGATGTTATAAGGAGACAGAAAAACACAGTAAAGCCTCATACACACGATCGGACTTTCATCGGACAAATATGTGTTTTTTTGCCCAAAGAGCGTTGTCCGTGAACTTGTGCATACAGAAGGTAGAACATTTTCAGCCAACATTCACAAAACTATGTGTTTTTTCTGCTCTTTAGCGGCACCCTTTGGGCAACTTCTGCTAATTTTGTCTGATGGTTAGCATTGGCTCGGAGCATGCGTGTTTGTACTTTGGATTTTAGTCCGACGGACTTGTATACACATGATCGGATAATCCGACGGAACACATTTGTTGTCGGACATTCCTCTGTAACTCAAAACATGCAACCTGTAGAATTTTTTAAACATCGCCTATGGAGATTTTTAAGGGTAAAAGTTAAACACAGAGATCCACATCCCGTCAGGGAGAGGAGACCAATGCTGTGTCTCTTGTACATAGGGACAACCATCGGTCACCTCCCCCAGCCAGTCCCCTCCCCCCACAGTAAGAATCACCTAGCAGGGTACATATTTAACCCCTTGATCGCCCCCTAGTGTTAACCCCTTTCCCAGTCACATTTATACAGTAAGCAGTGCAGTTTTATAGCACTGTTCGCTGTATAAATGTGAATGGTCCCAAAAATGTGTCAAAAGTGTCCGATGTGTCCGCCGTAATATCGCAGTCCTGACAAAAATCGCAGATCGTCGTCATTACTAGTAAAAAAAAAAATAATAAAAAAAATTCTATCCCCTATTTTGTAGGCGCTATAACGTTTGCGAAAACCAATCACTATACGCTTATTGCGATTTTTTATACCAAAAATATGTAGAAGAATACGTAGCGGCCTAAACTGAGAAAAAAAATATATATTTTTTTGGGGATATTTATTATAGCAAAAAGTAAAAAATATTGTTTGTTTTTTTTTCAATATTGTTGCTCTATTTTTGTTTACAGCGCAAAAAAACAAAAAACAAAACGCAGAGGTGATCAAATACCACCAAAAGAAAGCTCTATATGTGGGGAAAAAAAGGACGTAAATTTTGTTTGGGAGCCACGTCGTACGACCGCGCAATTGTCATTCAAAGCGTGACAGTGCTGAAAGCTGACAGTTCACTTGAGCAGGAAGGGGGTATATGTGCCCAGTAAGCAAGTGGTTAAAAAATAAATAAAAAATAAACCTTTACAACCACTTTAACTCCAAGGAAAAAATGGATGTGTTTATGGGTATAAGGTTTACCCACAATGCCATGTTTTTCTCACACAGTTAAGAGGGAGAATGAGAATCCGCGCGGGCCGGCGTATAGCGGGCACCCCAAGCTGAGGAGGGAAGTATAGGGAAAATATTAAATTTTGGATGTCTTGCCCGGCGTCCATCGGCGGCCTAGTCCGGCATCTGTCTGCGGCCTTGCGCGGGTCCGTCCAGCCTTTCGCATAGTCCGTCTGCTGTCTTGCCCGGCGGCCTTGTCCGGCATCCATCTGCGGCCTTGTGCGGGGTCCGTCTAGCCTTGTGGGTGTCCGTCTGCGGCGGGGTCCGTCGAGGGGTTGCAGCGTCGTGTGTTCGAATTTTAACGCGCTGTGCAGAGCCGGATTTCCTGCGCACTCGGCTTCACTCGGCTTCTCTCGGCTCCTCTCACGTGTCTGCGGGCGGAGCCGAGCCTAGCCGAGTGCGCAGTACACTCGGCTCGGACAATGTCGGAGATGTCGGAAACAATGTCGGAGACAGCGGGGATCGGCGGGGTATCAGCGTATATGGCGCACTCACGATTTTTTCCTGATCTTAAGGGGAAAAAAGTGCGCGGTATACGCCGATAAATACGGTATTTACTGTGAAATTACTGGTAGGAAGTTATAACTTCAAACGAATACTTCAGTAATTTGTCCGTACACACAAGGAGACATGTCCGATGAAAACGGTTTTCATCGGACATGTCTCCTGGGAGCTTTTGGTCTGATGTGTGTACACACCATCAGACCAAAATCCCCGTGGACAGAGAACGCGGTGACGTAGAAGACACCGACGTTCTCAAACACGGAGGTGCAATGCTTCCACGCATGCGTCGAATCAATTCGACGCATGCGCGGGATTTCGGGACGCTGGTTACACGTCATAACCAGCGGACATGTCCGATTAGGTGTACTAACCATCGGACATGTCCGACGGACATGTTTCCAGCGGACAAGTTTCTTAGCTTGCTAAGAAACTTTTGTCCGCTGGAAACCTGTCCGCTAGGCCGTACACACGGTCGGACATGTCCGCGGAAACTGGTTTCAGCGGACATGTTCGACCGTGTGTACGGGGCCTAAGCCACCTGCTTGAGTACAGTTTTTGAAAATATTACCTGACACAATAATAAAGGAGCCGAATAATTGTTGTTTGGTGATCATTTCTAATACATGACAAACTCAGACACAGAAATAAAAGAATAAACTTTTCGTATACTTTATGCTTTATCTCCGGGCCCCTCTGTGTGTCCTCTGGTCGGTGTGACTCCCTCTGTACTGGGAAGCTCACAATGTATTAGATGTGAAAGGGGAATTCCAGCAAGACTTCACAGTTAGCTGTAACCCTGCACAAACATTCTATTCATAGCATAACATATTCATTTTCCCATATGTAAAGTAGACTTCTGTGTTTAAAATTAATGAAAAAAATAAACTGCCCAATAAAATAATAAAAAGAATCTCTCACTACAATAATCATCTTCAATCTCTCACTGTTCCTGCAGAAAGCCCACTTGTAGGCAGGTGGAGTCTACCTTCTCCACTTCAGATGGCGCTATCCACAGTTGTTCTGCAGATGGAGAGGAATTCAGGCGAAACATGGTTCCTCTATGGTAGGGGTGTCAAACTCCACTTCATCGTGGGCCGCATCAGCAATATAGTTGCCCTCAAAGGGCCGCTTGTATCCGCTTGTATCTGGGTTTGCGCTACATACAGAGTTCAGGGGTGCACACTATGTACAGGGTGCAAAGTTCAGGGGTGCACACTATGTACAGGGTGCAAAGTTCAGGGGTGCACGCTATGTACAGGGTACAGAGTTCAGAGGTGCACACTATGTGCAGGGTGCAGAGTTCAGGGGTGCACACTATGTGCAGGGTGCAGAGTTCAGGGGTGCACACTATGTGCAGGGTGCAGAGTTCAGGGGTGCACACTATGTGCAGAGTTCAGGGGTGCACACTATGTGCAGGGTGCAGAGTTCAGGGGTGCACGCTATGTACAGGGTGCAGAGTTGAGGGGTGCACCCTATGTACAAGATGTAAAGTTCAGGGGTGCACGCTATGTACAGGATGCAGAATTCAGAGGTGCACGCTATGTACATGATGTAGAGTTCACGGGTGCACGCTATGTACAGGATGCAGAGTTCAGGGTTGCACGCTATGTACAGAATGCAGAGTTCAGGGGTGCATTCTAGGTACAGGATGCAGAGTTTAGGGGTGCACGCTATGTACAGGATGCAGAATTTAGGGGTGCATGCTATGTACAGGATGCAGAGTTCAGGGGTGCACGCTATGTACAGGATGTAGAGTTCAGGGGTGCATGCTATGTACAGGATGTAGAGTTCAGGGGTGCACGCTATGTACAGGATGCAGAGTTTAGGGGTGCACGCTATGTACAGGATGCAGAGTTCAGGGGTGCACGCTATGTACAGGATGTAGAGTTCAGGGGTGCACGCTATGTATAATGTGCAGAGTTCAGGGGTGCACTCCATGTCCAGGGGTGCACGCTATGTGCAGAGTTCAGGGGTGCACGCTATGTGCAGAGTTCAGTGGTGCACGCTATGTGCAGAGTTCAGGGGTGCACGCTATGTGCAGAGTTCAGTGGTGCACGCTATGTGCAGAGTTCAGTGGTGCACGCTATGTGCAGAGTTCATGCAAGCGAACTATGATTTCCAAGAGAGTGATATTAGTGGCTTTTTGATCATTGTAAAAAACAATGTAGAAAGGTGCTAATCACTGGCAGAGCTTCAGGGATCGTAATAGCAACCCCACCCATGCTCCAGGTGCCCGTGTGGCCTCCCTGTCACATTCGGTTTTGTGAGGGGGGTTGCAATCATAGAATCCGATCTCCTGTTTCTCCTCCTCTCCCTCCCACTGCTTTTAGCTGCTGCACAGAGAACCATACAGGGGATCGTTCCTCTAATTGCCCCAAGCTGCACTGATCACTCTCCCTGTGCATTATCCTCCCCCCAAAGCACTGCCTGCTTCACTCCTTTCCTCTCTCGTCAGCTGCTGCAGACACACAGGGTGATGTTTCCAGATGGAAGACAGGGCGAAAGGGTCGGTAAACGTTATATGTAATTTCCTGATTGATCACTCACTGTGCACATTGTCAACTGAAGCATAGTAAACTGAGTTTATTATGCTTTAGTTTGTGAATGAAATGGAAGCCTGTGTATTCATTGTGTTCAGCTAAGGCTGCAGAAAAAGAAACTGGGGAATGTGTTACCTCAGTCCATTTCTCCATCTCAAAAGTGAGACTTCAGGGGTCTATTTAGGCCCCTGATATGTCACCAAAGCCCCTCCCAAAAGCATAGTGAAAAAAAGCATGTAAATGTATCAAGGTGCCACTTTCGATATGGCTAAAAGACTACCGTTGGTAGATAAAAAAGGAACTTGGCTCCCTCCGGTGGCCAAATGTTGTATAGCCCCCTCCTGTTTGGTTTTTACCCTGGTGCAGCAATGAATGTTGGGAATTGAAGTGCAGGGAGATAGAGACTCCATTGCCCTGGTTAATGAACAGACTACAATATCCAGAGTGCAATTGTGTGATCCCAAAGTGCTTTGCATCCCGCACAGCCTGCTGGGGGAAGGAATTTAAGGAGGAGGACGTCTTTGGCTCGCTCTCTCTGGACCGCCTCTCCAAGCAAGTAGGAGGCCTATGTTGAGGCCTGCCTCTGGAAGCCAAGGCCTGAGAAGCCTGGCCCTACACACGCCTGTGCGGATCGCCCATCTTGAGTGGGGGATTTCTGACAGAGAGTCTGGGCTGCATCTAAGAGCAACTGGTTGCCTGTTTGATCGACAGCGAGTGACGGGCGTGTAAAGACCGAGAACTGTCAGTGGCGGAGAGGCCGAGGATCGGGATTCTACTGATGGAGTGTTCCGGAGAGGCCAGGCCTGGTTGGCACCTGCCCAACAATACTGACTGTGTTGCAGGAAGGGTGGATCATGTAGACTAGCCATTGTTACTTGAAGGCCCCACGCCACGTGCAGGATACTTTGCATCCGGCAGTGACTGTGCATTGACTGAATTGGTGCCTGCGCTGCCAGCACACTTTACATTTGACTTGGATGTTTCTTACTGTTTTCCCTTTGGATTGCAAATTGTTAATGTGCACCAACGAAAGGCTAGAGAAAACTCCAGTTAACGAGAGAGGACAATTGCGAACTGAGCTATTAAAGTAGGACACGTGTCCAGGAACTACCCACTAGGGGGAGTCTAGGAGTATAAAGACTTATGTGTACAGTTTAGTTGGTTTACAGTGGGGATCGAAAGTTTGGGCACCCCAGGTAAAAATTTGTATTAATGTGCATAACGAAGCCAAGGAAAGATGGAAAAATCTCCAAAAGGCATAAAATTACAGATTAGACATTCTTATAATATGTCAAAAAAAGTTAGATTTTATTTCCATCATTTACACTTTCAAAATTACAGAAAACAAAAAAATGGCATCTGCAAAAGTTTGGGCACCCTGCAGAATTTATAGCATGCACTGCCCCCTTTGCAAAGCTGAGACCTGCCAGTGTCATGGATTGTTCTCAATCATCGTCTGGGAAGACCAGGTAATGTCAATCTCAAAGGTTTTAAATGCCCAGACTCATCTGACCTTGCCCCAACAATCAGCACCATGGGTTCTTCTAAGCAGTTGTCTAGAAAACTGAAACTGAAAATAGTTGACCCTCACAAAGCTGGAGAAGGCTATAAGAAGATAGCAAAGCGTTTTCAGATATCATTATCCTCTGTTCGGAATGTAATTAAGAAATGGCAGTCATCAGGAACAGTGGAAGTTAAAGCAAGATCTGGAAGACCAAGAAAAATATCAGACAGAACAGCTCGCAGGATTGTGAGAAAAGCAATTCAAAACCCACATTTGACTGCACGATCCCTCCAGAAAGATCTGGCAGACACTGGAGTTGTGGTACACTATTCCACTATAAAGAGATACTTGTACAAATATGGTCTTCATGAAGAGTCATCAGAAGAAAACCTCTTCTTCTACGTCCTCACCACAAAAATCAGTGTTTGAACTTTGCAAATGAACATATAGACAAGCCTGATACATATTGGAAACAAGTTCTGTGGACCGATGAGGATAAAATAGATCTTTTTGGCCGGAATGAGCAAAGGTATGTTTGGAGAAGAAAGGGCACAGAATTTAATGAAAAGAACCTCTGTCCAACTGTGAAGCTTGGGGGTGGATCAATCATGCTTTGGGGTTGTATTGCAGCCAGTGGCACAGGGAACATTTCACGAGTAGAAGGAAAAATGGATTCAATAAAATTTCAGCAAATTTTGGATGGTAACTTGATGCCATCTGTGAAAAAGCTGAAGTTAAAGAGAGGATGGCTTCTACAAATGCATAGCGATCCTAAACACACCTCAAAATCCACAGGGGATTACATCAAGAGGTGGAAACTGAAGGTTTTGCCATGGCCTTCACAATCTCCTGACCTCAACATAATTGAAAATCTATGGATAGACCTTAAAAGAGCAGTGCGTGACAGACAGCCCAGAAGTCTCAAAGAACTGGAAGACTTTGTAAGGAAGAATGGGCAAAGATACCTCAAACAAGAATTAAAAGACTCTTGGCTGGCTACAAAAAGCGTTTACAAGCCCTGATACTTGCCAAAGGGGGCAGTACAAGATATTAACTCCAACCAAACTTTTGCAGACACCATTTTTTTGTTTTCTGTCATTTTGAAAGTGTAAATGATGGAAATAAAATCTAACTCTTTTTTACATATTATAAGAATGTCTAATCTGTAATTTGATGCCTTTTGAAAAAATTTCCATCTTTCCTTGGCTTCGTTATGCACATTAATACAAATTTTTACCTGGGGTGCCCAAACTTTCGATCCCCACTGTACATTGAATTTCCCTGTATTACTGTTTGTCAGGGCTGAGTGAGGCCTGGCGGAGAGGTGCTCCACTGCTAGTAGCGTTGCATTGGGGGAATCCCTCCGCTGTGCTCTTGATCAGGGCTGGCTGTATAGGTTGATTTAACCTCAAACTCTTTATCATTGACTCCAGCAGGGCCCTGCGGGAAGTCAACTGTTGATGTCTAACCCTGTCTAATTTCTTTTGATAAAGTAAACACTCACCATCTGGTTAAGCATAAACTTGTGTGGAGTTCCATCTTTTACCACTTGAGCAGGTGACCAGTGAAAGGTAACACCATTAACTGCATTGCATTATTATATGTTACCATTGTGGTCCCCAACTATCCAGTGGGTTCCATAATTGTTGGTGTTACCCAGTTGTGCCAAGGGAGGGTTCGAGACAAATTTTGGGGTTGATAGGCGGAGTGTAGACCCTAAACTAACCAGCAGCTCCAATGGGGGTAGTGCTACATAAACAACTAAGAAATTACAACAAATAATTTTAAAAAGATGTAAAAATAATAACAAAAATTAAGGTCTCATTCACACAGATCCGGTGTCCCATATAGTGTGAGTGAGCAGTTTGTGTGGCTGGAGCCGCCGGTTACTCCTTGGGGATGCTGTGGCTGTATGAACACAACCGCATGTCCTAGAGGTGACATGGGTGGGTAAGTGAATGTACACTGTATGCGGGGGCCGTACACCTATACGTACACGCCTGTCAAATTAGTACCTGCAACTGTGTTTGTACAGTTGCTGCATCTCCAAAGCATAACATTGGCTGCCTGCACACAGCTCCAGTCCAAAAAAATCTGGTTTGCACTGTACAGGACACCTTCTTTTATTATGTCAAAATGTGGACAGTTTCTCCATAATCTCTTGAATGACCCTCTCAATATGTGAATAAAGATAACTGAAATAACTCTTTAGCCACTTGGAGTATCTTGGTGCGTGGTAAAAGAGGCGGTTGGTAGTGGGGAGGCCCCAGGTCAACTTTTGCATTGGGGCCCACAAGTTTCAAGCTACCCCTCTGGTGCTAATTATTCTCTTTTCTATGGAGAAATATATGATGTTGCAGATCCTGAGCTGGATACACATCCCAGGCAAGTTAATAAGACATTTACAGCCAGTGCTTTTTTCTCAAAGAATAGGTGCAGGAACTCCTCCCTTCCAAGTCACCCCTTGACTCTGCTTTCTACCCACCTCTGAGAACCAACCCTTAGGTCCACCCATTACCCACCACCCAGTACAACCTATTTTAGTGAATACAGAACCAAGTATCATTTTGTGGTGCTAACTGTTTTGTATGGAATTTGTTAATGATAACAAGAAAGGCAGTAAAATAGACCTAACAACAATAGACACCCCAGTGACAATAGATCCACCCCAGGAACAATGGGTTCCCAACAGCCAGCATCAATAAACCCTTCAGCAGCCTCCCTTAACAGTAGATACCTCCCAGCAATGATTGACCCCTTGTAACATAAGACCAACCTCAGCAAAAATAGACCTCCCAGCAACAATATACCCCCCCCCTGCAAAAATAGATCCAATTTAGCAACAATAGATTCCCGAGCAGCCAGCATCAATAGACCCTCCAGCAGTCAGCAACAAAGACCCCTCCCAGCAACAATTGGCCCCCCAGCACCATAAGACCCACTTCCAGCAACAATAGATCCCCTACAAGCAACAGAAGACCTCCCCAGAAACAATAGACCCCCTTCCTCTGCAAAAATAGATCCTCTCCAGCAGCAATAGATTACCCAGCAGCCAGCATCAATAGACCCTCCAGCAGGCAGCAACAAAGATCCCTCCCAGTAACAATTGGCCCCCCAACAACATAAGACCCACTTCCAGCAACAATAGATCCCCTACAAGCAACAGAAGACCTCCCCAGAAACAATAGACCCCCTTCCTCTACAAAAATAGATTCTCTCCAGCAGCAATAGATTACCCAGCAGCCATCATCATTAGACCCTCCAGAAAACCCCAGAACCCCTTGCAATTCAGTTCTGGAGGTGCCAGAACTGCATTCCCCCATGTTTCTGCTGAAAAAAAGCCCTGATTATAGCCAGTACCAGCACTGCAGCAATGCAATGAAGAATGAGCACATCTCCTTCCATTCTCAGTGAGTGTCCATTGCTAGTCTTACCTGACACAGCAGCCCAGGGGCCAAACTGGTTTTGTTTGAAGATCATTTTCTCCCATCCACAAGTCTTCATATAACACACTTTCCCTTTCCTTTACCTTCTTGATCTGAATAGTTCTCGGGTTCCTCAGACTTCCTGGATTTCTTTTTTGGAATCCTGGAGTTTACTGGATCTGTAAATTTCCAATTACGTATGTTGTATATTGTATGTCTTGGTCTTCTGTGTCTGTGTGATCGTCTTTGTACTGGGCAGAGCAATATATGAATCATGCAATAAGAGGAAATCATGTAATACTTCATAGTCTGCAGTTGTTGCAACCAGTCTGTAGAGAAAAGGGGAACTGCCAGCTCCACCAGTTGATTTACTAAAACTGGAGGCTGCAAAATCTGGTACTGCTGTGTATGGTAGCCAATCAGCTTCTAACTTCAGCTTATTCAGTTAAACTTTGACCAAAAAAAACACTGCAAGCTGATTGGTTTCTATATAGAGCTGTACCAAATTGTGCACTCTCCAGTTTTAGTAAATCAACCCCAACTGTTCTGATTCCCAAACCAAAAAATAGGATTTTTGTACTCACCGTAAAATCCCTTTCTTTAAAGTCCATGGACGGACACAGCTCCTTTAGTCTTGACAAGTGGGTTATGTTCCGTCTATTAGGAGAGGACTAGACAGACATGTTAGATATACAAAAACATGTAATGATACCAAAGTTGAACAGCCCTGCCCAGGGGGCGGTCCCTCTGGTCATAACCCTTCACCCTGCGCTCAGCAGCTCAGTTCGTCAAAAAGCAGTACAAACTCAAACAGGAGGGGTGGGTGCTGTGTCCGTCCATGGACTTCGGAGAAAAAGATTTTACGGTTTTCTCTTTCGTCCATGGACGGACACAGCTCCTTTAGTCTTGACAAGTGGGACGTCCGCAAGCAGTGTTAAAAAACGAGGGGTGGGAACAGCAAGCAAACAAAGATTCTCAACGGAGGAGTTGCAACTTTAAACAGCCGCCTGCAAAATCTTGCGGCCAAAGCAAGCATCCACAGATGCATGCACGTCAACCTTGTAAAGTTTAGTGAAGGTGTGAACGGATGACCAGGTCGCCGACTTACACACCTTTGAGACAGACGATTGATGTCGAAAAGCCCAGGAGGCACCAATAACCCTGGTCGAATGCGCCGTGACAGGAAAGGGAGGGGCCCGCCCTTTTAGGGCATAAGCCTAAATCACAATCTGTCTGAGCCACGAGAAATGGTGGCCGACGAGACCGCCAGGCCTTTCTTTGGACCAGTCACAACACAAACAGTAAATCTGACCTCCGAAACTGAGCCGGAGCAGACAGATACACCCGCAGAGCACGTACCACGTCTAAGGAATGTAACGCAACCTCTTTGGCATGCGACGGCTGAGGACACAAGGATGGAAGTACAATGTCCTCATCCAAATGAAAAACTGATAAGCGATCTGACAAAGGTAGGTGGCGCTTTTGAGCTCGCACTCTGGCAGGCAATCCAACTAAGTCACTTTGTGAGATCGCTGGGACCGGCTCTGGAATTTTAAAAGCATTTGACGAAGTTTGAACTATACTGCAGTGAGGAGGAACCACTCTCGCGAGTGGTATCCAATATGTATGGTCTGTTGAATGCACCCTCAGAAGATTATGTGATGTCAGGAATTAGCAAATGGGAAGAGGCCTTGGGGCGGAATTTTTCTTTTAATCCAACGTAAACAGATTATCCTGTTGACATTCAACTCCTCGATCTGTACCAAAACTCAAGGAGCCAGTTATAAAATTCTTACACAATGGTATTATACCCCAGTAAGGCTTAATAAATTTGCAAAAGAAAACTCGGATCGGTGTTGGAGGTGTGGGAGAGAGTTGGGATCACTCTTACACATATTTTGGTCCTGTGAAAAAATGAGACACTATTGGGAGGAAGTGAGGAGAATATCACAAAAATGTACAGAATACCTGATACCAGATGAACCGCCTTTTTCCTGCTTCATTGCTCTCAGATTCCGGTCCGGAAATACAGGAAACTAGTGGTGTGCCATCTGATCAACCCGGCAAAAGTGGGAGTCATCCTGAGATGGAGGGACTCTAGACCTCCCTCCATAGCAGGATGGCTTAAGAGGACTCAGGAGATAGAGGCAATGGAGGATCTGGTCCTTTCGGCCCAAGATAGGAGGAAACAATATAATGAAACATGGACAGGATAGAAAATATTAATTAACTCAGAGGAAGGGAAGAGAATGTTGGAAGAGGGATGAGAGGAGAAAGGTAAATTCTTCCGAAAATGGATATCTATATAAGTGTATAGGGGATTATATAAGAGATCGCAAGGCCTACATCTCGAGGGGAAAATAATGGTAGTCTTGTTTTTTTTTTTTTGGGGGGGGGGGGGTTTGTTTTAGGTTTTTAGGTTAAGAAAGAAGGAGAGAGGGACATTGAAAGTATAGATTAACGATCCGATTATGCTGTTTAGATCAATGGAATAGGAAAAAATAGGTTTAGAAGTGTAAGTGGGTGTGTTATATCTGTATAGCTGTAATACCTGAACGTTGATTTTTATGGAATGTTTACTTTGTTTTGTATGTTTCTCTTTTTGATAAAAATAAAAATATAAGATATGAAAAAAAAGAGAAAAGCTGAAACCACCTTTGGAAGAAACGAAGGCTGCGGGTGTAGCACCGCTTTATCCTTATGGAGGATCAAGTAGGGGGACTTGCAAGACAAGGCCGCCAACTCAGAAACCCTCCTGACAGATGTAATGGCCACCAGAAAGGCAACTTTCTGAGAGAGTGTCAAAAGAGGAATCTCTCTGATGTTCTCAAAAGGGAGGTTTCTGAAGTATCGAGAGCACCAGATTCAAATACCACAGAGGTAGTGGTGGTCGAACCGGAGGGGCCACATGTCGGACCCCTTGCACAAACATACTCACCAGTGAATGAGCCGCCAGGGGTCATTGAAAGAAAACAGCCAAGGCTCAAATATGCCCCTTAATGGTGCTTAAGGCAAGTTTCTGATCCACTCCACGCTGTAGAAACAGCAGGATCCTGGAAACCGAACATACCTTTGGATGCCACTCAATCTCCTTACACATAGAGATGTAGGCCTTCCATGTGCAAAGGTAGATCTGCTGAGAAGATGACTTCCGTGCCCTCAGCATAGTGCGAATTACTGAATCCGACAGGCCTCAGTCCCTTAGTACCTGGCTTTCAATAGCCATGTCGTTAAAGCCAGCGACTAAAGCAAGATGAAGTATGGGACCTTACGACAGAATGTCCTCCCGCATCGGCAGTCGCCAAGGGGCACCTGCCACCAGGCGCACCAGGTTGACGTACCAGGGACGCCAAGGCCAATCTGGGGCAATTAGGATTATCGGAATCCCCTCGGTCTCCACTCTGCAGAGCAGACGAGGAAGAAGTTTCAGTGGGGGATAAGCATAGATCAGTTAAACTGTCCCCACGGGGCCACCAACGCGTCTGTTGCGTCCGCCCAGGGATCTTTTGACCTGGCCACAAACCCCAATACCTTCCGATTGAGTCGAGAAGCCAGGAGATCCATGTCTGGCGTGCCCCATTTTAGGCAAAGGAGTTGAAACACATCCGGTTGTAGCGACCATTCTCCTTGGTCCAGCATCTGGCTACTTAGGTAGTCTGCCTGACAGTTTTCTACGCCCGGAATCTATACGGCCGATAGAGCTGGCACGCTTGTTTCTGACCACCGCTGGATGTGAGTAACCTCCGATGCTGCAGCCGAGCTCCTTGTTCCTCCTTGATGGTTGACATACGCAACCGCCGTGGCGTTGTCCGACTGGATCCTGACTGGGCGCCCCTGTAGCCTCTGTGACCATGTGGAGAGGCCCTGCCTGATCACCCAAAGTTCAAGTACATTGATCGGCAGGCAGGATTTTTCCTGTGTCCAGTGACCTTGTGTCGACTGGACCCCCCAAACACTCCCCCCCAACCGGTCAGGCTGGCGTCTGTCGTGATCACCGTCCAGTGAAAGGGAAGGAATGACTTTCCGGGACTGAAGGACCGGAGATGTCAGCCACCAGACCAGGGAAGTCCTGACTAGTTGGCTCACCTGGATTTGACAATCCAGGGACAACGGAGACTTGTCCCACTTGGACAGGATCTCCTTCTGCAAGACTCGAGTGTGGAATTGAGCATACGGTACCACCTCAAAGGTCACCATGAGCCCCAGGACTTGCATGCAAAAGCACAGCGACGACCACCTGTAGGATGCCAACAGCTTTTCCACCACCTGAAGAGCCTGCAATTTTTCTAAAGGGAGAAAAACATTCGCCTCCGAAGAGTCGAGGATCAAGTCCAGGTATTCCAGGCGCTGAGTCGGCACCAACACCGACTTCTGGAGGTTCAGTACCCAACCAAATTCTTGAAGGGTCTGACTGACAGTCGCTACATCCTCCTCTAATTCTGAGTCTGAAGCAGCTCGTCCAGGTAGTCCACAATAGCGATACCTCGCTGTCTCAGCAAGGCCATAATCGGGGCGGGCACCTTGGTGAAAACCCTTGGTGCCGATTCCAGGCCAAAAGGGAGAGCCACAAATTGGTAGTGATTGTCCCCGACTGCAAAACGCAGAAATCTCTGATGTCTGATGCATATGGGGACATGCAAGTATGCGTCCTTGATGTCCAAGGACGCTAGAAAATCCCCTGGATGGAGTGCAGCGACTGATTAAACAAAAATCATACAATCTGGTATTGTACAAGAAACAATGTTGCGTTTGTACCCTCAGATTATTAAGTGTTTTTCAAGCGTTATTCGAGCGAAGCCTCATCTGCAATGCCAATGTGCTGGTAAAGCACCGCTAAGACCCTAACGTTTTAGGGCGTTTTTGCAGTGCCTCAGTATGAAAGGGTAAGGCGTTTTTATTTTCACAATCCAAGGTTTATTAAAGCAGAAATTAATTGTACAGATAAAAATTTGTAACAATTATAAGCATATAACATGTATTTGTCTACATTTGAAAGAATCATATACAGGAAGTTTATCTTAGGTGAGTTAATCAAATCACAGTAGAAAGTACAATTAAAAAGGGGGAAATTGGGGGGGAGGAGTGGTAGAGGAGAGATAGGGGAGGGGAGCAGGGGGGATATTCTAGGATAGGAAGGGTAGAGGGAAGGATAGGAAGGGAGGTAAGGTACTGTTTATTGAGGGACGGGCATATATAGTTTGCCACTAGAAGTTAAAAGGAGAAAAGGAGAAAAGAGGAACAACCAATTAATTCCGGGGCAGATTGAAGACATTTAAGGTACAGATGACACAGGGGGTGTAAAAATGAGGTTTGGGAGTACAGGTCAGAAGTGGGGTGATCTAGTGAGCAGCAAGTGACTCAAATTCTTTTGAGTAAGTGAAAGAGACCCAGGGCTGCCAGCTTTCAATGAAGTTAGTACTACATTCATTTTTCATAGCAATTAGTTCTTCCATTTTGTAAATGTAACGCACCTTTTCCAGCCAATCTCTGACAGTTGGGGTAAGATCCGTTTTCCAATGCAGCGGAATCAATGATTTTGCTGCTGTAAGCAAGTGTCTTGTTAAAGACTTTTTGTATTTTTGTATTGAAAAGGAGTTGATGTGTAGCAAGCAAGCTGCTGCGTTCAGAGTTATCTTAGTTTCATGGAAAGTAGCAAAGGACGGATGGACGGCCGCACACCAAAGAACTCTTGAGTTGTCTTTATTGAAGGAACATAAGCAAACACCGCAAATACACAGCAGAAATCAAAAACAGCCGACGCGTTTCACACTTAGTGCTTATTCATATCTTAGTTTCAGTGATGTGTTTAATCCAAGTGGAAATCTCCTTCCAAAATTTGTGGATTGAGGGACATTCCCACCATATGTGCAGGAAGGTACCTACTTCTGCTTTGCAGCGCCAACAGGTGTCAGAGATTGTCGGGACCATTTATTAGCTTTCAATGGTGTGCTAGTAATTTATATGAAGTTTCTTGGTGTTTGGTGCTCAGCGAACATTTGTGTGCGAATATGCATGCCCTTTCCCATTGGCGTTCAGTGAACTGCTGACCTAGATCTCTCTCCCACTTCTCTTTATGTTTGGTAGCTTCTTTAGAGTTGTGTGAGTTCAGCCATGTGTAGGTTAAGGAAGTTGTTTTTAGTATCGGAGACCTTCTACGGCAAATGTCTTCAAGGGGTGACAACTTTTGGGAATATGATGATTTATGTTTGCTATTTACAAGGAAATTCCTGAGTTGCAGGTAGAACCAGGGGTTTGGGGAGTCTCCAAACTCAGTTTTAAGGGTTTCAAATGGTTTAACCGAGTTACCTGATATACAGTGGGTGGCTACATTTTTTTTGGAAGGGCTAGGGCTCGGAAGGGATTTTTGTTTTTTTCCAGGTAAGAAGTCAGGGTTTCCTTCAATCGGTGTCAAAGGGCCTGGTATCGTTGCCAGGCCATAAGGCTGAGCTAACCTGTGCCAGACTTTGAGTGTGTTAGCTATGAGAGGGTTGGAGGAGTTTTTTGAGGATTTAGAATGAAGGGTCCAAGGGTAGTAAAGGAGGGACTGAGAGGAATAGGTCAATTCTAGATGGACCCAATCCTTATTGAGGCAATGGCAGTGCTAGTCGATCACCCTTGTGATGTGGGAGGCAAAATAGTATTTTTTGTAGTCTGGCAGGCCGATACCGCCTTTGTTTTTAGGGAGTTTAAGAATTTTCATTGAAATCCTAGATTTCTTATTTGTCCAGAGAAACCCTCTCTGAGCTGATTGAAGTTTGGCGAAGAAGGAGTTCGGTATGTGGACTGGGAGAGCATTGAAGAATTAAAGCAGCCTCGGAAGTACTACCATTTTTAATATGGCGGCCCTTCCGAACCAGGAGAACGGTTTAGCGTTCCACCTCCTCAGGTCTCCCGAGATTGAGTTTAACAGGGGCATAAAGTTAGTTCTGTACAGGGAGTCTATATTAGGTGTGAGTTTGACCCCTAAATATTTAAGGGATTCTTTTTTCCATTTAAATTTGAAATTCTGTTTAAAGGGGTGGTTCACCCTAAAAACTACTTTTTCTTACTACACTGGCCCCCCCACATTACAATACGATTCAGGCTATTAGTTTTTTTTGATGCTGTACATACCTTTGTACAGCATATTCACCCGTGGCTTCCGGGTTGAGAGTCCCGTGGGAGTGGGCATTCCTAACATGTCTGTGATTGACGTTTTGACCAAAAACGAGCTCCCCCCGTCGCGTAAGCCGCATCACGGTTGGCGAAAGGAGCCGAACGGCGAGTGGGCGCTATACTGCGCATGCGCATCGCCGTTCGGCTCCTTTCGCCAATCGTGACGCGGCTTACGCGACGGAGGGGAGCTCGTTTTTGGTCAAAATGTCAATCACACACATGTTAGGAACGCCCACTCCTGCGGGACTCGCAACCCGGAAGCCACGGGTGAATATGCTGTACAAAGGTATGTACAGCATCAAAAAAAACCTAATAGCCTTAATCGTATTGTAATGTGGGGGGCCAGTGTAATAAGAAAAAGTAGTTTTTAGGGTGAACCACCCCTTTAAGTGAGTCATATTTATCGGGGGGGGGGGGGGGAGGGTGAGGTTGAGTGCCTCAGATTTGGTCGGATTAATTTTAAAGTTTGAGATGAAGCCAAATGTTTTAAATACTTTAGTTAGGTTCGGCATAGAGATGTGAGGTTGGGTGACAAAAAATAGGAGGTCATCGGCATAGGCAGCTATTTTAAATTCTCTGTCTTTAACCGTGAAGCCTCTGATGTCAGGTGATAAGTTTATGGTCCTAATAAGTGGCTCCAGCGACATGATAAAAAGCAGGGGGGACAGAGGGAATCCTTGGCGAGTGCCATTTCGAATATTTATGGGTTCAGAGAGGGTAGTGTTAGCTTTAACCTGTGCGGTCGGGTTCTGGTAGAGGACTTTGATCCAATTTAGTATATTTCCCTTCAGTCCAACATGGGAACATACTGCGAACATGTACTCCCATGATACTCTGTCAAAGGCCTTCTCCGCATCTGTGGACAGGAGAAGGCCTTCGATTTTCGAGCAACCTGCGTGGTGAATGAGGTTTAATGATTTGGTAATGTTGTCTCTAGCTTCCCTTCCTGGCATAAAGCCTACCTGCTCAGGGCCAATAATTGTTGATAGGAGGGGTTTGATTCTGTTGGCTAGGATTTTTGCTAGAATTTTTATGTCCAAATTTAGGAGCGATATGGGCCTAAAATGTGCGCAATCTGTGTGATCTTTGTCTGGTTTGGGGACCACGGCGATATGAGCAGAGAGTAAGGAACTGGAATTGTGTGCATTTTGTGCTAGGTGGTTTAGAGCTTTAAGCAACGGTTCAGTGAAGATGAGAGAGAAACTCTTGTAATATTGGGACGTGTACCCGCCTGGGCCTGGGCTCTTCCCCGACTTTAGATCTTTGATTACAGATTGGAGTTCTGTTGCAGTAATGGGCTCATTCAGAGTGGAGACATCATTATCATGAAGTGACGGGAGTTTACTATCCGTTAAGAATTTAAGGATCAATTCCTCTCTAGAGGAATGTATGTGATGGGGTTTATGTTGTGGTGGAAGGTCGTATAAACCTGTATAGAAATCATGGAAGACTCCTGCTATTTTATCTGAGGAATGTTCCAGGATGTCTGAACTGTTACGTATTGAAAAAAATTGATTTGCTATAGTGGCGTCTTTCAGGGCCCTAGCAAGTTGTTTTCCACCTTTGTCTCCTCGTTCATAGAAGATATTTCTCTTAAAGAATAGGGATTTTTTAGTCTGGAAGGTTAACAGTTGTTTAAGAGATGTCCTATGTCGGATCAGATCGTCCATTACCCTGTCGGAGAGTGATTTTTTGTGTAATGTCTCAAGTTTGGCTATGGTATCGGACAGGGAGGAGATCTCCTCGACCCTTTCCTTTTTATTTCTCGCACCCCATTTTATTAGCTCACCCCTAATTACTTTCTTGTGTGCTTCCCAGTTGTTGAGTGGGTTTGTATCTGAGTCTTTATTCAACATGAAGTATGTTTCAATGGAGTCACGGATGCTATCATGTATATTTGGGTCCGTTAGTAAGGATGCATTGAGGCTCCAATTGAAAGGGGATCTCTGTTTGGGTCCTAAGGACAGAGTCACAGCTACGGGGGCGTGATTGGAAAGTGCAATGATGTCTATTTCTGCTTTTGATAAAGCGTTTAGATTTCTTTGGGAGATAAAGATCAGGTCCAATCTGGAGTACTTTTTATGGGGAGGGGAGAAAAAAAAGAAGTCCTTATCTGTGGGGTGTAGGAGTCTCCATGCATCTACCAGCAGAAGTGATTTTAATAGGCTCTTAATTCGTTTCAGGATCTTATAGGAGACGTGAGAGTGACCGTTGGAAGTGTCTTGAGAAGGGGAGAGAGGGATGTTGAAGTCTCCCGCTAGGATGATACAGCCCTCTGGAACCATTTCAGTTCTGAGTCAATTTTGGTACAAAATGTGATATGCGCAGAGTTTGGGAAATATACATTCGCTAGTGTGACCGGTGTTCCCCCCCAGGTGCCTTTGAGAAAGATGTATGGACCCTCTGGGTCAATTAGTTGGCCGGATAATTCAAATCGGGAGTGTTTGTTCATAAGGATAGAAACACCTTTGGTTTTTGCCAAGGGGTTTGTGGCATGATATGCCTTAGTAAAAAGATTGTCGGTGAGTTTAGGGATGTTTTGGCCCTTAAAATGTGTTTCTTGCAGGAAGATTACTGAAGGGTTCACCTTCCTCAGTTCTCTCAAAAGTTTAGTTCGTTTTTCGGGAATGTTAAGGCCGTTGACATTATGTGAGATGACTGTTGGTGATTTGCCTAAGTGGGAGTATGACATATTGATGGTGTGAGATGAAGCAAGTGAAGTGTAGAATCTGTAGGGATAGTGGGAGGTACGGAATGGGAGAAGGGGGAGTGGGGGGTGGGGAAGGGATGTAGGAGGGTAGATTATAGGGAAAAACAGGTAAAAAGGGGAGCTCACTGAGAGCGAGACTAAACTCTGGATGTCGCTTGTAGAAGCGCAGAGTTAAGAGGTGTCACAGAGTAAACACCTAAAGCGTCTCTTGGGGGTAGATGGGAGGGGCCAGAGTGGATACGTGTAGTTCAGTAAAGTCTATAAATTTATAGATCAAGAAACGTGGGGTCCAGGGAGACCTTTGTGACAAGTGAGTAAGAAGCATACATGTGTTACAACCCGTAACGTAAGTACTATACATAGCATTTGCATTCTGTAAAACATATATAACAACTAAAACCAATATAACAGGGGCCTAAGGAAGACCAAACAAAGAGAGACCTCCTGCATGTGGCATGGGAGGGCGGGTAAGTACATGTAGGTATTTAACCCACATGGGCATCTTTGTTTCTTTAAATAAATCTGGTGTTAAGCAGTTTTGACTGTTTTACCCGAGGATGACTCGGGGAAACATTCAACAGTTTCCAATTCAGGTCTAGGACTAGCTGGAAACATCAAATGACAATGCATGTACTATCAAGCCTACTGGTGGAAATCAGCGAGCCGATGTCATCTGGTGAAGCAGAGTTACTGTGTCCCATGGGTGTGCAGACACTCAAATCATCAAAAAAAAAAAAATATGTTAGATTAGTAACATGTGAGTGTGTGCTACCACGTTTAAACCCTCTGATCCTTTGAGGGATTAGTGCCTATTTGTGAGGCTAAATAACAAGTAGTCATTGGTTACTGTACCGAGATCTACCAGAGAAGAATCGTCACCGGGGTCTGTATGAAGCCATGCTTATCCATGAAAGTCAGAGGTCTTCTTGAAACGTGAGAAATCAGCTGGCTGGAATCATATTAGGAGGAAAAAACTCGAGGCAGTCTAAAAACAGAAAAACAAACGGCGTAATAAAAGAAAAAAAAAGGAATAAGGAAAAATAAGAATGAGAGCAGGAGAGGTGAGTGGCCTGCCATAGTTTCAATAAGGGTAGCATGAAAATCTAGTGCTGAGAATAAGCAGTAACTCCATATCTGCAGTATTCAGCTGCCATCCAGTGGGGAAAGAATGTACTGCAACCTGAGAATGTAATAAAGTTCCAGCACGTTATTCGCAGATCAAAAATGAAAAGCAAAAACAGTGCACAGCAGTGAGGGTCTCCTTAGGTTAACAGAGAGAGATGAGCTAGGTTACCCGGAGCGGTGAGCCTTTAACTCTGCTCGCACATCCTAGGACTCTTAGCTGCTGGGGAGTTGTAATTGCTCCAGCCTGCATTCCTCCTGGGATTGCTCTGCCTGTAGGGAGACTTGGCGGGAGATGGGCCTTGTTTAGGTGGATGGTTGTTGATTTCTGGGGGCAGACGGAATTCAGCATACCACTCAGGCAATTCCACCGGGGCGATTTGCAGGCATTCACAGAATTTTAGGAGATCATCCGGGGTTTTGAGCATGTATTGCCTGCCGTTGTGTGTTGCCTGTAAAGCGAATGGAAACTTCCACCTATAAGTGATCCCCTTCCCTCTGAGCACATCTAGCAATGGACGCAGGGCTCTCCTATTCTTCAACGTAATAGGAGATAAATCCTGGAAAAGTTGGATTGCAGCCTCATTAAAGATGATTTGGTCATTCTGTCGTGCCTTCAGCAGGATATCTTCCTTGAGGGTGTAATTTGGAAGGCAGCAGATTATGTCTCTTGGGGGATTATCATCAGGCACTTTCGGCCTGGGAGCTCTGTGGGCTCTGTCAAACTCTATGGGTGAGGTTTCAGGCCTATCCATGAGACCGTTGAAGATGGAGGTGAGGGAGGGTTTAATCTGGTCTGGGGTAATGGATTCGGGGACTCCTCTCACCCTAATGTTATTCATTCTCTCCCTATTGTCCAAATCCTCTAATTGTCTGTTAATATTTATAAGATGGTTGGAGTGATCAGTTGCTATATCATCCAGCCTGATTAGGGCCCTGTCTCTCCGTTTGCCTGACCTGTCATTCACCGCCATCTGTTCTGAGAGCCTCAACAGTTCAGACGTGATCGCGGCTGCAAAGGAGTTCTTTATGTCTGCTGCAATGTCAGTCATTATGGCGTAATTCAGGGGGTGATCATTAGGTATATTACCTCTCGATGATCCCTCTGACGCTGGCAAAGAGATCTCATCGTCCTCTCTGTCGTCTCCCCGCTCAGGGCTCCTTGTCGGCGCCATCTTGGAGCTCTTGCTTCCTCCGCTGTAACAATATTTTATCAAGTTAGCCGGGGATAGCTTGCTCTTTGGAGTGCCCATCGAAAGCAGGGAGCGGTTGTGGTGTCCCTTATTTACAAGGGTGGACATATTTAGCAGCAGGTCAGGTTGTAATCGGGCTATAGTCTCCCTGGATGCCGGAGCGCCTCTATTCTGCAGCCATCCACTCCGCGCGCCAAGCCACGCCCCGTAAGGCTTTCAATTCATTTCAATGGAGAGGGGCGTTTTTGGAGCGTTTTTTTTTTCAGTGCCCAAAAGCTGCTCTAAAGATGCTGCTTGCAGGACTCAGTGTGAAAGGGTCCATTGAGATGCATGGAGAGCGTTTTATGAGCGTTTTAATAGCGCTATTTTTAACGCTAAAACACTGTAAAACACTTCAGTGTGTAAGGGGTCTTAATGTGAACTGTCATAATAGGTTCTCAAAAGCTGTGTACAACAATCAGATTACCGTACGATTGCATAAAAATCTGTATTTTTCATCTAATTTTTTGATTGTTTGTATTTTCCTTAAATAAGATTATGCTTGGCCAAGGTGGTCACCAGGGGTATGTGCATCCAACCAAATCACTGCCTCAGGTGACCAAGGAAATCATAGAGAATCCCAATCTCAACTTCCTCTCCCATCTGCATTGCCGCTGCAAGCACGCACCACCTGCAGTGAAGAATACAAACTACACTTGCCTATAAAAAAGTGAAAAAGATGTTTAACATGTGGTAACGTTAATTTTCCATTTTGCATGGACTTACTCTTTAATACTATACAATGGCCCGGATTCAAAGAGATCTGCGCTCTATTTGCGGAGGCGCAGGGCAACGATTTAGCCCTGCGCCCCCGCAAATATTTTGCGCTGCCCTCGATTCACGGAGCAGTAGCTCCGTAAATTGCGAGGGCGCGCCGGCAAAATTGCCCGGCGTAAGCGCGCGCAATGTAAATGATCCCGCCGGGGGCGGGAATCATTTAAATTAGGCGCGTTCCCGCGCCGATCGTAAAGCGCATGCGCCGTCGGGAAACTTTCCCGACGTGCATTGCGGCAAATGACGTCGCAAGGACGTCATTTGCTTCAAAGTGAACGTGAATGGCGTCCAGCGCCATTCACGTATCACTTATGCAAACGGTGTGAAATTCAAATTTCACAACGCGGGAACGGAGGGTATACTTTAGCATTGGCTTAGAAGGGGCAGCCTTACGCTAAAGACGCCGTACGGAAACTCCGTAACTTGCGTACGCAGGGCCCGCGCAACATTGTGAATCGGTGTAAGTATGCAATTTGCATACTATACGCTGACCACAATGGGAGCGCCCCCTAGCGGTCAACGCAAGAATGCAGCCTAAAATCTGCGTGGCATAAGAGCCTTATGCCACGCAGATTTTGGGCTGCAGTCGGCGTAACGAGTTCTCTGAATCAGGAGAACTCGTTACGCCGGCGCAAGTCAGCAATTGCGCTGTGTAACTATGGTTACGCAGGCGCAATTGCTTACTGAATCTGGGCCAATAACATTTGTGATTACTGTACTGGGTTTTCAGTGTAATATATTTGGGAAGACACAAAAAACATAATATACTGTATTCACACAGCAAATACAAAAAATTATAGGTTTTTGAATATGTATGTTCCTTTTTTTATTTTTAGGTTTGAAGAGGAAAACTAGTGGTTTTGATGTTTTTTTTTTTAAGTATGCATGCGATAGTGATCAAACTATCCGGGTGTGTTAATGCCAGTGGTGGCAGGTGAAGTTTTAGGATGGGGGGGCGCAAGACCCCGCCCCTCCACATTTGGTCCCTCCCACTTCTCATAAGCCACACCTCTTATAAAATCCACCCACTCCATCCCCTAAATTCCACTTGCTTCCACTCATAGTGTCAGGAGTATACATCTCAGCATCACAGGACAGAGTATACAGCCCCAGCATCAGAAATCATGGTATATAGCGCAGCCTTACAGATCGGCGCAAACAAATTAAAAAATTACACTGTTAGTAATTTTGTTAGTGACTGCACGAAATTACCAGAGACTGTGAACATATTGCACGAAATTACCAGAGACTGCGAACATACTGCACAAAATTACCAGAGACTGTGGACATACTGACTGCACAAGATTACCAAAGACTGCAGACATACTGACTGCACGAGATTACCAAAGACTACGGACATACTGCACGAAATTACCATAGACTGCGAACATACTGCACGAAATTACCAGAGACTGCGAACATACTGCACGAAATTACCAGAGACTGCGAACATACTGCACGAAATTACCAGAGACTGCGAACATACTGCACAAAATTACCTGAGACTGCGAACATACTGCACGAAATTACCAGAGACTGCGAACATACTGCACGAAATTACCAGAGACTGCGAACATACGGACTTGTAATACATCTCTATGGGATCGCGTCTGTTAGCGGATGCAGCATCCGCTAGCGTCCGCGTCCGTCGGGATCCGGTTTTCGGACGGAAGAAAACCCTATTTTTCTTCCATCTGGCGGAACGGAACTGATGCAGACGGACAGACGGTCCGTCTGCATCCGGTTCCCCATAGGGCAGAGCGGAGCTGAGACAGGGCGGTCCCTGCACTGTGTGCTGGGACCGCCCTATCCGCCGACAGCTCAGCGGGGATCCCCGCCGAGCCGACGGAGACACACGGAGCGGACCCAGAAACGGTCTGCTCCGTGTGAAAGAGCCCTAAATATGCTGTTAATATGTAGGGAGGGGGGGGTGGGGGGGTAATTATGGGTCCGTTTGTATCTGTACATTTAAAAAAAAAAGTTAAGGGGGGGGGGGGGGGGGGGTGAACCATCCGCTATTTTCACTGAACCTTTAAAAAGAAAAAAAAAGTTAAGAACCGAGGGGGGAGGGGTTTTCTGTCCGCCCGCTACTTTCACTGACCTAAGGGTGGGTTTGTGGACACTGCTCTGCTGCTGAGGGGAATCATGTATAAGGCTGCTTGCTTTAAAAACCGTCATGCCTGGCTCTCGGAGGTGCGTCCCTCTGCCGACGTCACTTCCTGACGTCGGCACAGGCACAGAAATATACTGGGTGCTGTGCACCCGCCCGGCCACAAGTCCAAGTACATCGCGCCGGAAGCTGTGGCGCGATGGGCATAGCCACAAAGACATTTTTTTGCTGCCAATGTAGCGCCACGTCTGCAATCTCGTGATTGCACAGACGTGGCGCTACTCATACTGCATTATGCCCGGCGCCCTCCGCTCGGACACAGTGCACATAGGGACCCTTTTTCGATTTTTTTTTAAAGGGACATGTTTAAAAAAACTATTTTTTTTTACTGACTTGGGGGGGGGGGGGGGGTTGGTTGGGGATGGGGCAGCGCCCGGGTGCCCCCTATGGACGGGCCGCAACTGGTTAATGCTTAAGAAAATCTATTTAGAGTCTATTACACATAGAGGTTGTACATCCTGACTGGGGCTTGCTGACCCTTAAGTCATTAATTTGACGTGAGAATTTTAAATAACGTTCTCTTAAATGGACATGGCTAGCATGCTGAGAGTGAAGCAGAAGTTCTGACTTCCTGTCTTCTTCCTGGCTCAGCACTCATATCTCCAATCATCAGCAGCAATCAAATCTCTGATCTGAAGACCACACTAAGGGCTGCTACATGAAACAAATTTCAGCTGCGTGAGCAGTGACTGGCAAAATTTCGATCCATATATGGGCAGACTGGTTGTACAGAAGTCTATCAGAATTCTATTCTGGTTGTAAGCGGGGTCCAGGTGTGGCGATTTACAGAGGGAGACACACGTAAAGTTCTCTGAACAAAACCATGTTTATTACTGTGGCCGGTAGTAGTAACAGTCAATACAATCGTACAGTGGATAGTTCCTCTTCAGGCCTTGAAACACAAACATGCAGTACAGATACTGTTGCGCAATTCCCGCACAGGCAGCGATACACCGTATTGTCCGGTAGAAGTTGAGCGTCTTTCAGGTGAAAAGGGTTAACGTTACAGGACTCCGTAGGACCCCTGAACTATCTCTCACACAGGGTCTCTGTCTCACTCTGCTTACACCCAGGAACTCCCCACACGTGCCAGGGCTTTCCTATATATGGAAAACCACATCCAAAATAGCCGCCCAGATCTCACGAGATCTCGTGTGTCTTATCAGGACACCGGGCTCCTCCAAAATGGTGTTGGAGACACGCTAGAGGCAGAAGTGTTAAACATAAATACATACAAAAACATAACAATTTGACTGCAGTATGAACACATATGATTACTCACCCACTTGCGCTTTCACCCCTAACCAGGCTGCCCTATCACTAGCAGCTGCCTACATGGTTGTACAGAAGTGTTGGCAACACTGATCAGTATGGAAGTCTCCTCGCTGTCAGAACACAATAGCTCAGCGGAGGGGATTTCCCCATCTACATTGAGTGTGTGGATGAGGGAATCAGGTCATTTTTTTTATGTTCAACCCACTGGTTAAATAAAAAGAATTCATCTATGGTCAGCTTTAAAAACCCCCATTGACAATTAGAAAAATTTGAGCTGTGGATGGCATTGCAAGCACCATCTAGCTAAGCAAAAGTCAAACACTGATTGTATTCTAATAGATATAGTTACTGTTTGGCAGGGCCAGTGTTGCCGGCAGTAAGGGTTCCTCCATCCACGCTGTAAGCATGGATGAGGTAATGTGTTTTCTCTTGTTCTGCCCATGGGTTGAATGAGACAAACTTTAGAGCAAAACAAAATTATACAATAGTGCAGCTTTCCAGTCCTTAGATGTGATTTGTGCATTTGCATTTGTGTCCCCAATGCAGCCTACCTGTGCAGGGGAAGAGAGAGGAGAGTTGACACCCGGAGGGTCAGATCTCTGTCTGACATATTAACCCCTAAATTAGATATCGAAAGAAGCCTTAGAAGTTTTAATAACTGTAATTCCTAAAGAGGGTAAAGACAACTCCCTATGCTCCAGTTACAGACCAATTTTGCTTCTTAACACAGATCTAAAGATATTTTCTAAAATTCTCGCCAATAGACTGGAAAAAATTATGAAAGACGTAGTCCATATAGACCAAGTAGGTTTTATTACAGGGAGAGAAGGAAGAGATAATGGAATTAGATCCCTCCTGATTATAGAGGAAATCAGGAAAAGTGGAGCCCCGGGACTACTATAGATGCCCGAAAAGGCTTTTGACAGAGTAGACTGGGGCTTCATGCTGAATACATTAGAGGCAATTTGTAACGGAATGACCCGTGGCACCCAAAGACTTTGTGAGGATGGAGGATACTCCTGTGTCAGCGTCACTGATAACTCTTGGGTCTGAGTCCACTCTGTGCCCTTTGGGCATGGGGTGGCAAGTGAATCATAATTCATATATTACATGAGATGGGACATCACTGATAGTTCGTATTGCAGGATTTTGAGACACTGCAAGATGTTGGTTAATTGTGACCCCAACCAGTCAATAGTGACTCATCTCTCTGTGAAGACTGTTAATATGTTAAATAAGGCCGGCTTTTGAAAGGCCTTTAATTGTGTGATAACACTGTCTACAGCCTATTGATGCTCAGAGGTGTGAAAATGTGTCAAGCTGTATGCGGAGACGAAACGTCTGCCTAGGGAACTCAGTGTGTGAAGGTGGTTTGTTTGTTATGCTGATAATTAAGGAATGTGCAGTGATTAGACATGATAATTATAGGCCGGTGCCGACATGTCTAGACACTTCCCCGAACACTTTTGTTTTGCTCCCTTGACACTTTTGTTTTGCTCCCTTGACACTTTTGTTTTGCTCCCCGGACACTTTTGATTTGCTCCCTTGACACTTTTGTTTTGCTCCCTGGACAATTTTGATTTGCTCCCGGGACACTTTTGTTTTGCTCCCTGGACAATTTTGATTTGCTCCCAGGACACTATTGTTTTGCTCCCAGGACACATTTGTTTTGCTCCCAGGACACATTTGTTTTGCTCCCAGGACACATTTGTTTTGTTCCCAGGACGCTTTTGTTTTGCTCCCTGGACATTTTTGTTTTGCTCCCGGGACACTTTTGGTTTGCTCCCGGGACACATTTGTTTTGCTCCCAGGACACTTTTGTTTTCCTCCCTCAACACTTTTGTTTTGCTCCCTTGACACTTTTGTTTTGCTCCCTGGACACTTTTGATTTGCTCCCGGGACACTTTTGTTTTGCTCCCAGGACACTTTTGTTTTGCTCCCTGGACATTTTTGTTTTGCTCCCGGGACACTTTTGTTTTGCTCCCTTGACACTTTTGTTTTGCTCCCGGGACACTTTTGTTTTCCTCCCTCGACACTTTTGTTTTGCTCCCTTGACACTTTTGTTTTGCTCCCTGGACACTTTTGATTTGCTCCCGGGACACTTTTGTTTTGCTCCCAGGACACATTTGTTTTGCTCCAAGGACACATCTGTTTTGCTCCCAGGACACTTTTGTTTTGCTCCCTGGACATTTTTGTTTTGCTCCCGGGACACTTTTGTTTTGCTCCCAGGACACATTTGTTTTGCTCCAAGGACACATCTGTTTTGCTCCCAGGACACTTTTGTTTTGCTCCCTGGACATTTTTGTTTTGCTCCCGGGACACTTTTGTTTTGCTCCCAGGACACTTTTGTTTTACTCCCAGGACACATTTGTTTTGCTCCCAGGACACTTTTGTTTTGCTCCCGGGACACTTTTGTTTTGCTCCCTGGACAATTTTGATTTGCTCCCGGGACACTTTTATTTTGCTCCCAGGACACATTTGTTTTGCTCCCAGGACACATTTGTTTTTCTCCCAGGACACTTTTGTTTTGCTCCCTGGACATTTTTGTTTTGCTCCCGGGACACTTTTGTTTTGCTCCCTGGACACTTTTGTTTTGCTCCAGGGACACTTTTGTTTTGCTCCCTGGACACTTTTGTTTTGCTATTTGGACACTTTTGTTTTGCTCCCGGGACACTTTTGTTTTGCTCCCGGGACACTTTTGTTTTGCTCCCGGGACACTTTTGTTTTGCTCCCGGGACACTTTTGTTTTGCTCCCTTGACACTTTTGTTTTGCTCCCTTGACACTTTTGTTTTGCTCCCCGGACACTTTTGATTTGCTCCCTTGACACTTTTGTTTTGCTCCCTGGACAATTTTGATTTGCTCCCGGGACACTTTTGTTTTGCTCCCAGAACACATTTGTTTTACGCCCAGGACACATTTGTTTTGCTCCCAGGACACTTTTGTTTTGCTCCCTGGACATTTTTGTTTTGCTCCCGGGACACTTTTGTTTTGCTCCCAGGACACATTTGTTTTGCTCCCAGGACACTTTTGTTTTGCTCCCTGGACATTTTTGTTTTGCTCCCGGGACACTTTTGTTTTGCTCCCTGGACACTTCTGATATGCTCCCTGGACAATTTTGATTTGCTCCCGGGACATTTTTATTGTGCTCCCAGGACACATTTGTTTTGCTCCCAGGACACATTTGTTTTTCTCCAGGGACACTTTTGTTTTGCTCCCTGGACACTTTTGTTTTGCTATTTGGACACTTTTGTTTTGCTATTTGGACACTTTTGTTTTGCTCCCTTGACACTTTTGTTTTGCTCCCCGGACACTTTTGTTTTGCTCCCTTGACACTTTTGTTTTGCTCCCTGGACAATTTTGATTTGCTCCCGGGACACTTTTATTTTGCTCCCAGGACACATTTGTTTTGCTCCCAGGACACATTTGTTTTTCTCCCAGGACACTTTTGTTTTGCTCCCTGGACATTTTTGTTTTGCTCCCGGGACACTTTTGTTTTGCTCCCTGGACACTTTTGTTTTGCTCCAGGGACACTTTTGTTTTGCTCCCTGGACACTTTTGTTTTGCTATTTGGACACTTTTGTTTTGCTCCCGGGACACTTTTGTTTTGCTCCCGGGACACTTTTGTTTTGCTCCCGGGACACTTTTGTTTTGCTCCCGGGACACTTTTGTTTTGCTCCCTTGACACTTTTGTTTTGCTCCCTTGACACTTTTGTTTTGCTCCCCGGACACTTTTGATTTGCTCCCTTGACACTTTTGTTTTGCTCCCTGGACAATTTTGATTTGCTCCCGGGACACTTTTGTTTTGCTCCCAGGACACTTTTGTTTTGCTCCCAGGACACATTTGTTTTGCTCCCAGGACACTTTTGTTTTGCTCCCTGGACATTTTTGTTTTTCTCCCGGGACACTTTTGTTTTGCTCCCAGGACACATTTGCTTTGCTCCCAGGACACTTTTGTTTTGCTCCCTGGACATTTTTGTTTTGCTCCCGGGACACTTTTGTTTTGCTCCCTGGACACTTCTGATATGCTCCCTGGACAATTTTGATTTGCTCCCGGGACATTTTTATTGTGCTCCCAGGACACATTTGTTTTGCTCCCAGGACACATTTGTTTTTCTCCAGGGACACTTTTGTTTTGCTCCCTGGACACTTTTGTTTTGCTATTTGGACACTTTTGTTTTGCTATTTGGACACTTTTGTTTTGCTCCCTTGACACTTTTGTTTTGCTCCCCGGACACTTTTGTTTTGCTCCCTTGACACTTTTGTTTTGCTCCCTGGACAATTTTGATTTGCTCCCGGGACACTTTTGTTTTGCTCCCAGGACACACTTGTTTTGCTCCCGGGACACTTTTGTTTTGCTCCCTGGACACTTTTGTTTTGCTCCCAGGACACTTTTGTTTTGCTCCCTGGACACTTTTGTTTTGCTCCCTGGACACTTTTGTTTTGCTCCCGGGACACTTTTGTTTTGCTCCCGGGACAATTTTGTTTTGCTCCTGGGACACTTTTGTTTTGCTCCCTTGACACTTTTGTTTTGCTCCCTGGACACTTTTGATTTGATCCCTTGACACTTTTGTTTTGCTCCCTGGACAATTTTGATTTGCTCCCGGGACGCTTTTATTTTGCTCCCAGGACACATTTGTTTTGCTCCCAGGACACATTTGTTTTTCTCCCAGGACACTTTTGTTTTGCTCCCTGGACATTTTTGTTTTGCTCCCGGGACACTTTTGTTATGCTCCCTGGACACTTTTGTTTTGCTCCAGGGACACTTTTGTTTTGCTCCCTGGACACTTTTGTTTTGCTATTTGGACACTTTTGTTTTGCTCCCTGGACACTTTTGTTTTGCTCCCGGGACACTTTTGTTTTGCTCCCTTGACACTTTTGTTTTGCTCCCAGGACACTTTTGTTTTGCTCCCGGGACACTTTTGTTTTGCTCCCGGGACATTTTTGTTTTGCTCCCGGGACACTTTTGTTTTGCTCCCAGGACACATTTGTTTTGCTCCCGGGACACTTTTGTTTTGCTCCCAGGACACATTTGTTTTGCTCCCGGGACACTTTTGTTTTTGCTCCCTGGACATTTTTGCTTTGCTCCCGGGACACTCTTATTTTGCTCCCAGGACACTTTTGTTTTGCTCCCAGGACACTTTTGTTTTGCTCCTGTCAGGGATCTGCCACCTAAGGGTTAACAGTGCAGACTGATTCCAATGATTGGCAACAGGCTGCCTTATTTAAACCCCTCAGCAGCACTGTGTCCTTGCTGTCTGATCTGCATCTTATCCAGAGACCTGATCCTGAACCTGCATCATTCTGACCTGGCTTTCTGACTCCGCTGCCATCTCCAGTCCTGACCTGCTCTGTTTACCTGTCTGCAAGATCCTCTGTTGCCGAATCCAGCCTGAAATCTGACCATTCCTTGCCTGCTGCTTTTGTCTGTACTGATCTTCCGTGTATGACCTGGCCTGTCTGACTCCTCTCCTGCTGTCGCCTGCACCTGCATGTGCATGTTGCTCTCAGGCGCAACTGCATCCGGTGACCTGCGTCCGCTAACCTGCATCCGCTGACCTGCATCCCGCTGACCAGCATCCTGCTAACCAGTTAATCGGCATCCGCTGACCTGCATCCGCTGACCTGCATCCGCTGACCTGCATCCGGTGACCTGCATCCGCGGATCTGCATCCGCTGATTTGCATCCAGCTGACCTGCACCTACAGCGCTTCAGCCCTTCTCATTAGACTTCATCTCCAATCTCAGAGACTCTGCAGGCACTCATACCCCACTGTGCTCCTACGGTCACTGTCTCAACCCCAGTGATCCCGGAACCAGGACGGTACGAGAGGTCTCCCTCTGCACGTCAGGCTCACTCCCAAGGTACGTGTCAGCTCCCAGGACACATCTGTTTTGCTCCCAGGACACTTTTGTTTTGCTCCCTGGACATTTTTGTTTTGCTCGCGGGACACTTTTGTTTTGCTCCCAGGACACTTTTGTTTTGCTCCCAGGACACATTTGTTTTGCTCCCAGGACACATCTGTTTTGCTCCCAGGACACTTTTGTTTTGCTCCCTAGACATTTTTGTTTTGCTCCCGGGACACTTTTGTTTTGCTCCCAGGACACTTTTGTTTTGCTCCCAGGACACATTTGTTTTGCTCCCAGGACAGTTTTGTTTTGCTCCCGGGACACTTTTGTTTTGCTCCCGGGACACTTTTGTTTTGCTCCCTGGACACTTTTGTTTTGCTCTCGGGACACTTTTGTTTTGCTCCCTGGACACTTTTGTTTAGCTCCCTGGACACTTTTGTTTTCCTCCCTCGACACTTTTGTTTTGCTCCCTTGACACTTTTGTTTTGCTCACTGGACACTTTTGATTTGCTCCCGGGACACTTTTGTTTTGCTCCCAGGACACTTTTGTTTTGCTCCAAGGACACATCTGTTTTGCTCCCGGGACACTTTTGTTTTGCTCCCGGGACAATTTTGATTTGCTCCCGGGACACTTTTGTTTTGCTCCCGGGACACTTTTGTTTTGCTCCCGGGACACTTTTGTTTTGCTCCCTTGACACTTTTGTTTTGCTCCCTGGACACTTTTGATTTGATCCCAGGACACTTTTGTTTTGCTCCCAGGACACTTTTGTTTTGCTCCCAGGACACTTTTGTTTTGCTCCCGGGACACATTTGTTTTGCTCCAAGGACACATCTGTTTTGCTCCCGGGACACTTTTGTTTTGCTCCCGGGACAATTTTGATTTGCTCCCGGGACAATTTTGATTTGCTCCCGGGACACTTTTGTTTTGCTCCCTTGACACTTTTGTTTTGCTCCCGGGACACTTTTGTTTTGCTCCCTGGACACTTTTGATTTGATCCCGGGACACTTTTGTTTTGCTCCCTGGACAATTTTGATTTGCTCCCAGGACACTTTTGTTTTGCTCCCAGGACACTTTTGTTTTGCTCCCCGGACACTTTTGTTTTGCTCCCAGGAAACATTTGTTTTGCTCCCCGGACACTTTTGTTTTGCTCCCCGGACACTTTTGATTTGCTCCCTTGACACTTTTGTTTTGCTCCCTGGACAATTTTGATTTGCTCCCAGGACACTTTTGTTTTGCTCCCTGGACACTTTTGTTTTGCTCCCGGGACACTTTTGTTTTGCTCCCTTGACACTTTTGTTTTGCTCCCTTGACACTTTTGTTTTGCTCCCCGGACACTTTTGATTTGCTCCCTTGACACTTTTGTTTTGCTCCCTGGACAATTTTGATTTGCTCCCTGGACACTTTTGTTTTGCTCCCTGGACACATTTGTTTTGCTCCCAGGACACTTTTGTTTTGCTCCCAGGACACATTTGTTTTGCTCCCAGGACACTTTTGTTTTGCTCCCTTGACACTTTTGTTTTGCTCCCCGGACACTTTTGTTTTGCTCCCTGGACAATTTTGATTTGCTCCCTGGACAATTTTGATTTGCTCCCAGGACACTTTTGTTTTGCTCCCAGGACACATTTGTTTTGCTCCCAGGACACATTTGTTTTGCTCCCGGGACACATTGGATTTGCTCCCGGGACACTTTTGTTTTGCTCCCAGGACACATTTGTTTTGCTCCCGGGACACTTTTGTTTGCTCCCTGGACACTTTTGATTTGATGCCTTGACACTTTTGTTTTGCTCCCTGGACAATTTTATTTTGCTCCCGGGACACTTTTGTTTTGCTCCCTGGACATATTTGTTTTGCTCCCAGGACACATTTGTTTTGCTCCCTGGACATTTTTGTTTTGCTCCAGGGACACTTTTGTTTTGCTCCAGGGACACTTTTGTTTTGCTCCAGGGACACTTTTGTTTTGCTCCCTGGACACTTTTGTTTTGCTCCCGGGACACTTTTGTTTTGCTCCCTGGACATTTTTGTTTTGCTCCTTTGACACTTTTGTTTTGCTCCCTTGACACTTTTGTTTTGCTCCCCGGACACTTTTGATTTGCTCCCTTGACACTTTTGTTTTGCTCCCTGGACAATTTTGATTTGCTCACTGGACACTTTTGTTTTGCTCCCGGGACACTTTTGTTTTGCTCCCTGGACATTTTTGTTTTGCTCCAGGGACACTTTTGTTTTGCTCCCTTGACACTTTTGTTTTGCTCCCGGGACACTTTTGTTTTCCTCCCTCAACACTTTTGTTTTCCTCCCTCGACACTTTTGTTTTGCTCCCAGGGAAACTTTTGATTTGCTCCCTTGACACTTTTGTTTTGCTCCCTGGACAATTTTGATTTGCTCCCTGGACACTTTTGTTTTGCTCCCTGGACACATTTGTTTTGCTCCCAGGACACTTTTGTTTTGCTCCCAGGACACATTTGTTTTGGTCCCAGGACACTTTTGTTTTGCTCCCTTGACACTTTTGTTTTGCTCCCCGGACACTTTTGTTTTGCTTCCCGGACACTTTTGTTTTGCTCCCTGGACAATTTTGATTTGCTCCCTGGACAATTTTGATTTGCTCCCAGGACACTTTTGTTTTGCTCCCAGGACACTTTTGTTTTGCTCCCCGGACACTTTTGTTTTGCTCCCAGGACACATTTGTTTTGCTCCCCGGACACTTTTGTTTTGCTCCCAGGACACTTTTGTTTTGCTCCCAGGACACATTTGTTTTGCTCCCCGGACACTTTTGATTTGCTCCCTTGACACTTTTGTTTTGCTCCCTGGACAATTTTGATTTGCTCCCATGACACTTTTGTTTTGCTCCCAGGACACATTTGTTTTGCTCCCTGGACATTTTTGTTTTGCTCCCTGGACACTTTTGTTTTGCTCCATTGACACTTTTGTTTTGCTCCCGGGACACTTTTGTTTTCCTCCCTCAACACTCTTGTTTTGCTCCCTGGACACTTTTGTTTTGCTCCAGGGACACTTTTGTTTTGCTCCCTGGACACTTTTGTTTTGCTCCCCGGACACGTTTGATTTGCTTCCTTGACACTTTTGTTTTGCTCCCTGGACAATTTTGATTTGCTCCCAGGACACTTTTGTTTTGCTCCCAGGACACTTTTGTTTTGCTCCCAGGACACATTTGTTTTGCTCCCCGGACATTTTTGATTTGCTCCCTTGACACTTTTGTTTTGCTCCCTGGACAATTTTGATTTGCTCCCATGACACTTTTGTTTTGCTCCCAGGACACATTTGTTTTGCTCCCTGGACATTTTTGTTTTGCTCCCTGGACACTTTTGTTTTGCTCCATTGACACTTTTGTTTTGCTCCCGGGACACTTTTGTTTTCCTCCCTCAACACTTTTGTTTTGCTCCCTGGACACTTTTGTTTTGCTCCCTTGACACTTTTGTTTTGCTCCCTGGACAATTTTGATTTGCTCCCAGGACACTTTTGTTTTGCTCCCGGGACACTTTTGTTTTGCTCCCGGGACACTTTTGTTTTGCTCCCGGGACACATTTGTTTTGCTCCAAGGACACATCTGTTTTGCTCCCGGGACACTTTTGTTTTGCTCCCGGGGCAATTTTGATTTGCTCCCGGGACACTTTTGTTTTGCTCCCGGGACACTTTTGTTTTGCTCCCGGGACACTTTTGTTTTGCTCCCTTGACACTTTTGTTTTGCTCCCTGGACACTTTTGATTTGATCCCAGGACACTTCTGTTTTGCTCCCGGGACACTTTTGTTTTGCTCCCGGGACAATTTTGATTTGCTCCCGGGACACTTTTGTTTTGCTCCCTTGACACTTTTGTTTTGCTCCCGGGACACTTTTGTTTTGCTCCCGGGACACTTTTGTTTTGCTCCCTGGACACTTTTGATTTGATCCCGGGACACTTTTGTTTTGCTCCCTGGACAATTTTGATTTGCTCCCAGGACACTTTTGTTTTGCTCCCAGGACACTTTTGTTTTGCTCCCCGGACACTTTTGTTTTGCTCCCAGGACACATTTGTTTTGCTCCCCGGACACTTTTGTTTTGCTCCCCGGACACTTTTGATTTGCTCCCTTGACACTTTTGTTTTGCTCCTTGGACAATTTTGATTTGCTCCCAGGACACTTTTGTTTTGCTCCCTGGACACTTTTGTTTTGCTTCCGGGACACTTTTGTTTTGCTCCCTTGACACTTTTGTTTTGCTCCCTTGACACTTTTGTTTTGCTCCCTTGACACTTTTGTTTTGCTCCCCGGACACTTTTGATTTGCTCCCTTGACACTTTTGTTTTGCTCCCTGGACAATTTTGATTTGCTCCCTGGACACTTTTGTTTTGCTCCCTGGACACATTTGTTTTGCTCCCAGGACACTTTTGTTTTGCTCCCAGGACACATTTGTTTTGGTCCCAGGACACTTTTGTTTTGCTCCCTTGACACTTTTGTTTTGCTCCCCGGACACTTTTGTTTTGCTCCCTGGACAATTTTGATTTGCTCCCTGGACAATTTTGATTTGCTCCCAGGACACTTTTGTTTTGCTCCCAGGACACATTTGTTTTGCTCCCAGGACACATTTGTTTTGCTCCCGGGACACATTTGATTTGCTCCCGGGACACTTTTGTTTTGCTCCCAGGACACATTTGTTTTGCTCCCGGGACACTTTTGTTTGCTCCCTGGACACTTTTGATTTGATCCCTTGACACTTTTGTTTTGCTCCCTGGACAATTTTATTTTGCTCCCGGGACACTTTTGTTTTGCTCCCTGGACATATTTGTTTTGCTCCCAGGACACATTTGTTTTGCTCCCTGGACATTTTTGTTTTGCTCCAGGGACACTTTTGTTTTGCTCCAGGGACACTTTTGTTTTGCTCCAGGGACACTTTTGTTTTGCTCCCTGGACACTTTTGTTTTGCTCCCGGGACACTTTTGTTTTGCTCCCTGGACATTTTTGTTTTTCTCCTTTGACACTTTTGTTTTGCTCCCTTGACACTTTTGTTTTGCTCCCCGGACACTTTTGATTTGCTCCCTTGACACTTTTGTTTTGCTCCCTGGACAATTTTGATTTGCTCACTGGACACTTTTGTTTTGCTCCCTGGACACTTTTGTTTTGCTCCCTGGACACATTTGTTTTGCTCCCAGGACACATTTGTTTTGCTCCCTGGACATTTTTGTTTTGCTCCCGGGACACTTTTGTTTTGCTCCCTGGACACTTTTGTTACTTTTGTTTTGCTCCCGGGACACTTTTGTTTTCCTCCCTCAACACTTTTGTTTTCCTCCCTCGACACTTTTGTTTTGCTCCCCGGACACTTTTGATTTGCTCCCTTGACACTTTTGTTTTGCTCCCTGGACAATTTTGATTTGCTCCCTGGACACTTTTGTTTTGCTCCCAGGACACTTTTGTTTTGCTCCCTGGACACTTTTGTTTTGCTCCCTTGACACTTTTGTTTTGCTCCCCGGACACTTTTGATTTGCTCCCTTGACACTTTTGTTTTGCTCCCTGGACAATTTTGATTTGCTCCCTGGACACTTTTGTTTTGCTCCCAGGACACATTTGTTTTGGTCCCAGGACACTTTTGTTTTGCTCCCTTGACACTTTTGTTTTGCTCCCCGGACACTTTTGTTTTGCTCCCCGGACACTTTTGTTTTGCTCCCTGGACAATTTTGATTTGCTCCCTGGACAATTTTGATTTGCTCCCAGGACACTTTTGTTTTCCTCCCAGGACACTTTTGTTTTGCTCCCCGGACACTTTTGTTTTGCTCCCAGGACACATTTGTTTTGCTCCCCGGACACTTTTGTTTTGCTCCCAGGACACTTTTGTTTTGCTCCCAGGACACATTTGTTTTGCTCCCCGGACACTTTTGATTTGCTCCCTTGACACTTTTGTTTTGCTCCCTGGACAATTTTGATTTGCTCCCATGACACTTTTGTTTTGCTCCCAGGACACATTTGTTTTGCTCCCTGGACATTTTTGTTTTGCTCCCTGGACACTTTTGTTTTGCTCCATTGACACTTTTGTTTTGCTCCCCGGACACTTTTGATTTGCTCCCATGACACTTTTGTTTTGCTCCCAGGACACATTTGTTTTGCTCCCTGGACATTTTTGTTTTGCTCCCTGGACACTTTTGTTTTGCTCCATTGACACTTTTGTTTTGCTCCCTGGACACTTTTGTTTTCCTCCCTCAACACTTTTGTTTTGCTCCCTGGACACTTTTGTTTTGCTCCCGGGACACTTTTGTTTTGCTCCCAGGACACTTGTGTTTTGCTCCCAGGACACTTTTGTTTTGCTCCCTTGACACTTTTGTTTTGCTCCCTGGACAATTTTGATTTGCTCCCAGGACACTTTTCTTTTGCTCCCGGGACACTTTTGTTTTTCTCCCTTGACACTTTTGTTTTGCTCCCTGGACACTTTTGATTTGCTCCCTGGACACATTTGTTTTGCTCCAAGGACACATCTGTTTTGCTCCCAGGACACTTTTGTTTTGCTCCCGGGACACTTTTGTTTTGCTCCCGGGACACTTTTGTTTTGCTCCCGGGACACTTTGGTTTTGCTCCCGGGACACATTTGTTTTGCTCCAAGGACACATCTGTTTTGCTCCCGGGACACTTTTGTTTTGCTCCCGGGGCAATTTTGATTTGCTCCCGGGACACTTTTGTTTTGCTCCCGGGACACTTTTGTTTTGCTCCCGGGACACTTTTGTTTTGCTCCCTTGACACTTTTGTTTTGCTCCCTGGACACTTTTGATTTGATCCCAGGACACTTTTGTTTTGCTCCCAGGACACTTTTGTTTTGCTCCCGGGACACCTTTGTTTTGCTCCAAGGACACATCTGTTTTGCTCCCGGGACACTTTTGTTTTGCTCCCGGGACAATTTTGATTTGCTCCCGGGACACTTTTGTTTTGCTCCCTTGACACTTTTGTTTTGCTCCCGGGACACTTTTGTTTTGCTCCCGGGACACTTTTGTTTTGCTCCCTGGACACTTTTGATTTGATCCCGGGACACTTTTGTTTTGCTCCCGGGACACTTTTGTTTTGCTCCTGGGACACATTTGTTTTGCTCCAGGGACACATCTGTTTTGCTCCCGGGACACTTTTGTTTTGCTCCCGGGACACTTTTGTTTTGCTCCCGGGACACTTTTGTTTTGCTCCCGGGACACTTTTGTTTTGCTCCCGGGACACTTTTGTTTTGCTCCTGGGACACTTTTCTTTTGCTCCCCGGACACTTTTGATTTGCTCCCTTGACACTTTTGTTTTGCTCCCTGGACAATTTTGATTTGCTCCCAGGATACTTTTGTTTTGCTCCCAGGACACTTTTGTTTTGCTCCCCGGACACTTTTGTTTTGCTCCCAGGACACATTTGTTTTGCTCCCCGGACACTTTTGTTTTGCTCCCTTGACACTTTTGTTTTGCTCCCTTGACACTTTTGTTTTGCTCCCTTGACACTTTTGTTTTGCTCCCCGGACACTTTTGATTTGTTCCCTTGACACTTTTGTTTTGCTCCCTGGACAATTTTGATTTGCTCCCAGGACACTTTTGTTTTGCTCCCTGGACACTTTTGTTTTGCTCCCTTGACACTTTTGTTTTGCTCCCTTGACACTTTTGTTTTGCTCCCCGGACACTTTTGATTTGCTCCCTTGACAATTTTGTTTTGCTCCCTGGACAATTTTGATTTGCTCCCTGGACACTTTTGTTTTGCTCCCTGGACACATTTGTTTTGCTCCCAGGACACATTTGTTTTGCTCCCTGGACATTTTTGTTTTGCTCCCGGGACACTTTTGTTTTGCTCCCTGGACACTTTTGTTTTGCTCCCGGGACACTTTTGTTTTGCTCCCTGAACATTTTTGTTTTGCTCCAGGGACACTTTTGTTTTGCTCCCTCGACACTTTTGATTTGCTCCCGGGACACTTTTGTTTTGCTCCCGGGACACTTTTGTTTTCCTCCCTCGACACTTTTGTTTTGCTCCCTCGACACTTTTGTTTTGCTCCCTGGACACTTTTGTTTTGCTCCAGGGACACTTTTGTTTTGCTCCAGGGACACTTTTGTTTTGCTCCCTGGACACTTTTGTTTTGCTCCCGAGACACTTTTGTTTTGCTCCTGGGACACTTTTCTTTTGCTCCCTTGACACTTTTGTTTTGCTCCCCGGACACTTTTGATTTGCTCCCTTGACACTTTTGTTTTGCTCCCTGGACAATTTTGATTTGCTCCCAGGACACTTTTGTTTTGCTCCCAGGACACTTTTGTTTTGCTCCCAGGACACATTTGTTTTGCTCCCCGGACACTTTTGTTTTGCTCCCAGGACACATTTGTTTTGCTCCCCGGACACTTTTGTTTTGCTCCCTTGACACTTTTGTTTTGCTCCCCGGACACTTTTGTTTTGCTCCCCGGACACTTTTGTTTTGCTCCCCGGACACTTTTGTTTTGCTCCCTGGACAATTTTGATTTGCTCCCTGGACAATTTTGATTTGCTCCCAGGACACTTTTGTTTTGCTCCCAGGACACATTTGTTTTGCTCCCAGGACACATTTGTTTTGCTCCCAGGACACATTTGATTTGCTCCCGGGACACTTTTGTTTTGCTCCCAGGACACTTTTGTTTTGCTCCCAGGACACATTTGTTTTGCTCCCGGGACACTTTTGTTTGCTCCCTGGACACTTTTGTTTTGCTCCCGGGACACTCTTGTTTTGCTCCCCGGACACTTTTGTTTTGCTCCCTGGACAATTTTGATTTGCTCCCTGGACAATTTTGATTTGCTCCCAGGACACTTTTGTTTTGCTCCCAGGACACATTTGTTTTGCTCCCGGGACACTTTTGTTTGCTCCCTGGACACTTTTGTTTTGCTCCCAGGACACTTTTGTTTTGCTCCCTGGACACTTTTGTTTTGCTCCCGGGACACTTTTGTTTTGCTCCCCGGACACTTTTGTTTTGCTCCCTGGACAATTTTGATTTGCTCCCTGGACAATTTTGATTTGCTCCCAGGACACTTTTGTTTTGCTCCCAGGACACATTTGTTTTGCTCCCAGGACACATTTGTTTTGCTCCCAGGACACATTTGATTTGCTCCCGGGACACTTTTGTTTTGCTCCCAGGACACATTTGTTTTGCTCCCGGGACACTTTTGTTTGCTCCCTGGACACTTTTGATTTGATCCCTTGACACTTTTGTTTTGCTCCCTGGACAATTTTATTTTGCTCCCGGGACACTTTTGTTTTGCTCCCTGGACATATTTGTTTTGCTCCCAGGACACATTTGTTTTGCTCCCTGGACATTTTTGTTTTGCTCCCGGGACTTTTTTGTTTTGCTCCCGGGACTTTTTTGTTTTGCTCCCTGGACACTTTTGTTTTGCTTCCGGGACACTTTTGTTTTGCTCCCTGGACATTTTTGTTTTGCTCCCTTGACACTTTTGTTTTGCTCCCTTGACACTTTTGTTTTGCTCCCCGGACACTTTTGATTTGCTCCCTTGACACTTTTGTTTTGCTCCCTGGACAATTTTGATTTGCTCCCTGGACACTTTTGTTTTGCTCCCTGGACACATTTGTTTTGCTCCCAGGACACATTTGTTTTCCTCCCTGGACATTTTTGTTTTGCTCCCGGGACACTTTTGTTTTGCTCCCTGGACACTTTTGTTTTGCTCCCGGGACACTTTTGTTTTGCTCCCTGGACATTTTTGTTTTGCTCCAGGGACACTTTTGTTTTGCTCCCTTGACACTTTTGTTTTGCTCCCGGGACACTTTTGTTTTCCTCCTTCAACACTTTTGTTTTGCTCCCTCGACACTTTTGTTTTGCTCCCTGGACACTTTTGATTTGCTCCTGGGACACTTTTGTTTTGCTCCCGGGACACTTTTGTTTTCCTCCCTCGACACTTTTGTTTTGCTCCCTCGACACTTTTGTTTTGCTCCCTCGACACTTTTGTTTTGCTCCAGGGACACTTTTGTTTTGCTCCTGGACACTTTTGTTTTGCTCCCGAGACACTTTTGTTTTGCTCCTGGGACACTTTTCTTTTGCTCCCTTGACACTTTTGTTTTGCTCCCCGGACACTTTTGATTTGCTCCCTTGACACTTTTGTTTTGCTCCCTGGACAATTTTGATTTGCTCCCAGGACACTTTTGTTTTGCTCCCAGGACACTTTTGTTTTGCTCCCAGGACACATTTGTTTTGCTCCCCGGACACTTTTGTTTTGCTCCCAGGACACATTTGTTTTGCTCCCCGGACACTTTTGTTTTGCTCCCAGGACACATTTGTTTTGCTCCCCGGACACTTTTGTTTTGCTCCCTTGACACTTTTGTTTTGCTCCCCGGACACTTTTGTTTTGCTCCCTGGACAATTTTGATTTGCTCCCTGGACAATTTTGATTTGCTCCCAGGACACTTTTGTTTTGCTCCCAGGACACATTTGTTTTGCTCCCAGGACACATTTGTTTTGCTCCCAGGACACATTTGATTTGCTCCCGGGACACTTTTGTTTTGCTCCCAGGACACTTTTGTTTTGCTCCCAGGACACATTTGTTTTGCTCCCGGGACACTTTTGTTTGCTCCCTGGACACTTTTGTTTTGCTCCCAGGACACTTTTGTTTTGCTCCCTGGACACTTTTGTTTTGCTCCCTGAACACTTTTGTTTTACTCCCTTGACACTTTTGTTTTGCTCCCAGGACACTTTTGTTTTGCTCCCGGGACACTTTTGTTTTGCTCCCTGAACACTTTTGTTTTACTCCCTTGACACTTTTGTTTTACTCCCTTGACACTTTTGTTTTGCTCCCGGGACACTTTTGTTTTGCTCCCGGGACACTTTTGTTTTGCTCCTGGGACACTTTTGTTTTGCTCCTGGGACACTTTTGTTTTGCTCCCGGGACACTTTTGTTTTGCTCCCGGGACACTTTTGTTTTGCTCCAGGGACACTTTTGTTTTGCTCCAGGGACACTTTTGTTTTGCTCCCTGGACACTTTTGTTTTGCTCCCGGGACACTTTTGTTTTGCTCCCTTGACACTTTTGTTTTGCTCCCTTGACACTTTTGTTTTGCTCCCTGGACACTTTTGATTTGCTCCAGGGACACTTTTGTTTTGCTCCCTGGACACTTTTGTTTTGCTCCCAGGACACATTTGATTTGCTCCCGGGACACTTTTGTTTTGCTCCCAGGACACTTTTGTTTTGCTCCCGGGACACTTTTGTTTTGCTCCCTGGACACTTTTGTTTTGCTCCCGGGACACTTTTGTTTTGCTCCCTGGACATTTTTGTTTTGCTCCCTTGACACTTTTGTTTTGCTCCCCGGACACATTTGATTTGCTCCCTTGACACTTTTGTTTTGCTCCCTGGACAATTTTGATTTGTTCCCTGGACACTTTTGTTTTGCTCCCTGGAAACTTTTGTTTTGCTCCCTGGACACAATTGTTTTGCTCCCAGGACACATTTGTTTTGCTCCCTGGACATTTTTGTTTTGCTCCCGGGACACTTTTGTTTTGCTCCCGGGACACTTTTGTTTTCCTCCCTCAACACTTTTGTTTTGCTCCCTCGACACTTTTGTTTTGTTCCCTCAACACTTTTGTTTTGCTCCCGGGACACTTTTGTTTTGCTCCCTCGACACTTTTGTTTTGCTCCCTCGACACTTTTGTTTTGCTCCCTGGAAACTTTTGTTTTGCTCCAGGGACACTTTTGTTTTGCTCCAGGGACACTTTTGTTTTGCTCCAGGGACACTTTTGTTTTGCTCCCTGGACACTTTTGTTTTGCTCCCGGGACACTTTTGTTTTGCTCCTGGGACACTTTTCTTTTGCTCCCTTGACACTTTTGCTTTGCTCCCCGGACACTTTTGATTTGCTCCCTTGACACTTTTGTTTTGCTCCCTGGACAATTTTGATTTGCTCCCATGACACTTTTGTTTTGCTCCCAGGACACATTTGTTTTGTTCCCTGGACATTTTTGTTTTGCTCCCGGGACACTTTTGTTTTGCTCCCTGGACACTTTTGTTTTGCTCCCCGGACACTTTTGATTTGCTCCCTTGACACTTTTGTTTTGCTCCCTGGACAATTTTGATTTGCTCCCTGGACACTTTTGTTTTGCTCCCTGGACACATTTGTTTTGCTCCCGGGACACTTTTGTTTTGCTCCCGGGACACTTTTGTTTTGCTCCCAGGACACTTTTGTTTTGCTCCCAGGACACTTTTGTTTTGCTCCCTTGACACTTTTGTTTTGCTCCCTGGACAATTTTGATTTGCTCCCAGGACACTTTTGTTTTGCTCTCGGGACACTTTTGTTTTGCTCCCGGGACACATTTGTTTTGCTCCAAGGACACATCTGTTTTGCTCCCGGGACACTTTTGTTTTGCTCCTGGGACACTTTTCTTTTGCTCCCTTGACACTTTTGCTTTGCTCCCCGGACACTTTTGATTTGCTCCCTTGACACTTTTGTTTTGCTCCCTGGACAATTTTGATTTGCTCCCATGACACTTTTGTTTTGCTCCCGGGACACTTTTGTTTTGCTCCCGGGACACTTTTGTTTTGCTCCCTTGACACTTTTGTTTTGCTCCCCGGACACTTTTGATTTGCTCCCTTGACACTTTTGTTTTGCTCCCTGGACAATTTTGATTTGCTCCCATGACACTTTTGTTTTGCTCCCGGGACACTTTTGTTTTGCTCCCGGGACACTTTTGATTTGCTCCCTTGACACTTTTGTTTTGCTCCCTGGACAATTTTGATTTGCTCCCAGGACACTTTTGTTTTGCTCCCAGGACACTTTTGTTTTGCTCCCCGGACACTTTTGTTTTGCTCCCAGGACACATTTGTTTTGCTCCCCGGACACTTTTGTTTTGCTCCCTTGACACTTTTGTTTTGCTCCCTTGACACTTTTGTTTTGCTCCCTTGACACTTTTGTTTTGCTCCCCGGACACTTTTGTTTTGCTCCCGGGACACTTTTGTTTTGCTCCCTTGACACTTTTGTTTTGCTCCCTGGACACTTTTGTTTTGCTCCCGGGACACTTTTGTTTTGCTCCCTTGACACTTTTGTTTTGCTCCCTTGACACTTTTGTTTTGCTCCCGGGACACTTTTGTTTTGCTCCCTTGACACTTTTGTTTTGCTCCCTTGACACTTTTGTTTTGCTCCCTGGACACTTTTGATTTGCTCCAGGGACACTTTTGTTTTGCTCCCTGGACACTTTTGTTTTGCTCCCAGGACACATTTGATTTGCTCCCGGGACACTTTTGTTTTGCTCCCAGGACACTTTTGTTTTGCTCCCGGGACACTTTTGTTTTGCTCCCTGGACACTTTTGTTTTGCTCCCGGGACACTTTTGTTTTGCTCCCTGGACATTTTTGTTTTGCTCCCTTGACACTTTTGTTTTGCTCCCCGGACACATTTGATTTGCTCCCTTGACACTTTTGTTTTGCTCCCTGGACAATTTTGATTTGTTCCCTGGACACTTTTGTTTTGCTCCCTGGAAACTTTTGTTTTGCTCCCTGGACACAATTGTTTTGCTCCCAGGACACATTTGTTTTGCTCCCTGGACATTTTTGTTTTGCTCCCGGGACACTTTTGTTTTGCTCCCGGGACACTTTTGTTTTCCTCCCTCAACACTTTTGTTTTGCTCCCTCGACACTTTTGTTTTGTTCCCGGGACACTTTTGTTTTGCTCCCTGGACAATTTTGATTTGCTCCCAGGACACTTTTGTTTTGCTCCCAGGACACTTTTGTTTTGCTCCCCGGACACTTTTGTTTTGCTCCCAGGACACACTTGTTTTGCTCCCCGGACACTTTTGTTTTGCTCCCTTGACACTTTTGTTTTGCTCCCTTGACACTTTTGTTTTGCTCCCTTGACACTTTTGTTTTGCTCCCCGGACACTTTTGTTTTGCTCCCGGGACACTTTTGTTTTGCTCCCTTGACACTTTTGTTTTGCTCCCTGGACACTTTTGTTTTGCTCCCGGGACACTTTTGTTTTGCTCCCTTGACACTTTTGTTTTGCTCCCTTGACACTTTTGTTTTGCTCCCGGGACACTTTTGTTTTGCTCCCTTGACACTTTTGTTTTGCTCCCTTGACACTTTTGTTTTGCTCCCTGGACACTTTTGATTTGCTCCAGGGACACTTTTGTTTTGCTCCCTGGACACTTTTGTTTTGCTCCCAGGACACATTTGTTTTGCTCCCGGGACACTTTTGTTTTGCTCCCAGGACACTTTTGTTTTGCTCCCGGGACACTTTTGTTTTGCTCCCTGGACACTTTTGTTTTGCTCCCGGGACACTTTTGTTTTGCTCCCTGGACATTTTTGTTTTGCTCCCTTGACACTTTTGTTTTGCTCCCCGGACACATTTGATTTGCTCCCTTGACACTTTTGTTTTGCTCCCTGGACAATTTTGATTTGTTCCCTGGACACTTTTGTTTTGCTCCCTGGAAACTTTTGTTTTGCTCCCTGGACACAATTGTTTTGCTCCCAGGACACATTTGTTTTGCTCCCTGGACATTTTTGTTTTGCTCCCGGGACACTTTTGTTTTGCTCCCGGGACACTTTTGTTTTCCTCCCTCAACACTTTTGTTTTGCTCCCTCGACACTTTTGTTTTGTTCCCGGGACACTTTTGTTTTGCTCCCGGGACACTTTTGTTTTGCTCCCTCGACACTTTTCTTTTGCTCCCTGGAAACTTTTGTTTTGCTCCAGGGACACTTTTGTTTTGCTCCAGGGACACTTTTGTTTTGCTCCAGGGACACTTTTGTTTTGCTCCCTGGACACTTTTGTTTTGCTCCCGGGACACTTTTGTTTTGCTCCTGGGACACTTTTCTTTTGCTCCCTTGACACTTTTGCTTTGCTCCCTGGACAATTTTGATTTGCTCCCATGACACTTTTGTTTTGCTCCCAGGACACATTTGTTTTGTTCCCTGGACATTTTTGTTTTGCTCCCGGGACACTTTTGTTTTGCTCCCTGGACACTTTTGTTTTGCTCCCCGGACACTTTTGATTTGCTCCCTTGACACTTTTGTTTTGCTCCCTGGACAATTTTGATTTGCTCCCTGGACACTTTTGTTTTGCTCCCTGGACACATTTGTTTTGCTCCCGGGACACTTTTGTTTTGCTCCCGGGACACTTTTGTTTTGCTCCCAGGACACTTTTGTTTTGCTCCCAGGACACTTTTGTTTTGCTCCCGGGACACTTTTGTTTTGCTCCCAGGACACTTTTGTTTTGCTCCCAGGACACTTTTGTTTTGCTCCCTTGACACTTTTGTTTTGCTCCCTGGACAATTTTGATTTGCTCCCAGGACACTTTTGTTTTGCTCCCGGGACACTTTTGTTTTGCTCCCGGGACACATTTGTTTTGCTCCAAGGACACATCTGTTTTGCTCCCGGGACACTTTTGTTTTGCTCCCGGGGCAATTTTGATTTGCTCCCGGGACACTTTTGTTTTGCTCCCGGGACACTTTTGTTTTGCTCCCGGGACACTTTTGTTTTGCTCCCTTGACACTTTTGTTTTGCTCCCTGGACACTTTTGATTTGATCCCGGGACACTTTTGTTTTGCTCCCGGGACAATTTTGATTTGCTCCCGGGACACTTTTGTTTTGCTCCCTTGACACTTTTGTTTTGCTCCCGGGACACTTTTGTTTTGCTCCCGGGACACTTTTGTTTTGCTCCCTGGACACTTTTGATTTGATCCCGGGACACTTTTGTTTTGCTCCCGGGACACTTTTGTTTTGCTCCCGGGACACTTTTGTTTTGCTCCCAGGACACTTTTGTTTTGCTCCCGGGACACTTTTGTTTTGCTCCCGGGACACTTTTGTTTTGCTCCCGGGACACTTTGGTTTTGCTCCCGGGACACATTTGTTTTGCTCCAAGGACACATCTGTTTTGCTCCCGGGACACTTTTGTTTTGCTCCCGGGGCAATTTTGATTTGCTCCCGGGACACTTTTGTTTTGCTCCCGGGACACTTTTGTTTTGCTCCCGGGACACTTTTGTTTTGCTCCCTTGACACTTTTGTTTTGCTCCCTGGACACTTTTGATTTGATCCCAGGACACTTTTGTTTTGCTCCCAGGACACTTTTGTTTTGCTCCCGGGACACCTTTGTTTTGCTCCAAGGACACATCTGTTTTGCTCCCGGGACACTTTTGTTTTGCTCCCGGGACAATTTTGATTTGCTCCCGGGACACTTTTGTTTTGCTCCCTTGACACTTTTGTTTTGCTCCCGGGACACTTTTGTTTTGCTCCCGGGACACTTTTGTTTTGCTCCCTGGACACTTTTGATTTGATCCCGGGACACTTTTGTTTTGCTCCCGGGACACTTTTGTTTTGCTCCCGGGACACTTTTGTTTTGCTCCCGGGACACTTTTGTTTTGCTCCTGGGACACTTTTCTTTTGCTCCCTGGACACTTTTGTTTTGCTCCCTTGACACTTTTGTTTTGCTCCCTGGACAATTTTGATTTGCTCCCAGGATACTTTTGTTTTGCTCCCAGGACACTTTTGTTTTGCTCCCCGGACACTTTTGTTTTGCTCCCAGGACACATTTGTTTTGCTCCCCGGACACTTTTGTTTTGCTCCCTTGACACTTTTGTTTTGCTCCCTTGACACTTTTGTTTTGCTCCCTTGACACTTTTGTTTTGCTCCCCGGACACTTTTGATTTGTTCCCTTGACACTTTTGTTTTGCTCACTGGACAATTTTGATTTGCTCCCAGGACACTTTTGTTTTGCTCCCTGGACACTTTTGTTTTGCTCCCTTGACACTTTTGTTTTGCTCCCTTGACACTTTTGTTTTGCTCCCCGGACACTTTTGATTTGCTCCCTTGACAATTTTGTTTTGCTCCCTGGACAATTTTGATTTGCTCCCTGGACACTTTTGTTTTGCTCCCTGGACACATTTGTTTTGCTCCCAGGACACATTTGTTTTGCTCCCTGGACATTTTTGTTTTGCTCCCGGGCCACTTTTGTTTTGCTCCCTGGACACTTTTGTTTTGCTCCCGGGACACTTTTGTTTTGCTCCCTGGACATTTTTGTTTTGCTCCAGGGACACTTTTGTTTTGCTCCCTCGACACTTTTGATTTGCTCCCGGGACACTTTTGTTTTGCTCCCGGGACACTTTTGTTTTCCTCCCTCGACACTTTTGTTTTGCTCCCTCGACACTTTTGTTTTGCTCCCTGGACACTTTTGTTTTGCTCCAGGGACACTTTTGTTTTGCTCCAGGGACACTTTTGTTTTGCTCCCTGGACACTTTTGTTTTGCTCCCGAGACACTTTTGTTTTGCTCCTGGGACACTTTTCTTTTGCTCCCTTGACACTTTTGTTTTGCTCCCCGGACACTTTTGATTTGCTCCCTTGACACTTTTGTTTTGCTCCCTGGACAATTTTGATTTGCTCCCAGGACACTTTTGTTTTGCTCCCAGGACACTTTTGTTTTGCTCCCAGGACACATTTGTTTTGCTCCCCGGACACTTTTGTTTTGCTCCCAGGACACATTTGTTTTGCTCCCCGGACACTTTTGTTTTGCTCCCTTGACACTTTTGTTTTGCTCCCCGGACACTTTTGTTTTGCTCCCCGGACACTTTTGTTTTGCTCCCTGGACAATTTTGATTTGCTCCCTGGACAATTTTGATTTGCTCCCAGGACACTTTTGTTTTGCTCCCAGGACACATTTGTTTTGCTCCCAGGACACATTTGTTTTGCTCCCAGGACACATTTGATTTTCTCCCGGGACACTTTTGTTTTGCTCCCAGGACACTTTTGTTTTGCTCCCAGGACACATTTGTTTTGCTCCCGGGACACTTTTGTTTGCTCCCTGGACACTTTTGTTTTGCTCCCTGGACACTTTTGTTTTGCTCCCGGGACACTTTTGTTTTGCTCCCCGGATACTTTTGTTTTGCTCCCTGGACAATTTTGATTTGCTCCCTGGACAATTTTGATTTGCTCCCAGGACACTTTTGTTTTGCTCCCAGGACACATTTGTTTTGCTCCCGGGACACTTTTGTTTGCTCCCTGGACACTTTTGTTTTGCTCCCAGGACACTTTTGTTTTGCTCCCTGGACACTTTTGTTTTGCTCCCGGGACACTTTTGGTTTGCTCCCTGGACACTTTTGTTTTGCTCCCGGGACACTTTTGTTTTGCTCCCTGGACATTTTTGTTTTGCTCCAGGGACACTTTTGTTTTGCTCCCTGGACATTTTTGTTTTGCTCCAGGGACACTTTTGTTTTGCTCCCTGGACATTTTTGTTTTGCTCCAGGGACACTTTTGTTTTGCTCCCTTGACACTTTTGTTTTCCTCCCTCAACACTTTTGTTTTCCTCCCTCAACACTTTTGTTTTCCTCCCTCGACACTTTTGTTTTGCTTCCTGGACACTTTTGATTTGCTCCCGGGACACTTTTGTTTTCCTCCCTCGACACTTTTGTTTTGCTCCCTTGACACTTTTGTTTTGCTCCCTTGACAATTTTGTTTTGCTCCCCGGACACTTTTGATTTGCTCCCTTGACACTTTTGTTTTGCTCCCTGGACAATTTTGATTTGCTCCCTTGACACTTTTGTTTTGCTCCCCGGACAATTTTGATTTGCACCCTGGACAATTTTGATTTGCTCCCTGGACAATTTTGATTTGCTCTCAGGACACTTTTGTTTTGCTCCCAGGACACTTTTGTTTTGCTCCCCGGACACTTTTGTTTTGCTCCCCGGACACTTTTGATTTGCTCCTTTGACACTTTTGTTTTGCTCCCTGGACAATTTTGATTTGCTCCCAGGACACTTTTGTTTTGCTCCCAGGACACTTTTGTTTTGCTCCCTGGACACTTTTGTTTTGCTCCCGGGACACTTTTGTTTTGCTCCCTTGACACTTTTGTTTTGCTCCCTTGACACTTTTGTTTTGCTCCCCGGACACTTTTGTTTTGCTCCCTGGACAATTTTGATTTGCTCCCTGGACACTTTTGTTTTGCTCCCTGGACAATTTTGATTTGCTCCCAGGACACTTTTGTTTTGCTCCCGGGACACATTTGTTTTGCTCCAAGGACACATCTGTTTTGCTCCCGGGACACTTTTGTTTTGCTCCCGGGGCAATTTTGATTTGCTCCCGGGACACTTTTGTTTTGCTCCCGGGACACTTTTGTTTTGCTCCCGGGACACTTTTGTTTTGCTCCCTTGACACTTTTGTTTTGCTCCCTGGACACTTTTGTTTTGCTCCCAGGACACTTTTGTTTTGCTCCCGGGACACTTTTGTTTTGCTCCAAGGACACATCTGTTTTGATCCCGGGACACTTTTGTTTTGCTCCCGGGACAATTTTGATTTGCTCCCGGGACAATTTTGATTTGCTCCCCGGACACTTTTGTTTTGCTCCCTGGACAATTTTGATTTGCTCCCTCGACACTTTTGTTTTGCTCCCTGGACAATTTTGATTTGCTCCCAGGACACTTTTGTTTTGCTCCCGGGACACTTTTGTTTTGCTCCCGGGACACATTTGTTTTGCTCCAAGGACACATCTGTTTTGCTCCCGGGACACTTTTGTTTTGCTCCCGGGGCAATTTTGATTTGCTCCCGGGACACTTTTGTTTTGCTCCCGGGACACTTTTGTTTTGCTCCCGGGACACTTTTGTTTTGCTCCCTTGACACTTTTGTTTTGCTCCCTGGACACTTTTGTTTTGCTCCCAGGACACTTTTGTTTTGCTCCCGGGACACTTTTGTTTTGCTCCAAGGACACATCTGTTTTGCTCCCGGGACACTTTTGTTTTGCTCCCGGGACAATTTTGATTTGCTCCCGGGACAATTTTGATTTGCTCCCGGGACACTTTTGTTTTGCTCCCTTGACACTTTTGTTTTGCTCCCGGGACACTTTTGTTTTGCTCCCGGGACACTTTTGTTTTGCTCCAGGGACACATCTGTTTTGCTCCCGGGACACTTTTGATTTGCTCCCGGGACACTTTTGTTTTGCTCCCGGGACACTTTTGTTTTGCTCCCGTGACACTTTTGTTTTGCTCCCGGGACACTTTTGTTTTGCTCCCGGGACACTTTTGTTTTGCTCCCGGGACACTTTTGTTTTGCTCCCGGGACACTTTTGTTTTGCTCCCGGGACACTTTTCTTTTGCTCCCTTGACACTTTTGTTTTGCTCCCTGGACAATTTTGATTTGCTCCCAGGACACTTTTGTTTTGCTCCCAGGACACTTTTGTTTTGCTCCCCGGACACTTTTGTTTTGCTCCCAGGACCCATTTGTTTTGCTCCCCGGACACTTTTGTTTTGCTCCCTTGACACTTTTGTTTTGCTCCCTTGACACTTTTGTTTTGCTCCCCGGACACTTTTGATTTGCTCCCTTGACACTTTTGTTTTGCTCCCTGGACAATTTTGATTTGCTCCCAGGACACTTTTGTTTTGCTCCCTGGACACTTTTGTTTTGCTCCCGGGACACTTTTGTTTTGCTCCCTTGACACTTTTGTTTTGCTCCCTGGACACTTTTGTTTTGCTCCCTGGACACTTTTGTTTTGCTCCCGGGACACTTTTGTTTTGCTCCCTTGACACTTTTGTTTTGCTCCCAGGACACTTTTGTTTTGCTCCCCGGACACTATTGATTTGCTCCCTTGACACTTTTGTTTTGCTCCCTGGACAATTTTGATTTGCTCCCTGGACACTTTTGTTTTGCTCCCTGGACACATTTGTTTTGCTCCCAGGACACTTTTGTTTTGCTCCCAGGACACATTTGTTTTGGTCCCAGGACACTTTTGTTTTGCTCCCCGGACACTTTTGTTTTGCTCCCCGGACACATTTGTTTTGCTCCCCGGACACTTTTGTTTTGCTCCCCGGACACTTTTGTTTTGCTCCCCGGACACTTTTGTTTTGCTCCCCGGACAATTTTGTTTTGCTCCCAGGACACTTTTGTTTTGCTCCCAGGACACATTTGTTTTGCTCCCGGGACACATTTGTTTTGCTCCCGGGACACATTTGATTTGCTCCCGGGACACTTTTGTTTTGCTCCTGGGACACATTTGTTTTGCTCCCGGGACACTTTTGTTTGCTCCCTGGACACTTTTGATTTGATCCCTTGACACTTTTGTTTTGATCCCGGGACACTTTTGTTTTGCTCCCAGGACACATTTGTTTTGCTCCCTGGACATTTTTGTTTTGCTCCAGGGACACTTTTGTTTTGCTCCTGGGACACTTTTGTTTTGCTCCCTGGACACTTTTGTTTTGCTCCCGGGACACTTTTGTTTTGCTCCCTTGACATTTTTGTTTTGCTCCTTTGACACTTTTGTTTTGCTCCCCGGACACTTTTGATTTGCTCCCTTGACACTTTTGTTTTGCTCCCTGGACACTTTTGTTTTGCTCCCTGGACACTTTTGTTTTGCTCCCTGGACACTTTTGTTTTGCTCCCTGGACACTTTTGTTTTGCTCCCTGGACACTTTTGTTTTTCTCCCTGGACACATTTGTTTTGCTCCCTGGACATTTTTGTTTTGCTCCCGGGACACTTTTGGTTTGCTCCCTGGACACTTTTGTTTTGCTCCCGGGACACTTTTGTTTTGCTCCCTGGACATTTTTGTTTTGCTCCAGGGACACTTTTGTTTTCCTCCCTCGACACTTTTGTTTTGCTCCCTCGACACTTTTGTTTTGCTCCCTTGACACTTTTGTTTTGCTCCCCGGACACTTTTGATTTGCTCCCTTGACACTTTTGTTTTGCTCCCTGGACAATTTTGATTTGCTCCCTGGACACTTTTGATTTGCTCCCTTGACACTTTTGTTTTGCTCCCCGGACAATTTTGATTTGCTCCCCGGACAATTTTGATTTGCTCCCTGGACAATTTTGATTTGCTCCCAGGACACTTTTGTTTTGCTCCCAGGACACTTTTGTTTTGCTCCCCGGACACTTTTGTTTTGCTCCCTGGACACTTTTGTTTTGCTCCCTGGACACTTTTGTTTTGCTCCCTGGACACATTTGTTTTGCTCCCTGGACATTTTTGTTTTGCTCCCGGGACACTTTTGGTTTGCTCCCTGGACACTTTTGTTTTGCTCCCGGGACACTTTTGTTTTGCTCCCTGGACATTTTTGTTTTGCTCCAGGGACACTTTTGTTTTCCTCCCTCGACACTTTTGTTTTGCTCCCTCGACACTTTTGTTTTGCTCCCTTGACACTTTTGTTTTGCTCCCCGGACACTTTTGATTTGCTCCCTTGACACTTTTGTTTTGCTCCCTGGACAATTTTGATTTGCTCCCTGGACACTTTTGATTTGCTCCCTTGACACTTTTGTTTTGCTCCCCGGACAATTTTGATTTGCTCCCCGGACAATTTTGATTTGCTCCCTGGACAATTTTGATTTGCTCCCAGGACACTTTTGTTTTGCTCCCAGGACACTTTTGTTTTGCTCCCCGGACACTTTTGTTTTGCTCCCAGGACACATTTGTTTTGCTCCCCGGACACTTTTGATTTGCTCCCTTGACACTTTTGTTTTGCTCCCTGGACAATTTTGATTTGCTCCCAGGACACTTTTGTTTTGCTCCCTGGACACTTTTGTTTTGCTCCCGGGACACTTTTGTTTTGCTCCCTTGACACTTTTGTTTTGCTCCCTTGACACTTTTGTTTTGCTCCCCGGACACTTTTGATTTGCTCCCTTGACACTTTTGTTTTGCTCCCTGGACAATTTTGATTTGCTCCCTGGACACTTTTGTTTTGCTCCCTGGACAATTTTGATTTGCTCCCAGGACACTTTTGTTTTGCTCCCGGGACACTTTTGTTTTGCTCCCGGGACACATTTGTTTTGCTCCAAGGACACATCTGTTTTGCTCCCGGGACACTTTTGTTTTGCTCCCGGGACAATTTTGATTTGCTCCCGGGACACTTTTGTTTTGCTCCCGGGACACTTTTGTTTTGCTCCCGGGACACTTTTGTTTTGCTCCCTTGACACTTTTGTTTTGCTCCCTGGACACTTTTGTTTTGCTCCCAGGACACTTTTGTTTTGCTCCCGGGACACTTTTGTTTTGCTCCAAGGACACATCTGTTTTGCTCCCGGGACACTTTTGTTTTGCTCCCGGGACAATTTTGATTTGCTCCCGGGACAATTTTGATTTGCTCCCGGGACACTTTTGTTTTGCTCCCTTGACACTTTTGTTTTGCTCCCGGGACACTTTTGTTTTGCTCCCTGGACACTTTTGATTTGATCCCGGGACACTTTTGTTTTGCTCCCGGGACACTTTTGTTTTGCTCCTGGGACACATTTGTTTTGCTCCAGGGACACATCTGTTTTGCTCCCGGGACACTTTTGATTTGCTCCCGGGACACTTTTGTTTTGCTCCCGGGACACTTTTGTTTTGCTCCCGGGACACTTTTGTTTTGCTCCCGGGACACTTTTGTTTTGCTCCCGGGACACTTTTGTTTTGCTCCCGGGACACTTTTCTTTTGCTCCCCGGACACTTTTGATTTGCTCCCTTGACACTTTTGTTTTGCTCCCTGGACAATTTTGATTTGCTCCCAGGACACTTTTGTTTTGCTCCCAGGACACTTTTGTTTTGCTCCCCGGACACTTTTGTTTTGCTCCCAGGACACATTTGTTTTGCTCCCCGGACACTTTTGTTTTGCTCCCTTGACACTTTTGTTTTGCTCCCTTGACACTTTTGTTTTGCTCCCCGGACACTTTTGATTTGCTCCCTTGACACTTTTGATTTGCTCCCTGGACAATTTTGATTTGCTCCCTGGACACTTTTGTTTTGCTCCCTGGACAATTTTGATTTGCTCCCAGGACACTTTTGTTTTGCTCCCGGGACACTTTTGTTTTGCTCCCGGGACACATTTGTTTTGCTCCAAGGACACATCTGTTTTGCTCCCGGGACACTTTTGTTTTGCTCCCGGGGCAATTTTGATTTGCTCCCGGGACACTTTTGTTTTGCTCCCGGGACACTTTTGTTTTTCTCCCGGGACACTTTTGTTTTGCTCCCTTGACACTTTTGTTTTGCTCCCTGGACACTTTTGTTTTGCTCCCAGGACACTTTTGTTTTGCTCCCGGGACACTTTTGTTTTGCTCCAAGGACACATCTGTTTTGCTCCCTTGACACTTTTGTTTTGCTCCCGGGACAATTTTGATTTGCTCCCGGGACAATTTTGTTTTTCTCCCGGGACACTTTTGTTTTGCTCCCTTGACACTTTTGTTTTGCTCCCAGGACACTTTTGTTTTGCTCCCCGGACACTTTTGTTTTGCTCCCGGGACACTTTTGTTTTGCTCCCTGGACACTTTTGATTTGATCCCGGGACACTTTTGTTTTGCTCCCGGGACACTTTTGTTTTGCTCCCGGGACACATTTGTTTTGCTCCAGGGACACATTTGTTTTGCTCCAGGGACACATCTGTTTTGCTCCCGGGACACTTTTGATTTGCTCCCGGGACACTTTTGTTTTGCTCTCGGGACACTTTTGTTTTGCTCCCGGGACACTTTTGTTTTGCTCCCTTGACACTTTTGTTTTGCTCCCGGGACACTTTTGTTTTGCTCCCGGGACACTTTTGTTTTGCTCCCTGGACACTTTTGATTTGATCCCGGGACACTTTTGTTTTGCTCCCGGGACACTTTTGTTTTGCTCCCGGGACACATTTGTTTTGCTCCAGGGACACATTTGTTTTGCTCCAGGGACACATCTGTTTTGCTCCCGGGACACTTTTGATTTGCTCCCGGGACACTTTTGTTTTGCTCTCGGGACACTTTTGTTTTGCTCCCGGGACACTTTTGTTTTGCTCCCTGGACACTTTTGATTTGATCCCGGGACACTTTTGTTTTGCTCCCGGGACACTTTTGTTTTGCTCCCGGGACACTTTTGTTTTGCTCCCGGGACACATTTGTTTTGCTCCAGGGACACATCTGTTTTGCTCCCGGAACACTTTTGATTTGCTCCCGGGACACTTTTGTTTTGCTCTCGGGACACTTTTGTTTTGCTCCCGGGACACTTTTGTTTTGCTCCCGGGACACTTTTGTTTTGCTCCCGGGACACTTTTCTTTTGCTCCCCGGACACTTTTGTTTTGCTCCCAGGACACTTTTGTTTTGCTCCCTGGACACTTTTGTTTTGCTCCCTGGACACTTTTGTTTTGCTCCCTGGACACATTTGTTTTGCTCCCTGGACATTTTTGTTTTGCTCCCCGGACACTTTTGGTTTGCTCCCTGGACACTTTTGTTTTGCTCCCGGGACACTTTTGTTTTGCTCCCTGGACATTTTTGTTTTGCTCCAGGGACACTTTTGTTTTCCTCCCTCGACACTTTTGTTTTGCTCCCTCGACACTTTTGTTTTGCTCCCTTGACACTTTTGTTTTGCTCCCCGGACACTTTTGATTTGCTCCCTTGACACTTTTGTTTTGCTCCCTGGACAATTTTGATTTGCTCCCCGGACAATTTTGATTTGCTCCCTGGACAATTTTGATTTGCTCCCAGGACACTTTTGTTTTGCTCCCAGGACACTTTTGTTTTGCTCCCCGGACACTTTTGTTTTGCTCCCAGGACACATTTGTTTTGCTCCCCGGACACTTTTGTTTTGCTCCCCGGACACTTTTGATTTGCTCCCTTGACACTTTTGTTTTGCTCCCTGGACAATTTTGATTTGCTCCCGGGACACTTTTGTTTTGCTCCCGGGACAATTTTGATTTGCTCCCGGGACAATTTTGATTTGCTCCCGGGACACTTTTGTTTTGCTCCCTTGACACTTTTGTTTTGCTCCCGGGACACTTTTGTTTTGCTCCCTGGACACTTTTGATTTGATCCCGGGACACTTTTGTTTTGCTCCCGGGACACTTTTGTTTTGCTCCTGGGACACATTTGTTTTGCTCTAGGGACACATCTGTTTTGCTCCCGGGACACTTTTGATTTGCTCCCGGGACACTTTTGTTTTGCTCCCGGGACACTTTTGTTTTGCTCCCGGGACACTTTTGTTTTGCTCCCGGGACACTTTTGTTTTGCTCCCGGGACACTTTTGTTTTGCTCCCGGGACACTTTTCTTTTGCTCCCCGGACACTTTTGATTTGCTCCCTTGACACTTTTGTTTTGCTCCCTGGACAATTTTGATTTGCTCCCAGGACACTTTTGTTTTGCTCCCAGGACACTTTTGTTTTGCTCCCCGGACACTTTTGTTTTGCTCCCAGGACACATTTGTTTTGCTCCCCGGACACTTTTGTTTTGCTCCCTTGACACTTTTGTTTTGCTCCCTTGACACTTTTGTTTTGCTCCCCGGACACTTTTGATTTGCTCCCTTGACACTTTTGATTTGCTCCCTGGACAATTTTGATTTGCTCCCTGGACACTTTTGTTTTGCTCCCTGGACAATTTTGATTTGCTCCCAGGACACTTTTGTTTTGCTCCCGGGACACTTTTGTTTTGCTCCCGGGACACATTTGTTTTGCTCCAAGGACACATCTGTTTTGCTCCCGGGACACTTTTGTTTTGCTCCCGGGGCAATTTTGATTTGCTCCCGGGACACTTTTGTTTTGCTCCCGGGACACTTTTGTTTTTCTCCCGGGACACTTTTGTTTTGCTCCCTTGACACTTTTGTTTTGCTCCCTGGACACTTTTGTTTTGCTCCCAGGACACTTTTGTTTTGCTCCCGGGACACTTTTGTTTTGCTCCAAGGACACATCTGTTTTGCTCCCGGGACACTTTTGTTTTGCTCCCGGGACAATTTTGATTTGCTCCCGGGACAATTTTGATTTGCTCCCAGGACACTTTTGTTTTGCTCCCTTGACACTTTTGTTTTGCTCCCGGGACACTTTTGTTTTGCTCCCGGGACACTTTTGTTTTGCTCCCTGGACACTTTTGATTTGATCCCGGGACACTTTTGTTTTGCTCCCGGGACACTTTTGTTTTGCTCCCGGGACACATTTGTTTTGCTCCAGGGACACATTTGTTTTGCTCCAGGGACACATCTGTTTTGCTCCCGGGACACTTTTGATTTGCTCCCGGGACACTTTTGTTTTGCTCTCGGGACACTTTTGTTTTGCTCCCGGGACACTTTTGTTTTGCTCCCTTGACACTTTTGTTTTGCTCCCGGGACACTTTTGTTTTGCTCCCGGGACACTTTTGTTTTGCTCCCTGGACACTTTTGATTTGATCCCGGGACACTTTTGTTTTGCTCCCGGGACACTTTTGTTTTGCTCCCGGGACACATTTGTTTTGCTCCAGGGACACATTTGTTTTGCTCCAGGGACACATTTGTTTTGCTCCAGGGACACATCTGTTTTGCTCCCGGGACACTTTTGATTTGCTCCCGGGACACTTTTGTTTTGCTCTCGGGACACTTTTGTTTTGCTCTCGGGACACTTTTGTTTTGCTCCCTTGACACTTTTGTTTTGCTCCCGGGACACTTTTGTTTTGCTCCCGGGACACTTTTGTTTTGCTCCCTGGACACTTTTGATTTGATCCCGGGACACTTTTGTTTTGCTCCCGGGACACTTTTGTTTTGCTCCCGGGACACATTTGTTTTGCTCCAGGGACACATCTGTTTTGCTCCCGGGACACTTTTGATTTGCTCCCGGGACACTTTTGTTTTGCTCCCGGGACACTTTTGTTTTGCTCCCGGGACACTTTTGTTTTGCTCCCGGGACACTTTTGTTTTGCTCCCGGGACACTTTTCTTTTGCTCCCCGGACACTTTTGTTTTGCTCCCAGGACACTTTTGTTTTGCTCCCTGGACACTTTTGTTTTGCTCCCTGGACACTTTTGTTTTGCTCCCTGGACACATTTGTTTTGCTCCCAGGACACATTTGTTTTGCTCCCTGGACACTTTTGTTTTGCTCCCTGGACACATTTGTTTTGCTCCCTGGACATTTTTGTTTTGCTCCCGGGACACTTTTGGTTTGCTCCCTGGACACTTTTGTTTTGCTCCCGGGACACTTTTGTTTTGCTCCCCGGACACTTTTGTTTTGCTCCCAGGACACATTTGTTTTGCTCCCCGGACACTTTTGATTTGCTCCCTTGACACTTTTGTTTTGCTCCCTGGACAATTTTGATTTGCTCCCAGGACACTTTTGTTTTGCTCCCTGGACACTTTTGTTTTGCTCCCGGGACACTTTTGTTTTGCTCCCTTGACACTTTTGTTTTGCTCCCTTGACACTTTTGTTTTGCTCCCCGGACACTTTTGATTTGCTCCCTTGACACTTTTGTTTTGCTCCCTGGACAATTTTGATTTGCTCCCTGGACACTTTTGTTTTGCTCCCTGGACAATTTTGATTTGCTCCCAGGACACTTTTGTTTTGCTCCCGGGACACTTTTGTTTTGCTCCCGGGACACATTTGTTTTGCTCCAAGGACACATCTGTTTTGCTCCCGGGACACTTTTGTTTTGCTCCCGGGGCAATTTTGATTTGCTCCCGGGACACTTTTGTTTTGCTCCCGGGACACTTTTGTTTTGCTCCCGGGACACTTTTGTTTTGCTCCCTTGACACTTTTGTTTTGCTCCCTGGACACTTTTGTTTTGCTCCCAGGACACTTTTGTTTTGCTCCCTGGACATTTTTGTTTTGCTCCAGGGACACTTTTGTTTTCCTCCCTCGACACTTTTGTTTTGCTCCCTCGACACTTTTGTTTTGCTCCCTTGACACTTTTGTTTTGCTCCCCGGACACTTTTGATTTGCTCCCTTGACACTTTTGTTTTGCTCCCTGGACAATTTTGATTTGCTCCCTGGACACTTTTGATTTGCTCCCTTGACACTTTTGTTTTGCTCCCCGGACAATTTTGATTTGCTCCCCGGACAATTTTGATTTGCTCCCTGGACAATTTTGTTTTGCTCCCAGGACACTTTTGTTTTGCTCCCCGGACACTTTTGTTTTGCTCCCAGGACACATTTGTTTTGCTCCCCGGACACTTTTGTTTTGCTCCCCGGACACTTTTGATTTGCTCCCTTGACACGTTTTGCTCCCTTGACACTTTTGTTTTGCTCCCTTGACACTTTTGTTTTGCTCCCCGGACACTTTTGATTTGCTCCCTTGACACTTTTGTTTTGCTCCCTGGACAATTTTGATTTGCTCCCTGGACACTTTTGTTTTGCTCCCTGGACAATTTTGATTTGCTCCCTGGACACTTTTGTTTTGCTCCCGGGACACTTTTGTTTTGCTCCCGGGACACATTTGTTTTGCTCCAAGGACACATCTGTTTTGCTCCCGGGACACTTTTGTTTTGCTCCCGGGGCAATTTTGATTTGCTCCCGGGACACTTTTGTTTTGCTCCCGGGACACTTTTGTTTTGCTCCCTTGACACTTTTGTTTTGCTCCCTGGACACTTTTGTTTTGCTCCCAGGACACTTTTGTTTTGCTCCCGGGACACTTTTGTTTTGCTCCCGGGACACTTTTGTTTTGCTCCCGGGACAATTTTGATTTGCTCCCGGGACAATTTTGATTTGCTCCCGGGACACTTTTGTTTTGCTCCCTTGACACTTTTGTTTTGCTCCCGGGACACTTTTGTTTTGCTCCCTGGACACTTTTGATTTGATCCCGGGACACTTTTGTTTTGCTCCCGGGACACTTTTGTTTTGCTCCTGGGACACATTTGTTTTGCTCCAGGGACACATCTGTTTTGCTCCCGGGACACTTTTGATTTGCTCCCGGGACACTTTTGTTTTGCTCCCGGGACACTTTTGTTTTGCTCCCGGGACACTTTTGTTTTGCTCCCGGGACACTTTTCTTTTGCTCCCCGGACACTTTTGATTTGCTCCCTTGACACTTTTGTTTTGCTCCCTGGACAATTTTGATTTGCTCCCAGGACACTTTTGTTTTGCTCCCAGGACACTTTTGTTTTGCTCCCCGGACACTTTTGTTTTGCTCCCAGGACACATTTGTTTTGCTCCCCGGACACTTTTGTTTTGCTCCCTTGACACTTTTGTTTTGCTCCCTTGACACTTTTGTTTTGCTCCCCGGACACTTTTGATTTGCTCCCTTGACACTTTTGTTTTGCTCCCTGGACAATTTTGATTTGCTCCCTGGACACTTTTGTTTTGCTCCCGGGACACTTTTGTTTTGCTCCCGGGACACATTTGTTTTGCTCCAAGGACACATCTGTTTTGCTCCCGGGGCAATTTTGATTTGCTCCCGGGACACTTTTGATTTGCTCCCGGGACACTTTTGTTTTGCTCCCCGGACACTTTTGATTTGCTCCCTTGACACTTTTGTTTTGCTCCCTGGACACTTTTGTTTTGCTCCCTGGACACTTTTGTTTTGCTCCCTGGACAATTTTGATTTGCTCCCAGGACACTTTTGTTTTGCTCCCGGGACACTTTTGTTTTGCTCCCGGGACACTTTTGTTTTGCTCCAAGGACAATTTTGATTTGCTCCCAGGACACTTTTGTTTTGCTCCCGGGACACTTTTGTTTTGCTCCCGGGACACATTTGTTTTGCTCCAAGGACACATCTGTTTTGCTCCCGGGACACTTTTGTTTTGCTCCCGGGGCAATTTTGATTTGCTCCCGGGACACTTTTGTTTTGCTCCCGGGACACTTTTGTTTTTCTCCCGGGACACTTTTGTTTTGCTCCCTTGACACTTTTGTTTTGCTCCCTGGACACTTTTGTTTTGCTCCCGGGACACTTTTGTTTTGCTCCCGGGACACTTTTGTTTTGCTCCAAGGACACATCTGTTTTGCTCCCGGGACACTTTTGTTTTGCTCCCGGGACAATTTTGATTTGCTCCCAGGACACTTTTGTTTTGCTCCCAGGACACTTTTGTTTTGCTCCCAGGACACTTTTGTTTTGCTCCCCGGACACTTTTGATTTGCTCCCTCGACACTTTTGATTTGCTCCCTCGACACTTTTGATTTGCTCCCTCGACACTTTTGATTTGCTCCCTCGACACTTTTGATTTGCTCCCTCGACACTTTTGTTTTGCTCCCTCGACACTTTTGTTTTGCTCCCTCGACACTTTTGTTTTGCTCCCTCGACACTTTTGTTTTGCTCCCGGGACACTTTTGTTTTGCTCCCGGGACACTTTTGTTTTGCTCCCGGGACACTTTTGTTTTGCTCCCGGGACACTTTTGTTTTGCTCCCGGGACACTTTTGTTTTGCTCCCGGGACACTTTTGTTTTGCTCCCGGGACACTTTTGTTTTGCTCCCGGGACACTTTTGTTTTGCTCCCGGGACACTTTTGTTTTGCTCCCGGGACACTTTTGTTTTGCTCCCGGGACACTTTTGTTTTGCTCCAGGGACACTTGTGTTGAGGGGAGAGTTTTATGTAAAAATAAGAGGCAAGGGGGAGTCTTAAAACTCCCCCCTACCTCTTTTTTTTACTAAAGACTTGCCCCCTACCTCTTTTTTTCATAAGACTACCCCCTTACCTCTTTTTTTATGTTAGACTCCCCTCTTTGTAAGGTAAGACTCCCCCTTACCTCTTTTTTACATAAGACTCCCCCCATACCTCTTTTTTACATAAGACTCCCCCCATACCTCTTTTTTACATAAGTAAAAAAAAGAGGTAAGGGCAGAGTCTAACATAAAAAAGAGGTAAGGGGGGAGTTTTATGTAAAAAAGAGGTAAGGGGGCAGTCTTACGTAAAAAAAAAAGAGGTAAGGGGGCAGTCTTATGTAAAAAAGAGGTAAGGGGGGAGTCTTATGTAATAAAGAGGTAAGGGGGGAGTCCTACGTAATAAAGAGGTAAGGGGGGAGTCTTATGTTAAAAAGAGGTAAGGGGGGAGTCTTATGTAAAAAGGAGGTAAGGGGGGAGTCTTACGTAAAAAAGAGGTAAGGGGGGAGTCTTACCTTACAGAGAGGTACGGGGGGAGTATTATGTAAAAAAAAAAAAAAGAGGTAAGGGGGAGCCTTATGTAAAAAAAGAGGTAAGGGGGGAGTCTTACATAAAAAAGAGGTAAGGGAGGAGTATTATGTAAAAAAGAGGTAAGGGGGGAGTCTTATGTAAAAAAAAGGTAAGGGGGAGTCTTACCTTACAAAGAGGTAGGGGGGAGTATTATGTAAAAAAGAGGTAAGGGGGAGTCTTATGTAAAAAAGAGGTAGGGGGAGTCTTACGTAAAAAAGAGGTAAGGGGGGAGTCTTATGTAAAACAGGGGTAAGGGGGGAGTCTTATGTAAAAAAGAGGTAAGGGGGGAGTCTTATGTAAAAAAGAGGTAAGGGGGGAGTCTTACCTTACAAACAGGTAAGGGGGGAGTCTTATGTAAAAAAAGAGGTAAGGGGGAGTCTTATGTAAAAAAGAGGTAAGGGGGAGACTTATGTAAAAAAGAGGTAGGGGGAGTCTTACGTAAAAAAGAGGTAAGGGGGGAGTCTTATGTAAAAAAGAGGTAAGGGGGGAGTCTTACCTTACAAACAGGTAAGGGGGGAGTCTTATGTAAAAAAGAGGTAAGGGGGAGACTTATGTAAAAAAGAGGTAAGGGGGAGACTTGCAGTACAAAGAGGTAAGGGGGGAGTCTTACGTAAAAAAGAGGTAAGGGGGGAGTCTTACCTTGCAAAGAGGTAAGGGTTGAGTCTTATGTAAAAAAGAGGTAAGGGGGGAGTCTTATATAAAATAGAGGTAAGGGGGGAGTCTTATATAAAATAGAGGTAAGGGGGGAGTCTTACATAAAAAAGAGGTAAGGGGGGAGTCTTACGTAAAAAAGAGGTAAGGGGGGAGTCTTACCTTACAAAGAGGTAAGGGGGAGTCTTATGTAAAAAAGAGGTAGGGGGGAGTCTTACATAAAAAAGAGTTCAGGGGGGAGTCTAATGTAAAAAAGAGGTAAGGGGGGAGTCTAATGTAAAAAAGAGGTAAGGGGGGAGTCTAATGTAAAAAAGAGGTAAGGGGGGAGTCTTATGTAAAAAAAAAAAGGTAAGTGGGGAGTCTTACCTTACAAAGAGGTAAGGGGGGAGTCTTACCTTACAAAGAGGTAAGGGGGGAGTCTAATGTAAAAAAGAGGTAAGGGGGGAGTCTTATGTAAAAAAGAGGTAAGGGGGGAGTATTATGTAAAAATGAGGTAAGGGGGGAGTATTATGTAAAAATGAGGTAAGGGGGGAGTATTATGTAAAAAAGAGTTCAGGGGGGAGTCTTATGTAAAAAAGAGGTAAGGGGGAGACTTACCTTACAAAGAGGTAAGGGGGAGTCCTACGTAAAAAAGAGGTAAGGGGGGAGTCTTATGTAAAAAAGAGGTTAGGGGGGAGTTTTATGTAAAAAAAGAGGTAAGGGCGGAGTTTTATGTAAAAAAAGAGGTAAGGGGGGAGTATTATGTAAAAAAAGAGGTAAGGGGGGAGTCTTATGTAAAAAAGAGGTAAGGGGGGAGTCTTATGTAAAAAAAAGGTAAGGGGGGAGTATTATGTAAAAAAAAGAGGTAAGGGGGAGTCTTACCTTAAAAAGAGGTAAGGGGGAGTCTTACCTTAAAAAGAGGTAAGGGGGGAGTCTTACCTTACAAAGAAGTAAGGGGGGAGTCTTAGATAAGATTCTACCTTTACCTCTTTTTTTTTTACATAAGACTCCCCCCTTACCTCATTTTTATGTAAGGTAAGACTCCCCCCTTACCTCTTTTTTTACATAAGACTCCCCCCTTACCTCTTTTTTACATATGACTCCCCCCTTACCTCTTTTTTACTTAAGACTCCCCCCTTACCTCTTTGTAAGATAAGGGGGGAGTCTTAAGTAAAAAAGAGGTAAGGGGGAGACTTACCTTACAAAGAGGTAAGGGGGGAGTCTTAAGTAAAAAAGAGGTAAGGGGGGAGTCTTACCTTACAAAGAAGTAAGGGGGGAGTCTTATGTAAAAAAGAGGTAAGGGGGAGTCTTACCTTAAAAAGAGGTAAGGGGGGAGTGTTATGTAAAAAAGAGGTAAGGGGGGAGTCTTACATAAAAATGAGGTAAGGGGGGAGTCTTATGTAAAAAAAAAAGAGGTAAAGGTAGAGTCTTATCTAAGACTCCCCCCTTACCTCATTTTTATGTAAGACTCCCCCCTTACCTCTTTTTTACATAACACTCCCCCCTTACCTCTTTTTTTACATAAGACTCCCCCTTACCTCTTTTTTACATAATACTCCCCCCTTACCTCTTTTTAAGGTAAGACTCCCCCTTACCTTTTCTTACATAAAACTCCCCCCTTACCTCTTTTTTTTTACATAATACTCCCCCCTTACCTTTTTTTTTACATAAGACTCCCCCCTTACCTCTTTTTTACATAAGACTCCCCCTTACCTCTTTTTTTACATAAGACTCCCCCCTTACCTCTTTGTAATGTAAAAAAGAGGTAAGGGGGAGTCTTATCTTACAAAGAGGTAAGGGGGGAGTCTTATGTAAAAAAGAGGTAAGGGGGGAGTATTATGTAAAAAAAAGGTAAGGGGGGAGTATTATGGAAAAAAAAGAGGTAAGGGGGGAGTTTTATGTAAAAAAAGGTAAGGGGGAGTCTTACCTTAAAAAGAGGTAAGGGGGAGTCTTACCTTAAAAAGAGGTAAGGGGGAGTCTTATGTAAAAAATAGGTAAGGGGGGAGTCTTCTGTAAAAAAAGAGGTAAGGGGGGAGTATTATGTAAAAAAGAGGTAAGGGGGGAGTCTTGTGTAAAAAAGAGGTAAGGGGGGAGTATTATGTAAAAAAGAGGTAAGGGGGGAGTCTTACATATAAAAGAGGTAAGGGGGGAGTCTTATGTAAAAAAAGAGGTAAGGGGGGAGTCTTATGTAAAAAAGAGGTAAGGGGGGAGTCTTATGTAAAAAAGAGGTAAGGGGGGAGTCTTATGTAAAAAAGAGGTAAGGGGGGAGTCTTATGTAAAAAAGAGGTAAGGGGGGAGTCTTATGTAAAAAAGAGGTAAGGGGGGAGTCTTATGTAAAAAAGAGGTAGGGGGGAGTCTTACGTAAAAAAGAGGTAAGGGGGGAGTCTTATGTAAAAAAGAGGTAAGGCGGAGTCTTATGTAAAAAAAAGAGGTAAGGGGGAGTCTTACCTTACAAAGAGGTAAGGGGGGAGTCTTATGTAAAAAAAAGAGGTAAGGGGGGAGTCTTATGTAAAAAAAAAAAGGTACATGGCTTCATTCCTCACATGACTGGGCTATAAATATTCCTGGCTATGCACTCTTTCGGAGAGACAGGGTAAAAAGGAAAGGTGGAGGTGTCTGTCTCTATGTGAGAAGTGATCTCAAAGTGAGTGTGTGAATGAGGACCTAATTGATGGAGAGTGTAATGTGGCTGAAGCATTATGGGTGGAACTGCATATAGATGTGCGTAGTTCAAAGTTAATCATTGAAGTTTGTTATAGACCACCCAATGTTAACGAGGAGGTGGAGACTCAGCTCTTTGCACAGATGGAAAGGGCTGGGACGGTGATAATAATGAGGGATTTTAACTACCTGGAAAAGAAAAGATCTTTAAAAAAAAAAATGAAGGAACACCATCATTGTTTAAATGTTACAAATGTTACAAAGAATAAAACAGAATATGTAAAAAGGAAATCAAGGACACAAAAAATTCTAAACGAATGACAGATTGCAAAAGATAGTAGGACAAACCCCCCAAAATTATTCAAATATATTAATAAAAAGGTAAAAAGGTCAGGTCTGAGCATGTAGGCCCTTTACAAAATAATCTAGAGTGGTGACTGGGGACAAAGAAGGCAAATTCATTTAATACTTTCTTCAGCTCTGTGTATACAAATGAGCATGGGGGGGGGGGGGGGGGTCATGTCTATAAAGGGGGTGGTATTGGCACTGCCCCAAATGATCCACAATGGCTCAAAAGTGATATGGCGTAGAGCCAATGTGGTGCCACTGCCTATATTTTAAAATGGAACAAAGTCTTTACCAAGTAACTATAGACCTGATAGTTTAACTTCCATAGTTGAGAAAATACAGGAGAATTTAATATAAGACCACATACAGTAGATGAGTTCTTGCTGGAAAAAAACAAAATACAACATGGGTTCATGAAAGACAGAAGTTGTCAAACAAATCTGTTTTATTTTTATGAAGAGGTAAGTAAAACCTTGGACAGAGGGGTGGCGGTGGACGTGGTATACTTGGACTTTGCAATAGCTTTCGATACAGTTCCGCACACTCATGTGTAAGGTAAAGTCTACAGGATTGGAAAGATCGGTTTCTAAATGAATAGAAAACTGGCTAAAATAATTCAGAGAGTAGTTGTTAATGATTCCTTTTATTTTTATTTTTTTTAATCAGGTAATTTTTATTGAGAACATATTTTTTTCCTAATAGTTTACATAAAAATGTTAACAAACAAAACACTTCCATAAAACAAGCGAGAGAGAGAAAAAAAACCCCACATAATTACATCATGCAACCCACAGATCACACCATTGCTCTCATATAAAACCTTCCAATACAACAATGGATTTTCCATACAAAATTTTCCTGTATACATAAGTTTTAAATCAGAAAAATTTTATATTTGCAGAGCTATTATCCTACCCCAGCACAAATTATAATCTGGGGCTTAAGGGACACACTGGCAGATGATGCCATTAGCTGACCAGGTCATCTCTCTGCAACTGAGCAGTATGTGTAGCTAATGTAGAGTCTTGCCATCAGGACCACATTTTTTTAAACTTTTTAGGACAATTTCTGTGTTTATAGGTCAATTCCTCCCTTCTCATGTTAAAATTAATAGCTTCTGCCCACTGAATACTTGTTGGTGGAGTAGATATCCTATTTTGCAAAATATGGTTAATGATTCTTACTCTGAATGGTTTAAGGTTATCAGTGGTGTACCCCAAGGTTCAGTGCTGGGACCCTTACTTTTTAATATCTTGATATAAAAATGATATTGGGTCTGGAATTAAAAGTACAATTTCAGTGTTTGCAGATGACAGCAAACTTTGCAGTGGAATAACATCCTTACAGGATGTCTCCAACTTACAAGCCGACCTCAATGCACGGTTTAATTGGGCGACTATGTGGTAAATGAGGTTAATGTTGATAAATGTAAAGTTTTGCACTGGGGGCTAAGAATATGCATGTGTCATACATACTAGGGGGAGTACAACTGGGGTAGTTAATAGTGGAGAGGGATCTGGGGGTTTTGGTAGATAATAAGCTTAATACCATACAATGCCAAGCTGCAGTTTCCAAAGCGAGCAAAGTCCTTTCTTGTATTAAGACAGGTATGGACTCCAGAGACAGAGATATAATTTTGCCCCTGTACAAATCATTAGTAAGACCTCATCTGGAATATGCGGTTCAGTTTTGGCCACCAGTTCTCAAAAAGGATATCGGGGAACTGGAGAAAGGGCAGAGAAGGGCAACCAAACTGATAAGAGGCATGGAGGAGCTCAGCTATGAGGATAGATTGGAGGAACTGAATTTATTCTCTCTTGAGAAGAGGAGATTAAGCGGGGATATGATCAACATGTACAAATATATAAGGGGTCCATATAGTGAACTTGGTGTTGAGTTATTCACTTTATGGTCAAAACAGAGGGCACTCTTTACGTCTAGAGGAAAAGAGATTTCATCTTCAAATACAGAAAGGTTTCTTCACAGTAAGAGCTGTGAAAATGTGCAATAGACTCCCTCCAGAGGTGGTTCTGGCCAGCTCGGTAGATTGCTTTAAGAAAATTAATCCAGGGAATATCTGATTGTATCTCGGGGGATCAGGAAGACATTTTTTCCCCTGCTGTAACAAATCGGATCATGCTTAGCTGGGGTTTTTCACCTTCCTCTGGATCAACTGTGGATATAGAATTGTGTATATGGGATTGTATGATATTATTTATTTATTTTTATGGTTGAACTTGTGTCTTTTTACATTTATGTAACTATGTAAATATGTTTGAGTGTAAACTAGCCGCGTGCAGAATATTGCATTACTTCCCTTATTGTACCTCCCACACTTTGTATTTCCCCATTCACAGGGAGTCACACAGACATAGAGCAGCCACAGGGGAACACTGGAGATAAAGCACATAGAATCTGAGATCTACTGTATAGCCTTTAACATATTTGGGTTTTAAGTAAGGGAATGTAATATATCAACAGTGACCCCGGAGGATTGCCAGGAACAGAGATGCCATGGTGAACAAGAAAGAAATCCCTGTTTAATTTATGTGTCAAAGTTTGTGCACTAAAGAAAATGATCGCCAAGCAACATTCCTTCGGCTCCAGTGTTATTGTGTCAGGTAAGTGTAGCAACTACCATGGGAGAAAAACTGGTAATGACATGATATGGTTGTATATCTAAAGATTGGTGTATGTGGTGCTATTTTCTGCCCTGTTTTGTCTTGAAGTTAACCTGTCATGGGAGAAATATGGGCATTGCCTGGTTGCCTGTTTAACACCGATGAATGGCTTAGATGTCACCCATTATGCCTGTCTGACTGCTGAGTACTGTAAATGTCCCAGTCTGCTGGTTAGTGGATGGTCCTGATCAGGACACTGGAGGACAAAAAGTATATGATTGGGAAGGGGGGGTCTGGAGGTAGAGACAGGGAGGGAGATGATTGAGTTGTTAGATGAGGAGAAGTGAACAATGGGAAGGGTTGATGGTTTTCTGTGGGAGAAAAGCTGTAAATGCCATACACGGCTGGCGGGGGCAGAGGAAGACAGGTGCTGGGAAAAATCAAACATGCATGGGTTTGATTTACATGCATTTTCACAAACCATGCTCAAAATGAGGAAAATCCAAATTTTATCCTGAACCCCAATAAAGTCTACCGGGGGGGGAAATCTTGAAATTCTATTTGGTCCATTTTTAGGGCAAAATAAGCATACAATTGTCAAACAAAACAGTGCTGGGCCCTGCCATAAAGGACAAGTGCTAATTCCTGCCACAGCCCAAAGCAGGAAATAGTAGTGTAGCGATACCCCCGTGAGGGCCGCTGGTTGAATCTGTATCCCACTGGTTGCCCCGACCCTGTAAGTCCTCCGCCACCGCTGACACCCTGGGTTCCGACATTTTCTATCAGTAACAATAATGAAATCGACACACTTGAACCAATAAGCTTTGACTACAAATATTTCAAAGGCAGTTAAAGGTGAACAACATGAACTTACACTTTATAGAAATACTTCAGGCAAAATGTCACTGGTGATAAAACAGCAACAGCAGTGAATCATATCAGATATAAAGACTGGCAGCCCTTATGTAAACATATGTGGCCTATGTGAACAGGCAGAAGAAAAGCAGGGAAATTACTTTTAGCTATGCCAGACCATTCCCTTCTGTATCTCAGCCCACAGGCGCAAGCAATAAACAAAGTATTATTACATTCAACAAACTGTTATAAGTTGTGGAATTTAACCTGCTCCCTCAAAGAGTTCTAGGCAAATTCAGTCTCTATGAGCAAAGCAAAAAAATCTCTTATGATGGGGGGGGGGGGGGGGGGGGGGGGGTTAGGCATAGCCCTTTGATACAGAAATTAAGTCCTTTGGTCTTCAGTTATCACTTAGGAGAGTTGTATTAGAAGCAATCCTGTGTAGCAGAGCAAAACAATTCAACTTGTTTAGCTTTAACAAGCAAAGAAAGCAGAATATTCCTGGGTTGTTTGAGTGCAGAGTGATCACTGTGATCGTTGACTTAAGGCACTGTATCCTGTGGTACTACAAGTAACAGCAAGGTGAATGGAAACAATTGTGTCTGTATACAGTGTCTATGTAGCTGGATGTACTTATTCTATGGTACTACATGTAACAGCAAGGTGAATGGAAACAATTGTGTCTGTATACAGTGTCTATGTAGCTGGATGTACTTATTCTATGGTACTACATGTGACAGCAGGGTGAATAGAGACAATGGTGTCTGTATACAGTGTCTATGTAGCTTGGGTGTACTTACTCTATGGTACTACATGTGACAGCAGGGTGAATAGAGACAATGGTGTCTGTATACAGTGTCTATGTAGCTGGATGTACTTATCCTACGGTACTACATGTGACAGCAAGGTGAATAGAGACAATCGTGTCTGTATAGAGTGTCTATGTAGCTGGATGGGCAGGTGTCCACTCACTGATACTGCAATTGATGATACTGGTGGTAAAGATAGTGGCTTTACAGGCTCTCCCTTAGGGGATGGCATCCAACCTCCGTCGCATTGAGTTGCCACCTCATCCCTTTAAACCCAAACATATATTAATTACGCAGGTTCTGAGGCTGATTAAGGTGGTAATTAAACTCACTTGGTTCCTTATCTGCATTAAATTAGCCTCAGGACCTGTGTATTCATATTTGTTCGGGTTTAAAGGGATGAGGTGGCAACCTTACTGTCGCACCATGCCGTGTCCCACCCGGATCAGCGACAGCATGATTTAGAGGGAGCAGAAGTGGCCTCCAGGCTATTGCTGGACAGTAAGGCAGTGATGTCCGCAGATGCCCCAAGGATACACATGTGGTGATTCTTCTTGCACAAGCCATGACTAGCAACAAAAATTGAACATGCCCCCAAAAACAAACATAAAACCTAAGGGCCCATTTACACTAGAATGAATTCTGTGCATGGTTCAAGTAGCGTCATGTCACAACTGAGTATAAAAGAGAAGAGAGGCTCCTCTAAGTGTAGCAAAATGGTTACATTTAATGAAGGTACAACATTTAGCAACATATTGCTACACTTAGAGGCGCCTCTCTTCTCTTTTATACTCTGTAGCTCCTGATGGATTTTGCTTCTAATCCCCTTGGGGAGGCTTCCATTTGTGGATGGACATTTTATGGTTTACACAACTCATCACATTGCTATAATCTTTTTATATGGACTATAAACTGAAGGACCTATGAATAAATGGTTGTGGAACGAATCATCAGAGTTTCCATTATTTCTTATGGAGAAACTCGCTTTGATATACAAGTGCTTTGGATTACAAGCATGTTTCCGGAACGAATTAGGCTTGTAATCCAAGGTTTTAGTGTATAAGGTATTTACTGGCAGAAAAAAAAATGTTTTACTATCCAAAGTTAAAACAACAAGGGCAGAAGATTTAATAGATGGAAAGATGAAAAATTCTGGAACCTTTACAACCACTTTAACCTCTTCCCTACCGAGTCATAGTAAAATGACGTTGGCGGGAACCTTTTGTCTTTCAGACTGGACGTCATATGACGTCCTTGCTTGTCCGGCTGCTAGGGGGCGCGCGCGTCCCCGCCGCATTGCTCGGGACCCGGTGCGCGTGTCCGGCGGCCACGATTGCCCACAATCATGGCAGGACCATGGATCTGTGTGTGTAAACACACAGATCCATGTCCTGTCAGCGGTGAGGAGACTGATGTGTGTTCCCAGCACAGAGGAACACACATCGATCTCCTCCCCTTGTGAGTCCCCTCCCCCTAACAGTTAGAACACACTTTAGGGAACATATTTAACCCCTTCAGCGCCCCCTAGTGCTAACCCCTTCCCTGTCAGTCACATTTACACAGTAATCAGTGCAGTTTTATAGCACTAATTGCTGTGTAAATGTAAATGGTCCCAAAAATGTGTCAAAAGTGTCCGATATGTCCGGCGCAATGTCACGGTCACAATAAAAATCGCAGATCGCCGCCATTACTAGTAAAAAAATTAAATAAAAAAATGCCATAATTCTATTCCCTATTTTGTAGACGCTAGAACTTTTGCGCAAACCGATCAAATACGCTTATTGCGATTTTTTACCAAAAATATGTAGAAGAATATGTATTGGTCTAAACTGAGGAAAAAAATGTTTTTTTTTAAAAAATGATGATATTTATTAAATCAAAAAGTAAAAGATATTGGGCCAGATTCTCCAAGAATCTGCGGCAGCATCGCGTAAGCTATTTACACTATGCCGCCGCAACTTACTGGAGCAAGTGCCGTATTCCTCAAGCACTTGCTCCGTAGTTTGCGGCGGCGTAGTGTAAAAGGCCCGGCGTATCCCCGCGTAATTCAAAGGGGGCGGCTTGTATTTAAATTAAGCGCGCCCCCGTGCCGATCGAACTGCGCATGCGCCGGGCTAAAAATAGCCAAGTGCGCATGCTCCAGTTCTCGACGGAAAACGTCAATGACGCCGACGTGTGCGTCATTGACGTAAAGTCGTATTCAAGAACGACTTACGAAAACGACGTACCCGACGGGAAAAGATTACGCGGACCCGACGCCATACTTAACATGGCATACGTCGGACTGGCGTAAGGTTACCCCTCATATAGCAGGGGTAACCTTACGCAAACGACGTAAGCGACGGCTACGCGACGCGATTTCGTTCGGGAATCGGTGTATCAGGCTCATTTGCATAAACAAATGAGACCTGAACGTAAACGCCACCTAGCGGCCGGCGGCGAATTACATTTAAGATCCGACAGTGTAAGTGACTTCAGCGTATCTATGCGAAAATGATTGTAGGAATCAGTCGCATAGATACGCGGGTCAAAAAACAGAGATACGACGGAGTTTCCTGAGATACTCCGTCGTAACTCTTCTGAGAATAAAGCCCATTGTGTTTTTTTTAAAAATTGTCGCTCTTCTTTTGTTTATAGCGTAAAAAATAAAAACTGCAGAGGTGATCAAGTACCACCAAAAGAAAGCTCTATTTGTGGGGGAAAAAAAGGCGTCATTTTTGTTTGGGAGCCACGTCGCACGACCGCGCAATTGTCATTCAAAGTGCGACAGCGCTGAAAACTAAAAATTGGTCTGGGCAGGAAGGGGGTGAAAATGCCCTGTATGGAAGTGGTTAAGGAAGCAAGATGGGAGAAGCAGTACAGTAGGGTGCCAGACAAAAGGAGGCAATTAGGGGGAGGCACTGGCAGTGGATGAGAGGTACAGTATGGGGAAGAATTTAACAATAAAGGCATCACTGGAAAGTTAGAAGAGAAGAACACTGCAGGGAGCACTGGAAATGGATGAGAGGTGGAGTACAGGCGGGCGACAGGAGCACACTTTAGCAAGATTTGTATGTATGTATGTATGTATGTATATATATATATATATATATATATATATATATATATATATATATATATATATATATGTATATATATATTTTATGGAAATTATGAGTTTGAGGGTGCCATTTTTGGGGGGAGCCCCAATACTGAATGACATGCAGGTTAATATCATACAGGGGTCTGCATGTTCCCCTGGTATGAGGACACCAGCGCACATGCCTGCCATGCAAAATTGATTAGCTCTGGGGTGGAGGACACTTTTGATGCCATTTTCTTCAATTAAAAAAAAAAAAAAATCTACTAGCAATAGCTCTCAGTGAAATTAAACGGTGTTAACGGAGAGCTATTGGTGGCAACATGAAAGACTCCCAATAATTACCAAGATTTACCAAAAGATTTGACCAGAAATAAAAATCTATTGTATAGCAGGTTATTTTTGTAACAAGATTTGATTTAACAAGAACAACTGCTCACACAATACATAGAGTGAATGCAGGTAATACGGATGGTTGATACTAATCCAATCCTATCTGGGCAAATGGCTACAAATTACTCATTGGGTACATTTTCCAGTGAATCTTTGATAAAGAGATGCCTTGGCATGACATTCTGTACTTTTGAAACATACAATCTCTGATCTTCTTATCTGTCACTTTCTCTTGCAGTTCTCCTCGGTGTGTTGGTGGATGTGTCCGGTGGAATGATGAGTATTCAGCTGATCCCTCAGAATCCGGTCATCGGAGGATCTGTGACTCTGAGTGTTACTGGGATTACTGGGGGAATTCGGAATTTTGTTTGGTATAAAGGACCGAACACAATCAGAGATTACCAAATCCTTTCATATTTCCCTGGTGATAAGGACCCACTTATTCTCGGACCTCTAAATAATAGTAGGATGACACCTTTCCCTGATGGATCTCTACAGATCTCCAACCTAAATAGAACTGATGAGGGAAATTACATAGTGAAGATGCAAACAAATATAAATCAAAGTGATACACCTGTATACCTGAAAATCTATGGTGAGAAAAATTGTCAGACAGATTCGCCCTTTTTATTATCGTATTTTATTATTTATTGTTTACATTATCTATTTGAAAACCAAAGACATACATGGGTTTGGGGGATTAATCAGGACAACATAAGAGCATAATTTACAAAATATTAATTTACTTGACCACTTAGGCCCATTTCACAAATGCGGACTGTGGGTCAGATCCTCGTAGAGCAGCGCATTCCTACGTCCAGCGTAGCGTATCTCTGATACACTACGCCGCCGTAACTTACAGCGCATTTTCCTTATCCTCAAAGAATTTGCGCCGTAGGTTACGGCGGCGCAATGGCGCGCAATTCAAATGTATGTGATGGGGCGTGTTTTATGTTAATACGTCGTGACCCAACGTAAATGACGGGTTTTTTTAACGGCGCATGCGCCGTCCATGGGGGTATCCCAGTGCGCATGCTCGAAAATATACCGGAACAAGCCAATGTTTACGACGATGACGGCATTCTACGCAAATCCTTATTCGCGAACGACTTACGCAAACAAAGTAAAAAATTCAAAATTTGACGCGGGAACGACGGCCATACTTAACATAGGATACTAATAAAGAAAAATTATTCAGCGCTGGAATGTAAATATAAACTAAAAAATGCAAGCCAGCACTAAGGTAAATTCAAATAAAACACCTCACATTGACATCTAATAATAATAGTGCAGCGCAAAACAAACAATTTTAAACTATACATACAGAAAGTTAAAACATATGATATATGATATATAATTAAAAATTATATAATAAAGTCCATATAAAGTGCTCAAGTGCAAAAAGATGATCCAAATCGGAATATAATAGTGCAAAAATCCAAAGGGTGATATCCAGAAGGAACCTCCACCAAATAGCAGGAATGGCCTCTCACCTTACAACTTCGACCTGCAATAGGTCACAAAGCATAATCAGAGAACCACCTGTTCTCAGAGGACAGCAAGCAATGCAGCAGTAGAACCACGATATCAGTCAGACTCAGGATCAGGACATGGCAATCAGGGCATAAAAAACAAAGGAGAGGAAATCTAGTGCTCTCTGAAGCCAAAATACATTTATTTAAGAATAAAAAACGAATACACTCACTGTATAAGCACTCTCAAACGAGTGCAGCGAAACAGCATAAAACATCCATAAAAGCATGGGTTTCAGTCTAGGTCGGCGATCGCGGTTGACGTCTCATGTGGCCCCTTCCCCTCGTACGACGTTACGTCCCTATGAGCGGGACTTCATCAGCGTGGGGTGAAAAAAGGCAGCATGCAAACGTCCCGCTGTCTAGGTATAAGAAGCCTGTGGCTGCCATGACACACCCACTAGTAATCAAGCCCTCCCATCAATCCTAATTAGACAACAAAAGACTGTCAGCAAAGGAAGGCACAAACTGCACCATGATGGAAAAAAGTGACAGATTCGATCATAATGGGAAAAAGGAAACACATTCGATCGGAATACTATCAAAGGGCAGACTCCTATATACCAAAAGTTATATATGCAATAAGGATAGAAATCCTCAAAGGCAAAAAAGACCCCTTTAAAAAGAAATCTTACATAAAAAATATATAAATGACGTCAGCCACGATCGCACACCCAAATTACATAAAATACATCAAAAACACATATGTAAATCCTTCATAAATGTTATGAATATTAAAAATAAAAATATTAATATTAAAATATATATATATTTATATATTTATATATATATATTTTTATTTTTAATATTCATAACATTTATGAAGGATTTACATATGTGTTTTTGATGTATTTTATGTAATTTGGGTGTGCGATCGTGGCTGACGTCATTTATATATTTTTTATGTAAGATTTCTTTTTAAAGGGGTCTTTTTTGCCTTTGAGGATTTCTATCCTTATTGCATATATAACTTTTGGTATATAGGAGTCTGCCCTTTGATAGTATTCCGATCGAATGTGTTTCCTTTTTCCCATTATGATCGAATCTGTCACTTTTTTCCATCATGGTGCAGTTTGTGCCTTCCTTTGCTGACAGTCTTTTGTTGTCTAATTAGGATTGATGGGAGGGCTTGATTACTAGTGGGTGTGTCATGGCAGCCACAGGCTTCTTATACCTAGACAGCGGGACGTTTGCATGCTGCCTTTTTTCACCCCACGCTGATGAAGTCCCGCTCATAGGGACGTAACGTCGTACGAGGGGAAGGGGCCACATGAGACGTCAACCGCGATCGCCGACCTAGACTGAAACCCATGCTTTTATGGATGTTTTATGCTGTTTCGCTGCACTCGTTTGAGAGTGCTTATACAGTGAGTGTATTCGTTTTTTATTCTTAAATAAATGTATTTTGGCTTCAGAGAGCACTAGATTTCCTCTCCTTTGTTTTTTATGCCCTGATTGCCATGTCCTGATCCTGAGTCTGACTGATATCGTGGTTCTACTGCTGCATTGCTTGCTGTCCTCTGAGAACAGGTGGTTCTCTGATTATGCTTTGTGACCTATTGCAGGTCGAAGTTGTAAGGTGAGAGGCCATTCCTGCTATTTGGTGGAGGTTCCTTCTGGATATCACCCTTTGGATTTTTGCACTATTATATTCCGATTTGGATCATCTTTTTGCACTTGAGCACTTTATATGGACTTTATTATATAATTTTTAATTATATATCATATATCATATGTTTTAACTTTCTGTATGTATAGTTTAAAATTGTTTGTTTTGCGCTGCACTATTATTATTAGATGTCAATGTGAGGTGTTTTATTTGAATTTACCTTAGTGCTGGCTTGCATTTTTTAGTTTATATTTACATTCCAGCGCTGAATAATTTTTCTTTATTAGTATATTTCTCAATTCATTTATATTTGGCTGCAGGAAATGGATGTCTTTTCTTACTTAGAGAACCGTGAGGTTATCCTTACTGACGTTTTCTCAGAGGCTGCAGTTGCCTCTGACTCTGGAGATCTCAATATCTCTTTTAAAAAATTGGGACACTTATTCGATAAAAAAATAAGGACCTGGTGGGATATTGTCACCTTTGAACAATATCTTGTGACTAAAATCATACCCAGACGTCTAAGGTGGGATTTGCCACCTAATGACGGGCTTACTGATGAGGAGTCAATCAAAGAATGGTTCAATTTTTTTACTGAAAAAGGCTTTGAGCTTATCAGGTTTTTACTATCCCGCAAACAGCGGAAGAAGTTATGGTTGGAGAGTCAAATTAAAGAGATAACTGACCGTATTGAGCGACATAAGGACACCTCTGAGTTCATTCGCCTCTCTGGGGAGCTTAAAAATAAGCTTGAAAAATGGGATAAAGAGACCCAAGAAAAAAAGCGCAAGAAGTTCTTGCGTGATGTGAATGATTTTGGGGTGCCTAACGTTTACAAGTGGCAATCTCTTAGCTCTCTGTCTTTAGCCCCTACTTTATCTGCATCAATGGATACCTCTGAACCACCCCCTCCCATGTTATCCCAGGGATCTGGGATTAACCATGGTGATGGGGTGTCAACTAGGACACCTTTGAGACCATTCAGTCCTCTAAACAGAGGAGGGGGTCCTACAAGGGGAAGGGGTAAAAATAACAAAAATAAAAATACGAGAGGAAAAGCGGGTCACCAAGTCGGTAGACTACCTCAATCACCTGGACCTGATTCTCAGGCCATTCCCCCCTGGAGGACAGTCTCTAACAGGGGGAACGGACAGGGTGGTGGGAGGGGTGGCGTCCCAGGGGGGGCCCCACCTCTGCCCACCTATAATTACTATGCACCTTTGCAGAACTATTGGGAAGGACCTCCACCTACCAATCAGCATTTTTTAGGGCAGGGGAGGACCCCTTGGAGGGGACCTCCGCCTTACCCACCTCCTTGGATAGGGGATTGGGGGGAGAACGGTCCTCCTCCTCTAAGTCAGACCCCAAGGGGGAAATCCACCCTAAAGAGAAAAAATCTAGAGGGGTCAGAGGCGGTAGAAGAGCCCAAAAGGCCAAGGTCCTGATAGGTACTGGAATTTTTAACCTTAGCGGAGTTCCTTTGACCGATGATGAAACTAGAGTTTTAGATAGAGGCTTAAAATTTGCCCCGATCCGGAATATGAACAAATTTCAGACTTATGTCAATGTACAAAAGTACACCAGAAGTCTGAATATGAAAAAGTATTTCTTGTCTAATCCAATAGAGAGGAATTCCTCTGGGATTACTCCGGGTCATTCGAATCTTAGGAACCGCTCTACTTTTAACCCACAATATACAGATACTAGGCATCTTGATGTCTTTCGCAATATGGTGTGTAAAGATTTGGAAAGTCTCAACATCAAGAGAGTGAAAGATTCTCAATGTATTAAGCGTGGAATTTTATCACTAGAAAAACGGAATGATATAGTGATTCGTCCCGCTGATAAGGGGGGGGGGGCTTGTTGTGCTCAGTAAGGCTTATTATTTCGAGGAGATGAGCAGACTTTTGAGCGACCGTAGTACTTATTCTGTATTGCGGGGTGATCCTATGGTGATGTATAAAAATGAGCTGCATTCTTTGGTGGAAGTGGGTAAGGGTAAGGGTGTTCTGACCAGTAAGGAGGCCTCTTATTTAGATCCTTTTTACTGTCGGACTCCCATTATCTACTTTCTACCGAAATTACATAAGGATGCTGAAAGGCCTCCTGGCCGCCCTATTGTAAACGGCATAGATTCCGTCAGTTCCCGACTGGGACAATATCTTGATGTTTTTCTACAACCCCTTGTATGTAGGTTGCCTGCTTACCTCAGGGATACTAAACAGATCATTCAGATTTTGGATACTATCCCCTGCACTCCCAATACCATTCTTGTGACTGCAGATGTAGGGTCGCTCTATACCATCATCGATCACGAAGCAGCCTTGACTTCGGTCCGTTGGGCGTTAGAGTCCTCCGACCTTAGCTACGATCATGTGCAGTTCTTGCTGGATTGCCTTAAATTTTGTTTGTTAAGAAATTATTTTTGGTTTAATAAAGAATTTTTTCTTCAGCAATGTGGAGTTGCTATGGGAGCCCGTTTCGCTCCCAGTGTGGCCAATCTCTTTATGGCGCACTGGGAGCGTGACGTTGTTTTCCAAGATAGACCGCACCAGTTGCGGTGTTACCGTAGGTACATTGATGACCTTATCATGGTCTGGGAGGGTGACCTGCCCTCATTACAATTATTTATGGATAAACTGAATTCTAATACCAAGAATATAGTTTTAACTTGGACAGTCTCCCATGATAAGATAAACTTCCTTGACCTTGAGATATTCAAGTCAGATAATGTGCTTGTAACCAAAAATTATTTTAAAACAGTTGATCGTAATGGATATATTCCTTTGTCAAGTTGTCACCATCGTCTGTGGCTATGCAATATCCCGCGGGGCCAGTTTGTGAGGCTCCGCAGGAATTGCACCCTGGAGTCGGATTATCTGGCCCAGTCGCAGGAATTATCTAATCGATTTGTGTCTAAAGGTTACTCTCGCCCCTTGATTATGCAAGAAATGGAAAAAGTTAGGCTGTTAGAGAGGAGTGTTATTGTAGCTGACAAACCACCCATTACTGATAAGGAGCCATCTAACTTCAAAATGGTGCTTGACTATAACATTCAGTATAAGAAATTTGAAAAAATAGTGGCCAAACACTGGCCCATCTTGAAGGGCGATGTTGTTTTGGGTCCGGCCCTTCCGGATCGGCCACAATTCATCTATAGAAAAGCCCCCTCCCTGAGGGATAGTCTAGCCCCTGGTGTAATTGACCCGCCAGTTGTTGCACAGCCAAAACTTTTTGACTTCCTATCTGGATTTTATGCTTGTGGTCGCTGTGCGACCTGCAAGCATGTCAAACAGCATATTAAGAAACGGAAGTCTTTCTGTTCCAATGTGACCCAGTTAGAGTATCCCATCAAGCAATTAATTACGTGCGATACTATCGGCGTAGTTTATATGCTTGAGTGTGAGTGCGGCTTGCAGTATGTGGGTCGCACGTCACGGGCATTGCATGTGAGAGTGGGGGAACATATCAGCAATATCAAAAGGGGTATTAGGAGTCACAGTGTATCTAAACACTTTAGGCAGTGTCACCAGAGGAATCCCAAAGGGTTAAAATTCTGGGGCATTGAAAAAGTTACAAAACATTGGCGAGGGGGACATTACATCCGCCAATTGAGTCGGCGTGAGTCTTATTGGATATATGAGACTAAAGTATCCTCGCCAGCTGGTTTAAATGTAGAGTTTGACCTTAATTGTTTTATTTCCAATAGATAATCCCCCCTTTCTTATGTATTCTTATGTATCTGTATATTTTTAAATATTTTTAAATATTTTTAATTATATTTTGTATATATTATATTTTATATATATATATATATATATTTTAATATTAATATTTTTATTTTTAATATTCATAACATTTATGAAGGATTTACATATGTGTTTTTGATGTATTTTATGTAATTTGGGTGTGCGATCGTGGCTGACGTCATTTATATATTTTTTATGTAAGATTTCTTTTTAAAGGGGTCTTTTTTGCCTTTGAGGATTTCTATCCTTATTGCATATATAACTTTTGGTATATAGGAGTCTGCCCTTTGATAGTATTCCGATCGAATGTGTTTCCTTTTTCCCATTATGATCGAATCTGTCACTTTTTTCCATCATGGTGCAGTTTGTGCCTTCCTTTGCTGACAGTCTTTTGTTGTCTAATTAGGATTGATGGGAGGGCTTGATTACTAGTGGGTGTGTCATGGCAGCCACAGGCTTCTTATACCTAGACAGCGGGACGTTTGCATGCTGCCTTTTTTCACCCCACGCTGATGAAGTCCCGCTCATAGGGACGTAACGTCGTACGAGGGGAAGGGGCCACATGAGACGTCAACCGCGATCGCCGACCTAGACTGAAACCCATGCTTTTATGGATGTTTTATGCTGTTTCGCTGCACTCGTTTGAGAGTGCTTATACAGTGAGTGTATTCGTTTTTTATTCTTAAATAAATGTATTTTGGCTTCAGAGAGCACTAGATTTCCTCTCCTTTGTTTTTTATGCCCTGATTGCCATGTCCTGATCCTGAGTCTGACTGATATCGTGGTTCTACTGCTGCATTGCTTGCTGTCCTCTGAGAACAGGTGGTTCTCTGATTATGCTTTGTGACCTATTGCAGGTCGAAGTTGTAAGGTGAGAGGCCATTCCTGCTATTTGGTGGAGGTTCCTTCTGGATATCACCCTTTGGATTTTTGCACTATTATATTCCGATTTGGATCATCTTTTTGCACTTGAGCACTTTATATGGACTTTATTATATAATTTTTAATTATATATCATATATCATATGTTTTAACTTTCTGTATGTATAGTTTAAAATTGTTTGTTTTGCGCTGCACTATTATTATTAGAAGTTAACATAGGATACGCCTCATATAGCAGGGGTAACTATACGCCGAAAAAAGCCTTACGGAAACGACGTAAAAAAATGCGCCGGCCGGACGTACATTTGTGGATCGCCGCATCTAGCTAATTTGCATACTCGATGCGGAATTCGACGGAAACGCCACCTAGCGGCCGGCGGGAAAATGCACATACGATCCGACGGCGTACTAAAACGAACGACAGTCGGATCGAGCCCAGATGCAGTCGTATCTTGTTTTGTAGATACAAAACAAAGATACGACACGGGAACTTTGAAATTACGCGGCGTATCAATAGATACGCCGGCGTAATTCTTCTGTGGATCTGGCCCTGTATGTCCGCTTTTTCATCCATCCGTGTACGGATGAAAAAGGGACATACATTGATCCCTATGAGATTGCGGGTGTCAGCGGATGAACCGTGTTAATCCGATCCCCCCATGGGGGAGAGCAGAGAAAAGACAGGGCAGTCCCTGCAAAGTGTGAGGGGACCACACTGTCATTGCCGGCTCAGCGGGGATCAACGGAGCGATCCCCGCTGAGCAAGCGGAGGTTCGCGGGGTGGATCATCACGGATCTGTCCCGTGTGAAAGGGCCCTAAGGGTAAGCTTTAGTCACACCATCCCCCAAAGAAAAATCACACTAGTTGGTTCATATAAGTACTTTGACTAAAGACCATTTTAGTGGAGCTGGGAACTTTTCTGGTCATATATCCCTCATGTTTATGACCGCAAGACTATTAATGAGTAATAGACAGATAGATTCATTTTGGATAGCGTAAGGGGAGGGTTATGACCCCTGTCTGTTTTTTGACCATGTGTGTTACATTGGGAAGATTATTGTTCACTTCCTGTGCCAAAGGCGCAGTGGCGGTATAGTGATATTTGGCCGCTAGAAATGCGGCTTTAACCCCCGCTAGCGGCAGAAAAAAGGGTTAAAAGGCTACAGCCGCGGTTTGCAGGCGGTATAGCCACGCTGTCCCATTGATTTCAATGGGAAGGAGCGGTATACACACTGCTCCTTTACCGCTCCAAAGATGCTGCTTGCAGGAGATTGTATTTCCTCCCGCCAGCGCATTGCCTCAGTGTGAAAGCCCTCTGGCTTTCACATTGAGAATGCTGGGGCAGGATTATTTCAGGCTTTATTTATGCACTATTTTTAGCCTCAGTGTGAAAGTGGCCTTAGTTATACTTTTACCACCCTTCCTGACCAGGCTATTTTTGCTATACTGCACTGCATTGCTTTAACTGACAATTGCGCAAACATGTGACACTGTACTCAAATGTTCTTTTTTTTACCACAAATAGTGCTTTCTTTTGGTGGTATTTGATCACCTCTTTTTTTTTTTTTATTTAAACAAATAAAGACAGAAAATGAAACAATATTTTTTTACTTTCTGCTATAAAACACATTTAAAAAAAAGAAATAAATAAAAATCACATTTCTTCATCAATTTAGGCCAATATGTATTCTGCTACATGTTTTCGGTAAAAAAATCCCAATAAGCGTATATTGATTGGTTTGCGCAAAAGTTATAGGGCCAGATTCTCGTAGAATTACGTTGCTCCACGGCAGCGTAACGTATGTGATTTACGTTACACCGCCGCAGGTTTACAGCGTAAGTGCCTGATTCTCAGAACTCCTACCTGTAAACTTGCGGCGGTGTAACGTAAATCCGATCGGCGCAAGTCCGCCTAATTCAAATGGGGCGGGCACCATTTAAATTAGGCGCGTTTCTGCGCCGAACTTACTGCGCATGCTCCGTCGGGTAAATTACCCGACGTGCATTGCGCTAAATGACGTCGCACGGACGTCATTTGTTTAGACGTGAACGTAAATGGCGCCCAGCGCCATTCACGGACGACTTACGCAAACGACGTTGTTTTTTAAATTTCGACACGGGAACGACGGCCATACTTAACATGGCTTAGGACAACTAGGGCTCAGCCCTAATTTTACGCGGCGTAACTCGACGGAAACGACGTAAAGTTAGATCGACGGGCAGCGCGGACGTTCGCGGATCGCCGTAACTATTCATTTGCATATTCTACGCCGACCGCAATGGCCTCGCCACCTAGCGGCCGGCCTAGAATTGCATCCTTAAGATCCGACAGTGTAATTCAATTACACCTGTCGGATCTTAGGGCTAGCTATGCTTAACTGATTCTAAGAATCAGTCGCATAGTTAGGACGGCCCTAACACAGAGATACGACGGCGTATCAGGAGATACGCCGTTGTATCTCTTTTGTGAATCTGGCCCATAGCGTCTACAAACTATGAGCAGATTTATGGACATTTTTTACTAGTAAGGCCGCGTACACACAACCATTTTTAATGGTCTAGAAAAAACTATTTTTTTTTCAACTCGATTATTGTTAACCACTTAAGACCCGGACCTGCTTAGCAGGAACACACGATCTCTGTCTTTCTTACTAGCAGAACGGCGATCTGCCTTGTTTACATAGGCAGACCGCCGCCCTGCCTCTATCTTAATGATCGCCAGGTTTCCGTTGGACATTGGGTCCACTGGACTCGCTGATTGGCTCCTGCTCATGTCCAATCACGTATCGGCAGGGTGGATAAAAATCAATGATTAAAAAAAAGAGATTTTTTTTATTTAAATTTGATTTTTATCAAATTTATTTTAATAAAATGCTTTTGGGGTAAAAATCTATCTAAAGATAGTTTTCTATTTCTATTTAAGATACATTAATAATTTTGTTTATTCAGCATACAATGGAGCTTAGTTATGTAGCATGAGATTGGGGTTAGTAGTTTATTTTAATTATTTTTTTATAACTTTTTTACAATAATTTGTTTTTCATTGTTACACTTTTTCTTTATAATAATGTATTATTATATTTCTTTACAATTTTTTTGGAGCCCCATTGGGGGGCCTTGGTAAGACCCCAGATGTCTCACTTTTGGGACAGAGAAACGGACCGAGGACAGAAATTCCCCAGTCCTTTTCTCTGCAGCCAAGCAACAGGGGAAATCTGCGCAGCACAGGGTGATTAGGGTGTGCCCAGGCACACCTGGCATACCCTGTGCGCACGCCTATGAGCATGAAGCTGTATATTCTGCAATATTAAAATTTTTGGGTAAACTAATTTTAACTGAAATAATAAAAATACCTTTTTGTATACGATATCATAGACACCTTCACCACTTTCCCCTGATGAAAAGAAAAAACACACGACCTTGAAACGCATTAGTTATCACTCTGTTCATGTGTCCAATAGTGATACAAAATTAGTGGTTGTGATGTCATGAGCATTGTTGTTTATATTACTTAATTTTCATCTGTTCAAATGTATTGTACCCGACACAGTCCAGTCTGTGTCCCTTTATACTTTGTGATATTAAAATTTATATTTTTATTATACCGAATTGTCTTATGCTCAATTTGCATTTTTCGCCCCAAAAAGTCCCATTTGACGATCTCTGTTTGTTCTATGTCTACTTAGGCCCCTTTCACACTGAGGCGTATTTCAGGCGTTTTAGCGCTAAAAATAGCTCATAAATAATGCCTGAAAAACTCCTGCCCCAGCTTTCTCAATGTGAAAGCCTGAGGGCTTTCACACTGAGGCGATGCGCTGGCGGGAGAAAAAAAAAATCTCCTGCAAGCAGCATCTTTGGAGCGGTGAGAGGAGCGGTATGTATACTGCTCCTTCACCGCTCGTTCCCATTGAAAACAATGGGACACCGTGGTAATACCGCCGGCAATGCGCCTCTGCAGAGGCGCATTGCGGGCGCTATTAACCCTTTTTCGGCCGATAGCGGGGGTTAATACTGCACCGCTAGTGGCCGAATACCGCCGCAATTCTGACGGTATAGCGCCACTAAAAATAGCGGCACTGTACCGCCACCGCACATCCTGCCCCAGTGTGAAAGGGGCATAAGGGATGTGGGCAGATTCTCCTACATCCCACTAGAGTTGAACCAAATTGTCCAAGGAAAAATAGGTACCACTGGTTTGGTAAAATAAACATAAATTGCAGTCTGTAAGCTATAGGAAGAAGGCTAAAGAGCAAGTCAGGATATCTCAAATGATTTTAAACACTTCCCGTTCAGAGACTTTCTACTTACAATATCTCTCTGCTCTTGAAAACTATGCTGCCTTTGTTTTTTTTAGATTAAAGGGGTTGTAAAGGTTCATGTTTTTTCACCTTAATGCATCCTATGCACCCCCGGTTTACTTATCTTAGCCCTCTAAAGTTCTGCGTCGAGAACGCGCTTGATCTCGTCCCGGTCTTCTCGGCTCTTCATTGGATAGATTGATAGCAGCCATTGGCTTGCGCTGCTGTCAATCAACTCCAATAACAGAGGGCCAGGGGGCGGGGCTGAGTCCTGTATTTAGTGGCTATGGTAACCGAATACAGGACTCTGGAGCACGCCCGCAAGGTAACCCCCTTGGGAGAGCGCTTCCCAGAGGGATTACCAGAAGCGAGCTGCCCAGTGGAGGTAAGTATAACATGTTTGTTATTTTATTTATTTTTTATTTAAAGCTTTACAACCCCTTTAAGGTTCTAGTAGTATTTTAGATCTGGTGTTCCAAGGCAGGATACAGGAGACAGATAATGTGTGCATATCTCACCAAACCAGTTATCTTTCTTTGGGTGTAGCTTCAGTTATTTCCTCATGACCATGGGTTTGGGGTTGATTTACTAAAGGTAAATAGGCTGTGTACTTTGCAAAGTGCAGTTGCTCCAGAGCTTAGTAAATGGATGCTAGAAGTCAGCAGAGCTTCTGCTCAATCATGTGTAAGCAAAAAGGCTGTTTTTTTGTTTTTTTTTACTTTTTATTTTCACGTGATTAAGCATTCTTTGCAAAGTGGAGCTTTATCTAATTTTCAGTACTAAGCTCAAAAAGCAACTGCACTTGAAACATGCCTATTACTATGACTACTATTAACGATTTCCATTTCCTCCCTTTGCAGACATGGTTGGTAAACCGACAATTACAGCCTCTACCTCACTTCCTAAGGAAAATGATACCGTCATCCTCACCTGTACCTCTACTAATGCAGAGAGGATAGTATGGAGCAGGGTCCCCTCTGAAGTCACCTTGTCTTCAGATAACAGGACTATCTTCTTCCCAAGGATAAACCGTATGAATTCAGGGGACTATCAATGTGAGGCTGAGAACCCTGTCAGTAAGAGGACCAGTGATCCCTACACACTGACCGTAGCTTGTAAGTAGCAAATACAATGGTGTTCGGATAAATAGAAAACAGAAATTCTACCGATTCTCATTTTCAAAGGTCAGTCACTCACAGGGCCGCCATCAGGAATTATGGGGCCCCTTACACAGGCATGGGCCCCCTGGAGCAGGGGGGTTGCTGCCACCTCAAATTGAGAAGCGGGTGGGCTGCCACGAATTTAGAAGCGGGGGGTGCCGTCGCTAATAGAAAAATGGAGAAGCAGGGGGGAGGGGGGGCTTTGCCATCCGGGGCCCTGGGGATATATATATATATATAAAAATATATATATATATAAAAAGATGTAAAAAAATGTTTTTATAAAAAAAGGGAGGTTGCCATCTGGGGCCCTGGGGACCTCTGGGCAATTTAATAAATAAATATATAAATATATATATATATATATATATATATATATATATATATATATATATATATATATATATATATATATATATATAAAGAAAATTAAAAAAAATTATAAAAAAATTTATTAAAAAAAGGGGGGTTGCAATCCAGGGCCCTGGGGACCTCTGGGCCATTTAATAAAAAATATATATAAAAAAATAAATAAAAAATAATATATATAAAAAAAAAAAAAAAAAAGGGAGGTCGTCATCCGGGGCCCTGAGGACCTCTGGACCCTTTTATATAAAAAAAAAGGGGGGTTGCCATCCGGGCCCCTTACAGGTGTACTGCCTGTACCCCCCTGATGGCGGCCCTGGTCACTTAGCCAGTCTTAAGCCTTGTACACGCGATCGGACTTCCATCGGACAAATCCGTGGATTTTTGAGCATGACCATCCAACATTCCGACAACAATTGTCTGAAGGAGCATACGGGCGGTCGGATTATCCGACAAAACACGTCCATCACACAATTGTTGTCGGAATATCCGAACGCGTGTACGGGCCTTTAGATTGATCCAGGGTCACATAAGAGTCTACCACACCACATTTTTCCTAGATGGAAGTAGCAGCATGTAAATACCTTGGGGAACTGGAGATCAGTTCAACATCCCAGTTTGAAAGTCTTTGGAAAATGCTCTAATTCTCTGGGTTCTGCAGATTTTTTATTTGTTTTCCTTTGACAAACAGCACATTTGGAGCTACTCGGTGTCACCTGATTAAGTCTTGGGGATGAAACACATTGGGCGGAGTCTACATATAATTATATCATTGCCTACCAAATAGGCGGGTGGACACAACAAGTGGAAGCTCTGGAGCACCCACTTTGTTTCCTCTATATTATATAGAGCAGGGGTAGGCAACCTGGGGCCCTCCAGCTGTTGGAGAACTACAAGTCCCATCATGCCGCTGGGAGTAACTGTAACTGCCAGCCTTGCAATGCCTCATGGTAAATGTAGTTACACAACAGCTGGAGGGGTCCCAGGTTGCCTACCCCTCATATAGACCAATTCTTAGTTCTTGGAAAGCACTTGTGTTTGTAAGTGTAGTATTACCCCCGAAGGAGCTGCTGGATGTTTGGACGACACATTTACCTCATGGCTCCTCCGAATTCCTAGGGGTGAATGATGCGTATTGCATTTAGTAGAAGTAAAGGAATGTCCACGACAGGTGCTCTTTGCTGTGCTCTTTATTACCCAGCCGGGTAAAAACAATAAGCTTGTGGTGAGGAAAGTAAAATTTAAGAAGAAAGGAAGAATAGAAGATTCAGGCGTAATGATAGGGAAACAGTCCTGCTCCCAGCGTAACACTTCTCTGCGCCACTCCCGCCTGAATGGGTTTAGTGTACCCCGACAGGCCTCTCTCACTGACCTGGCAGCCGGAGTGTCACTCGGACAATCGTAGGAAAAAGTCTCTGCCACAGACCCTTCTCGGTGAGCCTCAGAAAGACACCTCTGCCCCAGGCCCTCTCTGGATTGAAATCTCTGAGATATCCCTCCTTAGATGAGCTACGTCTGGATCTCCTTCAACTTGTCGCCCAGGTACCGACTGACAGGTGATCAATCCCTCGGTGTCCGGCTACCTCGATCCCCGGTGGTTTGTCGAGGCCCTTTTGGACCGCCAGCCTCTCAATGGCGCTCTTCAGACAGTCTCCCCACCGAACAGCAATACAGCTTGGGATCCTCAAAGATGGGAACCCAGTCCAGTCACTCACTGGGTCCCCGTCGCTGTTCAGATGCTCCATGTCAGCATGGCCCGGAACCAGGAACACCACATGGCACGCACACCCCGGCCAGGTAGGCCATAACGCCGGGGCGCCGTGATGTGGTCACCCTAAAGGTGGGTGCCACACTGGACGAAGAAGACCCACTAATGGCATCTGCCTCATAAATACCCCTCCCCAGCATGCACAGCGAGGTCAAACCCTCCTGATTGGCTGCTGGGAAAGAGCACCCAAACCTTAACTTCACTGCTGCCACCTGCAGCACCGGGGTTGGAAGAACACCCCAGTACAACAGAATAAGCCTACAGCACAGCCAAGCTGAGACAGAGACCCTATTTTGCACTTAATAATCTGGGTCAGAGTCTAACTACACTCTGACCTACTTCTAAATTTAACTAGCACCGGTACCATAAAGTACACAGGTGCTACATAAGGAGCACCTGTGTCACTCTTCGAAGTACAGTACACAGTGGATCACTTTACTGAGAGCAGTTCTCTAACAGCACCTATTTTTTTTGGGGGGGGGGGGGGGCAGCAACCACAAGTCCACTGTTCAGTTCACAGTTGTGGTGTGTGTCTCCATTCACTTGAATTATAGGGGTATCATTTTTGCCATAGTCTGAAGCAAAGCATAGTACCCATGACATGTGTACAACCCCATCTGGCTGCATTTGCAGCTTAAGGGGGGCAGTGAAACCGCGTCTTAACCACCTATTTTTTTTACCACCATCTGCAAGTGAACAAAAGCCCTAAGTGTTCTTCATTTCATGGTTTAATGATCAACCGGTTCCCACCCAGTCTATGCATAATTCCAGGGGGAACCTCTAGTCAATCTGGGAGGACGTCATATTTTGTCCTCCAGGATCGCGGGGGAGCATAGCGGCGCGAACAGTTACCGGCTGCATTCACCAGACACATCCGCTGACTGATCACTGTACCGGCCTGCTACCGGTACCATGTGACCACTGTAACCAATCACAGCAGGTCATATGACACTTGTATACAATGGATGGCTTGAAAGGAAGCCATGCATTGTTTACATTTGTTTTTGCTCTGATTGGTCAGTGTGGTCACATGGTACAGACGGGCCAATCACAGTCCATCTGTACCATGTGATTAGCTCTGACCAATCACAGCTAATCACAACAAAAGAAACTGAATGAAATGATTTAATTCAGTAAAATGCTGCAGTATTTTAATATAAAATAAAATATTAAAATGAATAATTAACATTAATAATAATTAATAATAAATTATAATTAATATTAAAATAAAATATTATATTATAAAGCTATAAGCAAAAATAATGTGTGAAAGTAAAAAAAAATCCTGATCACTTCCCTAGAATAGTACAATGTTACTATGGTAACATTACATTGCTCTGGTCAAAGTGTGTTAAAAAAAATAAATAAAAATGGAAAAAAAAGAAAACACTATAATAAAATTTTTAAAAATAAATACATTATTTATTTATTTTCGTACTGTTACCTGTCAGTGTCCCTGATCATCGCCACACCAGTTATATGATGACACTGTACGGCAAAGGTGACAGTATAATTTTTTAATTTCTTCATTTTCCAAAAATCGATGACAAAAAATAAGACTTCAGAAAACTTGCCATGCCTCTTATTAGATATTTTGGACTGTCTACTTTCCAAAAAAGGGGTCATGGGGGGGTATTTGTACTGTCTTGTTTTTTTTGTTGGGCCTCAGGAAATGAGATAGGTCATCAGTGCATCAGGATTAGGGCTGCAACTAACGATTATTTTCATAATCGATTAGTTGGTCGATTATTGTTAATATTAATCGGATAATAGCCTTAAAAAAAAAATGCATTTTTACATTTTTTTTTGGCCCAATATGTTGTTGGGCAGATTACAAAACACAAATTGCCGCAAAAACACATTACATGCGTTTCTGCAGCTTCTCCATTGAAGTATATCGAACCAAAAAAAAATAAAAAATAGCGTTTCGCATTAAAAAGTCCTTGCCCTTTGCAAATACGCAGCAGCCGAAAAAAAAATCATGGATGTGAACGTGTCCCATAGGAAAACATGTAAATGAACTGTAGTGTGTTTCTGCAAAAAGCACCAAAAAAACAGAGGTGTGAACCCGGCCTGAGATGTTTAGTAACATAATGGGGGTTAAAAAAACAAAAATAAGTACAAAAAGAGCAAATAATCGCTACTGTAAGGGGTTCATTTTTTTTACTGTGGGACAGCGAAAGTAATATTTACAGTAGCGATTTGCTTTTTTTGTACTATAAAAGGCAAATTTTAGTTTTTTTAACCCCATTATATTACTGTCTGATTAATCGATTATGAAAATTGTAATCGATTAATTTCATAATTGATTAGTTGTTTCGGCCCTAATGAGGATTGAACAATTTTCAGATATACTGTAGTGTATACCATAATTTGCAAACTCTAACCTTCCTACAGACTAAATAGTATACACTGATTTCGGTTATTTTCACCAAAGTATAGCAGAATACATTTTGGTCTAAAATTATGAAGAAAACAGCGTATTTGCAAACAGCGTTTTTTTATTTTTTCAAAATGTGTCTTTTTTTTTTAATAAAAAAAAACAGTGGGTATTAAATACCACCAAAAGAAAGCTCTAGTTGGGTGTACAAAATTATAAAAATTTAGTTTGGGTACAATGTTGCATGACCGCGCAATTGTCAATGTATGACAGAGCTGAAAGCCGAACATTGGTCTGGGCAGGAAGGGGGTGAAAGTGCCCTGCATTTAACTGGTTAATAAAGGTGCACATAGTCCAGCTGCATAATATTTTTTGTTTTTTGTTTTTTTACATTTAGATATGCTTTGTTTCAGTTCCAGAGCTGGGCTTTAACCGCCTAACGCCCGCCGCATGTATATGTACGTCCACAGAATGGCACGTACAGGCATATGGGCGTACATGTACGTCCCCGCCTTTCCACGCGTCGGGGGTCCGATCGGGACCCCCGCTACATGCGGCGGTCGGAAACCCGCGGGGAGTGATCCGGGACGAGGGCGCGGCTATTGGTTTCTAGCCAATGAAGTGACTAGCGCAATATTAAATGGCTATGTAGCAAAAAGTGTTTGTCAGTGAATCAAACTGATCATAAATAAAACATATAAACACAGTGCCAAAATATTAATATACAAAATAATGGTGATTATTCCAATCAGCATGTAGCAAGTGAAAAAATCATGCACAAAACAACTGTGATGCTGTGGTGAGTCAGCAAACAAATGAATTCTCAATAGTTCTGAGATGATAAAAGAGCTTTGAATAGCTAGTGCATAAATGGGATAAAGCAATAAATGCAATCAAAAGTTCCATCAAACAGCAATTCTCCAAAAGAAAATGGTGTGATAATCTTAGGAATCCTCCAATGTGGATCTTCAAAAAAATGTGCTCACAAAGCGCTTACCTTCCCCAAGAAGAGGGGATGTCCAGGGCGTCCTGTGCAGTCCTAGGTAATCAGCTCCAGGCTTCTATTGGGTGACGGTGGTGCTCAGCATGGAGGAATAAAAAAGATTGCTTCCCATAGTGTAGTAACGACCTCTGATGAAGCCACGTGACGTGGCGTAACATGTAAGGGACGGGCTTATTATAGGAACACACAAGGAAGCTATGATCAGCTGTGTTTTCCTTTCGTTTTCACTTTGTTTTACTATGTAATGTAGCGTTTTTACAATAAACCAGCCTCCTTTTTACTACTATGGGAAGCAATCTTTTTTATTCCTCCATGCTGAGCACCACCGTCACCCAATAGAAGCCTGGAGCTGATTACCTAGGACTGCACAGGACGCCCTGGACATCCCCTCTTCTTGGGGAAGGTAAGCGCTTTGTGAGCACATTTTTTTGAAGATCCACATTGGAGGATTCCTAAGATTATCACACCATTTTCTTTTGGAGAATTGCTGTTTGATGGAACTTTTGATTGCATTTATTGCTTTATCCCATTTATGCACTAGCTATTCAAAGCTCTTTTATCATCTCAGAACTATTGAGAATTCATTTGTTTGCTGACTCACCACAGCATCACAGTTGTTTTGTGCATGATTTTTTCACTTGCTACATGCTGATTGGAATAATCACCATTATTTTGTATATTTATATTTTGGCACTGTGTTTATATGTTTTATTTATGATCAGTTTGATTCACTGACAAACACTTTTTGCTACATAGCCATTTAATATTGCGCTAGTCACTTCATCTTTCACTACTTTATTGTATTTATCACTTGTATACACTATTAGACTTAGCAGCATTATTACATTTCACATTATATCATTTCTTTCATCTCAAAGTTGTTTTTGGTAGGCGCGAGAGCACCATCACATTTTTTTATTGGTTTCTAGCCGCCCCCTCGTGATCGCTTCCTGGAGCTGAAGAACGGGGAGAGCCGTATGTAAACACGGCTTCCCCGTGCTTCACTGTGGCGGCGTATCGATCGAGTGATCCTTTTTATAAGGGAGACTCGATCGATGACGTCAGTCCTACAGCCACACCCCCCTACAGTTGTAAACACACACTAGGTGAACCCTAACTCCTACAGCGCCCCCTGTGGTTAACTCCCACACTGCAACTGTCATTTTCACAATAAACAATGCAATTTAAATGCATTTTTTGCTGTGAAAATGACAATGGTCCCAAAAATGTGTCAAAATTGTCCGAAGTGTCCGCCATAATGTCGCAGTCACGAAAAAAATCGCTGATCGCCGCCATTAGTAGTAAAAAAAAAAAAAATATATAAAACTATCCCCTATTTTGTAAACGCTATAAATTTTGCGCAAACCAATCGATAAACGCTTATTGCGATTTTTTTTAACAAAAATAGGTAGAAGAATACGTATTGGCCTAAACTGAGGGAAAAAAAATTGTATATATGTTTTTGGGGGATATTTATTATAGCAAAAACTAAAAAATTATTGAATTTTTTTCAAAATTGTCGCTCTATTTTTGTTTATAGCGCAAAAAATAAAAACCGCAGAGGTGATCAAATACCACCAAAAGAAAGCTCTATTTGTGGGGAAAAAAGGACGTCAATTTTGTTTGGGAGCCACGTCGCACGACCGCGCAATTGTCTGTTAAAGCGACGCAGTGCCGAATTGTAATAACGCCTTTGGGCATTTAGCAGCATATTGGTCCGCGGCTTAAATGGTTAATTAACGTGTTTTTTTAACCAAAGCTTTCTATTTTTCTTTATTACTTCTACATTTGGATAGATCGGGGAATGAATGATTAGAACTCCTGTCAGAGTATTTAGTTGTCTATGTACTGATTTGGTAGATTTTTCTACTTCCTGTCTGAAAGACATCGTCACTAGGACAGGAAGTGAGGGTAAGTCTATCCTACAGGGACACACTTCTAATAAAAAAACATTTCCTATTAATAGGGTGAAGAAAGGACAGAACCTCTGTTACCTTTGCATTGCTGTCTGCCAGCTCCAGGCCCCACCTATTAATTCAAATATAAATTATTATATAATATAAAAACAGGTTTCCATTATTTGTCTTGTGTTTTGGATGCACAAAAAAGGAAGGAAAGTTACGCAAGGTTGTTGGCTGTGTAACAGTATAGTGAGAATACTGAAAAAACTTCCTGTTTCTGAGGTCTGCAGAAAACAAAGCAGCCACCACACAGTATACACTATATTACCGCAAGTATTTGGACGCCTGCCTTGACACGCACATGAACTTTAATGGCATCCCAGTCTTAGTCCGTAGTGTTTAATACCGAGTTGGCGCACCCTTTGCAGCTATAACAGCTTCAACTTTTCTGGGAAGGCTGTCCACGAGGTTTAGGAGTGTGTCTATGGGAATGTTTGATCATTCTTCCAGAAACACATTTATGAGGTCAGGCACTCATGTGAATGAGAAGACCTGGCTCACAGTCTCCACTCTAATTTGACATATAAAAACATGCATAGATTGGACTTGTTGGACTTGTGTCTTTTATCAACCTCACCTACTATGCACTATGTACTAATTCATTTTAAAGGTGTTCTATCGGTTTGGGGTCAGGACTCTGTGCAGGCCAGTCAAGTTCCTCCACCCCAAACTCCCTAATCCATGTGTTTATGGACCTTTCTTTGTGCAAAATCATTTGGTGGAGGGGGGATTATGGTGGTGGGGGGTTATTTTTTAGGGGTTGGGCTTGGCTCCTTAGTTCCAGTGAAGGGAACTTTTAAGCCTCATACACACGATCGGACTTCAAACATTTCCATGGATTTTTGTTTGAAGGGAGTTGGCCGGGGCACACTCATAGCATACACATGGCAGGACTTTTTTGAAAACTTTCCCTACATCACATGGTTTTTCTGCTCTTTACCGCTACCCTTTGGTCAACTTCTGCTATTGTCGGTTGATTTTAACATTGGTTCTGGGCATGCGTGTTTGTGCTTTGGACAAAAGTCTGATGGATTTCTGTACACACGGTCAGACTTTGCACCATCAGACTTTTGTTGCCGACAAGTTTGTCCGTTTGCAGAGTGAACTTTTGTCCGATGAAAAACGAAAAAGTTTGTCCGACCTATAAGGTGTCAGCATACCAAGACATGTTGGACAATTTCAGGCTCCCAACTGTGTGGGAACAGTTTGGAGATGGCCCCTTCCTGTTCCAACATGACTATAGTTATTATATAGTTTTGGTAAATCTAAAGAAAATTGTATTGTGTGTATCCAGCTTAAAGCCTCATACACACGATCTGACTTCCATCAGACTTTTCTGTGTATTTTTTTCTGAAGCGCGTTGGACGTGAACTTGTTCTGCATGGACCAACATTTTCTGCCAACATTCACTAAACCATAAACCCTGTAGTAAATCTGCGCTGAGGTGTTGGGTGAGGCTGCTTCCCCCCTGTTGTACCCCAGTGATTGGGTCTGGAATCAGTGTAATATGTGAAGGGGTAGTGGCGCTGCCCGTAGGTCGTGGGTGTATAGAGTGGTTAAATCCAATGCTGTGTTAACCATAAGGTAGGAGTCACAAATGGATACTGTTGGTCCCACTGATAAGTGACAATTGAAATGTTGGGTAATTACGGGATAGGTAAGCTTATATGGCATATAATCTCCCTATACTGCCTTGGAGACAAGGCCGGACACGTAGGGCAATTGCTACAGTCAGGTGGTGTACCCTATTGCTGAACAGCAATATATTAGTGGCTCGCTCTTCCTGTAATAAGTGTCAAGGAGTAAGCCTCTCTAGAAGTGAATGGGTTAATGTTGTAGTACCATTCCTCCCAAGGATAGCTGTGATTATGTGGAGTATTGTCTCCTGGCAAAAGTCATAATAGTGAAAATATGTGTTTGACAGTGTACCCCATTACCATTTCACACAGGGGGGGTCAGGATCTGGGGGTCCCCTTTGTTAAAGGGGTCTTCCAGATTCTGATAAGCCGCCCGCATACCCCCACAACCACCGGGCAAGGGTTGTGGGGATGAGACCCTTGTCCCCATCAACATGGGGACAAGGTGCTTTGGGGGGCACCCCAAAGCACCCTCCTAATGTTGAGGGCATGTGGCCTGGTGCGGTTCAGGAGAGGGGGGGGCTGCATTCTGTCCCCCCCTCTTTTCTGCGGCCGGCCAGGTCAACGTGCTCGGATAACGGGTCTGGTTATGGATATTTAGGGGGAACCGCACGTCATTTTTTTTTTAAATTGACGGCGGGGTTCCCCTTAATATCCATACCAGACCTAAAGGGTCTGGTTATTGAATTTGCAGGGACCTCCGCGCATTTTTTTTTCTAAAAGTCTGTGTCCCATTGACTACAATGGGGTTCGGAGTTCGGGTTCCCAAACCCAAACTTTTTTTTTAAAGTTCTGGTTCGGACCCGAACATCCAGGTGTCCGCTCAACTCTATACATCAACCGTGTAACCACGCAGTGTTAGTGCAAAGTGGTAATCCTGAAAACATATAAATGAAAAACCAAACCAAATCCTGGCAACATGAAAAAGTCCTGTGCGATTCACCCCTGGAGGGGTGTGGTACAATGCTAATCCAAACCAAATCCTAACAACATAAATAAATAAAACGTCCTGTGTGATTCACCCCTACAAGGGTATGGAGCAGTAGTCCAGTGTGCTATGCAACCTGTGTTGCAGGGATAACTGATATTTAGGCTGCATTCACACCTGAGCGTAGCGTTTTCTGCATTTTTTGCTGCGTTTTTTTACCGCGTTTTGCTGCGATTTTTGCGGCATTTTTTACCGCTTTTTTTTCGTGATTTTGGACAGGTCTGAAAGGGTCACCAATGTTAAAAGCAGAAAAACGCTCCAAATCTGCCTAAAAAAAAGTCCCAGAACTTGTTTGAGCTTCAGGTGTTTTGGAACTTCTGGCTTCAGGCGTTTTGGAATGGAGATGTGAACCATCTCCATAGAGAATAATAGATTTTTTTCCCCTCCAGCGTTTTGTAGCTTCAGGCTTCAAGCTACAAAACGCTCAGGTGCAGGGGCGGGCTGACAACTCATGGGGCCCCCGGGCAATAGAAGATTATGGGGCCCCTGGGCTTACAGATGGCCACCATGCCAGGAGGCAGTTCAGAGGCGGGGCAGCTAAAATCTCAGTATTTTCACATCAAAAGCATGTCGGTTTCGGACATATCAGGGACAGATCTAAAAAAAACATCGATTTTTACATACTGTCCCTGGTTTCACTGAGCCTGGCAACCCTGATGGGGCCCCCTAGTGGCATGGGGCCCTCGGGCAGTGCCCGAGTGACTCAATGGTCAGTCCGCCCCTGCTCAGGTGTGAATGGGGTCTTAGAGGCTAGACCAGCAAACCCTGTGGTTTTTCAGCTTTTTACCGCCACCCATTGGGCAACTTCTGCTATTGTTGTCTGATATTTAGCATTGGTTCCGAGCGGACAGAATTGTGTACACATGATTGGATAATCCGACGTAACAGATTTATTGCCAGACAGTTGGTGAGCATGAACAGCCAACTTTTGTTCTCGTAAATTCAGCAAACAATTGTCTGATGGAGCATACACACGGTCGGATTATCCGACACAACACGTCCATCAGACAATTATGGCCATAAAGTTGGATCGTGTGTACGGGCCTTTAGACTGGGATGCCATTAAAGTTTATGTGTGTGTAAAGGCAGGCGTCTCAATACTTTTGATAATATAGTGTATATGTGACACTACTTACATTCACAATTGTTTGAAATAGTAGATATTCCTATCTGCTGCTATGAAGGGCTTCTCATCATACATTGCTACACTATATGGCCAAAGATCATTGGACACCTGACAATTGCATCTACTGTATATGAGCTTGTTGGACACTTGTTGGTTGTATTATTTTTATGGAAAAGAAAGTTTGGAGAAATCTCCCCAACAGGAACATAGACAGCAATAAACAATATACACATCATGCAGAAGCTATCTCTTTAAAGAAAAAGAAAAAAAAAGCTCAGAACTAAGTATCTCCCTGCTAATTCAGAATTTTTTTTTTCCTACTGCTGTTATACTTATACTGGAATTTTTTCTTATTACAGAGGGTCCAGAAAATGTGAAAATAATTGGCCAGTCACTCAGTTATTCAGCCATGAACTGTTCACTGTACAGGCCCGCTGCGAGTACTATGTGATCGCTGTGACCTTTTACAGCAGATCACATGACAATTGTAAACAATGGATGGCTTCCTTTCATTCCATCCGTTGTTTACAATTGTGTTGCTAGCTGCGATTGGTCACAGAATCATAATATGTAAAAAATGAAATAAATTTGCAGTGACAGCCCCGTGGTAGTTCTTTGAGAACTACAAGTCGATAGCTGCAAAGGCTGCTGAACCTTGTAGTTTTCCATTCACGACATTGCGACAGCTATCGGGGGGGGGGATTCTCGCTAGCTGTCATATTAGGTAACTGGGGGGTGCAGGAGCTAGTCTGTTCATAACATGGTACACCCTGAATATGGGTGTAACATGTTGCGAAAGGTGAACTTTTACTTTAACCACTTAAGGACCCCTTCACGCCGATTTATAGTGGCAGAATGGCACGGCTGGGCATATCAACGTATATGTACGTTGCCCTTTAAGTCCAGCCGTGGGGTCGGGCGCGTGCACGCGACCCGGTCCGAAGCTCCGTGACCACGGCCGCTCGCCGCTGGAGTACCGCGATCGGTCCCCGGAGCTGAAGAACGGGGAGAGCTGTGTGTAAGCACAGCTTCCCCGTTCTTCACTGTGGCGCCGTGATCGATCGTGTGTTCCCTTATATAGGGAATCACAATCGATGACGTCACACCTACCCCCTACAGTTAGAAACAGACATGAGGTCACACATAACCCCATCAGCGCCCCCTTGTGGTTAACTCCAAAACAGCAATTGTCATTTTCACAGTAAACAATGCATTTTAAATGCATTTTTTGCTGTGAAAATGACAATGGTCCCAAAAATGTGTCAAAATTGTCCGAAGTGTCCGCCATAATGTCGCAGTCATGAAAAAAATCACTGATCGCCGCCATTAGTAGTAAAAAAAATAAAAATAATAAAAATGCAATACAACTATCCCCTATTTTGTAAACGTTATAAGGTTTGCGCAAACCAACCGATAAACGATTATGGCCATTTTTTTTTACCAAAAATAGGTAGAATAATACGTATCGGCATAAACAGAGGAATTTTTTTTTTTTAATATATTTTTGGGGGATATTTATTATAGCAAAAAGTAAAAAATATTATTTATTTCAAAATTGTCGCTCTATAGCGGTGATTAAATACCAACCAAAAGAAAGCTCAATTTGTGGGGAAAAAAAGGGCGCCAATTTTGTTTGGGAGCCACTTCGCACGACCGCGCAATTGTCAGTTAAAGTGACGCAGTGCCGGATCGCAAAAACTGTCTGGGTCCTTTAGCTGCCTAAAGGTCCGGGTCTTAAGTGGTTAAGCTTTGACAAAATAATCTGGAAGCTGATTGGTTTCTATGCAGAGCTTCACCAGATTTGCATTTTAGTAAATCAACCCCAAGTTGTCTGTTTACCAGCAGTTGCATTACCTGGTGCACATTTATCCTACTGCAAATATGGTGAGTGGGACTGTGGAATGGTGGAAAATCCTATCAACTCTGACTTGGGAGAATAACTATTACTTCTTTAAGGCCCATACACACGATCGGATTTTCCGATGGGAATTATGTGATGACAGGCTGTTGTCGGAAAATCTGACTGTTTGTACGCTCCATCGGACAATTGTAGTCGGAATTTCCCCCAACAAATGGAGGATAGCATGCTTTAAAATTTTCCGACAACAAATGTGTGTTGTCAGATTATCCGACCGTGTGTAAGTACAAACGCGCATGCACAGAAGCAATGCTCACCATAACACATTAGCAGAAGTTGCCCAAAGGGTGATGCTAAAGAGCTGAAAAAACACGTAGTTTTGTGCTTGTTGGCCAACAATTCTATGCCGTTTGTATGCAAAATTTAGAGGCTTTGTCCGCGGAAAATCCGATCGTGTGTACCAGGCTTAACAGGGGTAGAATGTGGATTTAGCTGTTGATCAACTATGCTGGAATGATTTAACTGAAATCAGGACACAAATGAAAAAAAAAAGATTATGTTACAGGAACATCTATTACATATTTGTTTTAATGATTTGGATTTAGATACACTTTTATTTTTTATTATATATTTGTTTGTTTTTTTGTTCAATGACAAATGTTTTGTTCCAACACTAATTCACCTTTTTCTCTGTATTAGTTTGTCCCACAGCTACAACACTATGTCAGACCTCTGGAAGTGGACTTGGCGGTGGGGAAATTGCTGGAATTGTCATTGGCACAGTGTTTGGGATATTCACCCTTGAAGTCATTGTGTACTTTGTTCTAAAGGCAAAAAGTATAGAATTTTTCTTATATCCCTGTTTGAGTAAAGTTCATCATAATATGTCATTTACTGCAGATTTTTGATCAGATCAGCATTGGAAAAATGATGTAAAACACTTATATAAGGACATATTGAAAAGAAAGTAATCGGTCAGGTATTCAAATGATAAAGTTCTACAGAATGTTCACTTCAAATCTGGGTTTGAACATTAGCTGCCACATACAAAACACATTTTTTTTTTAAATTAAAAGCATTTGTCTTTAATTAAGACTTTAATTTATAAAAGATCAGCTATTGACATACAAACCTAGAAAAATCTTTAACAACTTGGGACCACTACATTAAAAAAAAAAATAATAATAATATAATAATAATAATAATAATAATAATAATAATATATATATATATATATATATATATATATATATATATATATATATATATATATATATATATATATACACAGTACAGACCAAAAGTTTGGACACACCTTCTCAATGAGTTTTCTTTATTTTCATGACTCTGAAAATTGTAGATTCACACTGAAGGCATCAAAACTATGAATTACCACATGTGGAATTATACATAACAAAAAAGTGTGAAACAACTGAAAATATATTTCATATTCTAGGTTCTTCAAAGTAGCCACCTTTTGCAGCAGACACATCTCTAGAACTGGTAAGAGGAGACTGTGTGAATCAGGCCTTCATGGTAGAATATCTGCTAGGAAACCACTGCTAAAGAAAGGCAACAAGCAGAAGAGACTTGTTTGGGATAAAGAACACAAGGAATGGACATTAGACCAGTGGAAATCTGTGCTTTGGTCTGATGAGTCCAAACTTGAGATCTTTGGTTCCAACCCCCGTGTCTTTGTGCGACGCAGAAAAGGTGAACGGATGGACTCTAAATGCCTGGTTCCCACTGTGAAGCATGGAGGAGGAGGTGTGATGGTGCGGGGGTGCTTTGCTGGTGATACTGTTGGGGATTTAATCAAAATTGAAGGCATACTGAACCAGCATGGCTACCACAGCATCTTGCAGCGGCATGCTATTCCATCCGGTTTGCGTTTAGTTGGACCATCATTTATTTTTCAACAGGACAATGACCCCAAACACACCTCCAGGCTGTGTAAGGGCTATTTGACCAAGAAGGAGAGTGATGGGGTGCTGTGCCAGGTGACTACCTCTTGAAGCTCATCAAGAGAATGCCAAGAGTGTGCCAAGCAGTAATCAAAGCAAAAGGTGGCTACTTTGAAAAACCTAGAATATGAAATATATTTTATTTATTTTTATATTTAGTTTTGATGCCTTCAGTGTGAATCTACAATTTTCATAGTCATGAAAATAAAGAAAACTCTTTGAATGAGAAGGTGTGTCCAAACTTTTGGTCTGTACTGTATATACAAAAGATAAGGCGGTACTGACAGGACTTCAAAGGTGACCTTCCTTGATCTTTAGGAAGATGAGCTTGTGCCTTGTTGAAAAATAATCATCATCACTGAGTGTTCACCTTTCAAGCCCCGTGAATGCCACCCTAACTTTTGGATTAATATGTACTTTATGCTTTCCTGGGCACTGGGCCCATTTCTCTAGGGTTTGTGTGCAGTGGCAACTAATGGGTTATATAATATGTTATCTTATTGATATGTTTTCATATTTTTAATTGTATCTTAGGCCCCTTTCACATGGGCGGACCAATCAGGTCCACCTGTCAGTTTTTTTAGGCGGACCTGAACCGAAACTTCATGCACCTCTATGGAGCCACAGATGTCAGCGGTGACATGCCCACTGACATCCGACCCGCTCCGAAACGCCAAAGTGTGACGTATGGAAACCCTACTTTTCCATCCGTCTGGCGGATTGGATGACAACTGGCTCTACGGTCCGTGTGCAGAGACAGACCTGTCATCTGCCTGCTCAGTGGGGATCACAGAGCGATCCCCGCTGAACAAAGCGGAGCCTGCACACGGACACGTCCACGTGAAAGGGGCCTTATTGTGTTTTTAAAACAATTATTTTACACCACTTGCATTGTATCTTCTTTTTAGAAACTCCAAGTAGTTCAGTGTATGAGAATGCGCATGTTCCTGAACAACAGGTCTATGAAAGGACTATGCCAGGAACTCGGGTAATAAATTGATTATTATCATGTGAAACAAAATATCAGGTTAAAGTCAACAAAACTGCCATCTTGCTTTCCTTTTTCGTTCACTTATTTTTAATTAAATATATATTTTTTAACCCTTATTGAAACATACCAAGCCAATTCTAGGCTGGTGTTCCAACAGCAAGAAGAGCATACATACCCCTGTTATATTTTTACCATCTCATCAACCATAATACAAATAAAAAGGTTTGTAATTGCTGTGTAAATCTGAGTCCTGGATAGACTGAGAAATAAATCCCTTGGCAGGTTAAGCCTCTTATATGGATTTAGCTGCTTGCCTGGTGTTCAGATTTTTTACTGCAAAAACTCACAATATGAGCCGTAGTATATAAAGAAAGAAGTAGTGGAGGAAAGCTTAGAAAGAGAATGAAAGGGGAAGACAGGGAAGCTGGGGTGGGTCGCCAGATTTTCTTATAGTATGTATGAGCTAGGCTGGCCACACATTATACAAATTTCTTATTAAATTTTCTTTAGATTTTCCTTCAACTCTGTAGCGCAAGAGCCTGCCTGATTGTATACAAATTGAAAGTGTTTAGGTTTGACATCCTATTATATGGTTTTGGTTAGGGATGAGCCGAACACCCCCCCCCCATGCACCAGAGCATCATGGGGGGGGGGATAGAGGCGCATGGGGGACCAGAGCATCATGGGGGGGATAGAAGCGCATGGGGTGCCAGAGCATCATGTAATAAAGTAGAATGGCTAATGGCTAGTGAAGGCGGAGGAGGGGCTTGGGTGGACATTGGGGTTGACTGGCCGGAGGGGGGGGGGTTTGTCCAGCCGCCATGGGAGAGACCTATCAAAGTGGGCCGGTCTGGATGAATTCCAGGGCCAAATTTTTGTCCCAGTCCAGTCCTGTCCTAAACCTACACGGTTTAGGAGATATTTACAATTACCCGTACAAGGATTTCTTCACTTTAGAAGGGTTACGGTGTGCCGTTTCCACTAAAGGTCATGCCGTGACTGGCGGCTGCCGCACGCATGCGTGCGGGAGTGATGTCATGTAACTCCGGCCAGTCACAGAGCCGGAGTCTGTGACCCCCGAAAGGAAGATGGACTCTTCCAGCTGGCGAGGAAATTGGGGACATCACAGGCTTCGGTTTCAGGTAAGTGACACATATAATGGGCTACTATGCGATGCATAGTAGCCCATTATGCTTTACTTTTGCAGGGAAACAAAGAGGAAGTAAAACTCATCAGGGGTTTAACATTACAGACGGCCCCCCTAGTTACAAACATCCGACTTACAAACGACTCCTACTTGCAAACGGAGGGAGACAACAGGAAGTGAGAGGAAATCTACCCCTAGGAAGGTAAATTCACTTCTGTAAGTGTTATGCTGGGAAAAAGGTGTCTCCACTGATGCTTTATCATCAAGGCTTGTTTCCACAACAACACAAATTTTTCTAAATCCAAGTGAAATCTTCTGAACAGGGGCACAGACCGCAAAATAAATGTTACAGGGGCGATAACCCTTCCCTATGATATCCAAAAAGCTTAAAAATAGTTTATTGGCTCGAGTTACACTTAAAAAATGTACCTGTTCCAAATTACAAAACAGAATCAACTTAACAAAATACAGACCCTGGCCCGGATTCAGAAACAACTTACGATGGCGTATCTCCAGAAATGCCGTCGTAAGTCTGAATGTGAGGTGTCGTATCTTGGCTCCTGATTCAAAGAATCAGATACGCCAGAATTTGTCCAAGATACGACTGACGTAAGTCTCTTACGCCGTCGTATCTTGGGTGCATATTTACGCTGGCCGCTAGGGGCGCTTCCGTATATTTCCGCGACAAAAAATATGCTAATTAGGTAGATACGCCGATTCAGAAACGTACTTGCGCCCGTCGGATTTAGCTACGCCGTTTACGTAAGGCGTCGGTCCGGCGTAACTTTACCCCTCATAAAGCAGGGGTAAGTCATGTTGGATATGGACGTCGGAACAGCGTCGTATTTTACGCTGTTTGCGTAAGTCGTACGTGAATGGGGATGGGCGTAGGTTACGTTCACGTCGACTAAGCATTGAGCCAGCGTAACTTAGCATGCGCCGTTCGTTAGGCGCGTCATTTACGTGGGGTCACGATTCATTTCCATACAACACGCACCCTACCAGCCTACTTTGAATTACGCGGGCTTACGCCGGCCCATTTACGATACGCCGCCGTAACTTAGGGCGCAAGTTCTTTGTGAATACGGTACTCGCCTCTCTAAGTTACGGCGGTGTAGCGTATATGAGATACGCTACACCAGCAGAAACTTAGGCCATTCTTTCTGAATCCAGGCCCCTGTCTTGTTTGTAACCTGGGGACCGCCTGTATAGGGAAGTTTCTCAATAAAAGGTGAATCAGCATAGAAAAAAGGGAAGCCTGCTCAGTATTTTCGTTTTTCCTCAAGTCCCAGCAGTATTAGTCCATTTTCATTGCTTTATTTGGTAATCTAATTATACGAGAATTGTTTGTGATTCTGGAACATAATTACAGCATCCTTACTGCACCTCCCATGCAGTAAAGAAATGCCAGTATTAGATTGCTTTGGAATTGTGTAATAATAGTAGAAGTAATACAGCTACTAAATGTATCACTTCCTGGAGGTTCTGCTCGGCAGCTAGGTGAACACTATTTATTTTGCCAGTTTGGCCCAATACCATAGCTCCCAACTGGGAGCATAGTCCCTATGTCCCTCTTTTCCCTTCATTTGTTGCTCATTTTGTTTTGATCTATAAAGTTGTATATAAAATGCACATTTTATCTTTCAAAAAGTGTTCCCCAGTGACCTTTTATCTAAATTCTAAATTGCTGCATTTGTAAATTTTAAAAGCCAATATAAAGGAATAGTAGTGAAAAAAAAAGCCCTTGTGGATTTAATTAACCTTTTTTTTGGTTACTTCTCCTTTAAGGGGGTGTGGCATGAGGCGTGTACTATGTCTACATACGTTTGCTAGTAGGTGTCCCTCATTCCCATCTCAAAATGTTGGGCGGTATGCAATACACTTTGCCCAAATCAGACCAAATTCTAGTTCAGTCCAAATCCAAGGCTTGCTATACTTATACCAGGCCATACATGTGGGGGTCTTCTTCTAAAACATTCATTGCACAAATATCAGATGCATTCTTGCACTCTGAATGAAATGTCAAGCCATTTTTGTTCGAGAATAATTCCTGTATCTGCAGCTCTTTCTTGTCACCAAAATGCAGTATAGTTTTCTCATTGAGGTGCTTCAGAAAACGATATCATGTTTTGGCCACCAGAGCTGAAGATACGGGCATTATTTTCTCTTAGAAGCATTTGCACACTTCTGTCAATATCTCCAACCCATCAGAAACTCTAACCATGTCACTTCCGGTTTATTTAAAACCTTAGTAATCTGAGATTTTGACGAATTGGTGGTTGGACACAACACTGACAACTAACGGTGCAACGGATCGTCATCGATCCGTGATCCGAACCTGTTCGGATTGGCACACCACACGATTCCTGGATTGAGATCCGTGGCCTTAGCCTAGCTCCGGAGCAGCGGCCATCTTGGTACACCCGGTAGCGGCGCACTGACGTGGACGCACAGGTCTGTCTGCCTGCTTGCTTGTGGGGAGATGTGGATATTACAGTGGGGGAGATGTGGATATTACAGTGGGGGAGATGTGGATATTACAGTGGGGGGGGAAATGTGGACATTACAGGGGGGAGATGTGGACATTACAGTGGGGGAGATGTGGCCATTACAGTGGGGGAGATGTGGCCATTACAGTGAAGGAGATGTGGCCATTACAGTGGGGGAGATGTGGCCATTACAGTGGGGGAGATGTGGCCATTACAGTGGGGGAGATGTGGCCATTACAGTGGGGGAGATGTGGCCATTACAGTGGGGGAGATGTGGCCATTACAGTGGGGGAGATGTGGCCATTACAGTGGGGGAGATGTGGCCATTACAGTGGGGGAGATGTGGCCATTACAGTGTGGGGGAGATGTGGATATTACAGTGTGGGGGAGATGTGGATATTACAGTGTGGGGGAGATGTGGATATTACAGTGTGGGGGAGATGTGAACATTACAGTGTGGGGGAGATGTGGACATTACAGTGGGGGGAGATGTGGACATTACAGTGGGGGGAGATGTGGACATTACAGTGGGGGAGATGTGGACATTACAGTGGGGGGAGATGTGGATATTACAGTGGGGGGGGAAATGTGGACATTACAGGGGGGAGATGTGGACATTACAGTGGGGGAGATGTTGTCATGAAATACCTCAGCCACCAGATGGCGCTAGCGGCACATCGGCGCGCGCGGGGCACACGCAATCGCGGCAACGGCGCGCACGGGCACGCGCACCGGCGGCAACGGCGCGCACGGGCACGCGCACCGGCGGCAACGGCGCACGGGCACGTGCAAACGGCAATTCGGCGCCAAAACAAGGTACTTAAGGCGTCCTGGGAGTCTGGCCCCTTGCTGTCCGGTCTGAAGTGTTTCCTGAACCTGCCAGTACCTGTTACCCCTGCTTGAATCCTAATCCTGATACCCGGCTTGTTCCTGTTGATCCTGTCTTCCGCCTGCCCTGACCTTTTGGCTTGCTCCGACCATCCCTCTGCCTCATCCCTGGTACTCTGCCGCCCGCCTGTTACTGACCCGGCTTGACGACCCCTCTACCATCCTGACCTCCCTGCGCCTGATCGGCTGGTCCAGCTTCTCTCCGGCTTCTGGGACTTGCACTGTCTTCTGGGACTTGTTGCTGCTTGATCTTCCAGACCTCTTCCCACCGGTCTGCTACTTGCCAGGCTGCACCTGCCTTCCAGAGACTCCATCAGATCCTGCAGAAGCGACCAACAGCCCCTGCATCAGCGTCTCTCCAGGCGCTTGTGCGACTCTGCATTTCCGTTCCTCCTGTCTACTCTATCAGGGGTCCCGGAATCAGAGGAGTAACGGCTGCCACTTCCTGCACGTCGGGCTCACCCTCTGAGGTACGTGACAGTACCGGACAGCCATGTCCGAGCCCGCGCAGGGAGTGGATCCTATGCAGGAACTTTGCCGCCATCTTGAGGGACTGACCCAGGCCGTCCGAACCTTACAAGAAGGCTACACGCGTTTGGAGAATCGTGTCCAGGCTCTATCTACTCCCACCACCGCTGCAGCGGCTTCTGGGGCATCTGCTTCCCCATCCGTGATCATGCTACCGCCCGAACCCAAAGTCCCTATGCCCGAGAGGTTCGCGGGTGAACGTAGTAGATACCGGGCCTTCCGCAATGCTTGCGAACTGTACTTTGCTCTGCAGCCACGGACCTTTTCGTTAGAAGCCACTAAAGTGGGTTTCGCCATCTCACTGCTGTCTGGCGAACCGCAAGCTTGGGCCCATCGCCTCCTGGAAAACAAAGATCCATCACTTGACAATGTTACTACCTTTTTCCAAGCCATGTCTCTGCTGTATGAGGACCCTCACCAGGCCGCCTCCGCGGAGGCCGCTTTGCACGCCCTGCAACAGGGTCGCAGACCAGCAGAGGACTATGTGTCCGAGTTTCGCAGATGGAGCTCAGACACAACCTGGAATGACTCGGCCCTCTGCTACCAATTCCGCCTTGGTCTTTCTGAGCCACTGAAGGACGAACTGGCCCGGGTAGGAGTTCCAGGGACCCTGGAGGCATTAATTAACCTGACCATCCAGATCGATCGGCGCCTGAGGGAGCGCCGAACGGAAAGGACCACTACCCCATCTCGTCCGGTCTGGATGCTGCCACGGGTGCCTCCCGTTTCCAGTATAGTTCCTCCGGTTCCTTCAGCCTCATCTATTCCTGACACCTCAGAGCCCATGCAGTTGGGTCTCCTCCGTCCTTCCCTGACGCCCGAAGAACGACAACGCCGCAGGGTCAACAACTTATGCCTGTATTGCGGAGAGGCCGGGCACTACGTGAGGACCTGTCCTGCCAAACTTCGTAAGTGTCTGTCCATGTCTTCCGTTCACCTACCTGTTCTGCCAAGTAATTCCGCTCATCTGGCTATTCCTATTCTCTTCCAGCTTCCAGGAGAGTCCATCCAAGTCAGCGCTATAATTGACTCAGGGGCCTGCAGCTGCTTTTTGGACCAGTCTTTCGCCATCAAGCATCGGATCCCTCTTCGTCCCAGGACTACTGGACTCTCTGTTTACCTAGCGGATGGCTCGGTGCTAAAATCCGGACCAGTCACCCGAGAAACCCAGCCTCTACCCACCACCATTGCTGAAAATCACCATGAATTGCTATGCCTAGATGTGATTCACTCTCCCCTGTTTCCTGTCATACTGGGGGTACCATGGCTTCAAATTCACAACCCGCAGATTGACTGGACCACGGGCAAGGTCAGCTTCGGTTCTCTGTTCTGCCGACAGCACTGCTTACAAGTGTCACCTCCTCCTCTGCCTTTACTTTGTATGGACTTCGACATCGAGACCCGTCAATCTGTTCCAGAAGCTTACCACGACTACCTGGATGTTTTCAGCAAGAAGGGGGCTGAGACCCTTCCACCACACAGGGCCTACGATTGCCCCATTGAACTCCTTCCAGGTGCTGAAGTTCCCTTCGGAAGGATCTTTCCCTTAACAGGACTTGAACTAGAGACTTTAAAAACATACATCGATGAAAGTCTGAGGAAGGGGTTCATCCGCCCATCCACATCACCCGCGGGAGCAGGCATCTTTTTTGTGGAAAAAAAAGACCATTCCCTTCGCCCTTGTGTGGACTATCGGGAACTTAATAAGATAACAATTAAGAACCGGTACCCTCTCCCCTTGGTGCCTGAACTGTTTCAACGTCTTGGGTCCGCGGTTGTCTTTACCAAACTAGACCTCCGTGGGGCCTACAACTTAGTCCGCATACGTGAAGGGGATGAGTGGAAAACCGCTTTTCGTACCCGTTTCGGGCACTTCGAATATTTAGTCATGCCCTTCGGGCTCTGTAACGCCCCAGCAACGTTCCAACACTTCGTGAATGACATTTTTAGAGACTACCTGGACCTCTTTGTCATCATTTATCTGGACGATATCCTGATCTTCTCCCCTTCTCTGGAAAAACACCGGCTACACGTCAGGAATGTACTTGAGCGTCTCCGAACCCACGGACTGTATGCCAAACCCGATAAATGCGAGTTCGAACGCTCAAGTATACAGTTCCTGGGGCTTATAATTTCCATAAAAGGCGTTGAGATGGACCCCCAGAAGGTCTCAGCGATTCTCGACTGGCCAGCACCTACGGACCGAAAGGGCGTTCAGCGATTTGTCGGCTTCTCAAATTTTTATAGGAAATTCATCAGAGCTTTCTCCAGCATCATTGCTCCTATAACGGATTTGACCAAACAGACTGCTCGTTTCCGCTGGACTACAGAAGCCCAAACAGCCTTTGAAACCCTGAAGAACTTGTTTACTTCGGCATCCATTCTCAGACACCCCGACGCGAGTTTGCCATACATTCTTGAGGTGGATGCGTCTGAAACCGCGGTTGGGGCAGTTCTTTCGCAGAGACAGGGCCCCAAGGCTCTGTTACACCCCGTTGCTTACTTCTCCCGTAAGTTGTCTGAAGCAGAAAGAAATTATGACATCGGGGACCGAGAGTTGTTGGCAATAAAGGCCGCTCTGGAGGAGTGGCGTTACCTCCTGGAGGGCGCAGCGCACCCAATTTTAATTTACACTGACCACAAGAATCTCGAGTACCTGAAGGTGGCCAAGAGACTTAAACCACGCCAGGCCAGATGGGCACTTTTTTTTACGAGATTCTCTTTTCATATCACATACAGGCCAGGGTCAAAAAACACCAAGCCGGATGCTCTTTCCCGCATGTACGGAGATTCAGGGTCTCTCAGTCCCCCTGACACCATCTTGTCATCTGGGAACTTTCTATTGTTACAAAGGGACTTATTACCGCAAATCAGGCAAGCCTCTGCTGGAATTTTCCCTTTATCTGGTTCGGAGCTGCAGTCCAGGGACGGTTTGCTATGGCATCAGGACAAGATCTTCGTGCCCGAGAGTCTACGAATTGATGTTCTGAGCTCTTGTCACGATCATGAGTTGGCCGGTCACTTTGGGATACAAAAAACCTCGGAACTTTTGCAACGCACCTTTTGGTGGCCTCAACTTCTGAAGGACTGCAAGGACTATGTGGAGTCTTGCACCACGTGCATTCGCAACAAGGGAAGCAAGCTTAGAGCCTGGGGACTCCTTAAACCGTTATCAGTGCCAGAGAGACCATGGAGAATGATCTCCATGGATTTCATTGTGGAACTTCCCCCATCAGAAGGCTTCACCACTATCTTTGTGGTCGTGGACAGGCTCTCAAAGATGGCACACTTTGTCCCTTTGAAGGGCACACCCTCTGCCCCGGAAACAGCCAAAGTTTTCATCAGGGAAATTGTTAGGCTTCACGGCGTCCCAGCGGACATCGTGTCCGATCGGGGGGTGCAGTTCACGTCTAGGTTCTGGAGGGCACTCTGCAGTAGTCTCAAAATCGGTCTCTCCTTTTCATCAGCATACCACCCACAGTCAAATGGGCAGACGGAGAGAACAAATCAAACTCTTGAGCAGTATCTCCGCTGCTTCTCCTCGTTCTCTCAAGAAGATTGGGTGTCCCTGCTGCCCTTAGCGGAATTCGCTTACAATAATTCTATTCACTCCGCCACCAAACAGTCACCCTTTTATGCCAACTACGGGTTTCATCCTCTGTTCCTGTCTAATTCTATTCCGGAGAGTACGGTACCCGCTGTCCAGGATACTCTAAACTTTTTCAACACAAATAACAGGATCCTGCAGGAGACAATGACTAAGACACAGGAACGCAATAAAGAGATCTTTGACAGGGGAAGAAGAGGAGAACTCAATCTGGAACCTGGAACCAAAGTTTATTTGTCCACTCTGAATCTAAGACTTGCATGTCCCACGAAGAAGCTAGGCCCTAAATTTGTGGGCCCCTTCTCTGTTAAAAGAAAGATAAATGAGGTAGCCTACGAACTTGATTTACCAGAAACCTTTCGAATTCATCCAGTCTTCCATGTTGCTTTGCTCAAGCCGGATGTTCCCAATCCCTTTCCTGAACGAGATACTGGTCCCCCAGAACCGGTATTAGTCAATGGGGAAGAAGAATTTGAGGTAGAATCCATCCTTGATTGCAGGAGGAGACGCAACCAAATTCAGTTCCTCGTTAAATGGAAGGGGTATGGGCCCGAGGAGAATTCATGGGAACCAGAGGACAACATACATGCTGAGAGACTAATCCAATCATTTAAGGACTCGCATCCACTGGAGATGTCTCGATTGGGCATCCGGAGGCTGCCCATTGGAGGGGGGCAATGTCATGAAATACCTCAGCCACCAGATGGCGCTAGCGGCACATCGGCGCGCGCGGGGCACACGCAATCGCGGCAACGGCGCGCACGGGCACGCGCACCGGCGGCAACGGCGCGCACGGGCACGCGCACCGGCGGCAACGGCGCACGGGCACGTGCAAACGGCAATTCGGCGCCAAAACAAGGTACTTAAGGCGTCCTGGGAGTCTGGCCCCTTGCTGTCCGGTCTGAAGTGTTTCCTGAACCTGCCAGTACCTGTTACCCCTGCTTGAATCCTAATCCTGATACCCGGCTTGTTCCTGTTGATCCTGTCTTCCGCCTGCCCTGACCTTTTGGCTTGCTCCGACCATCCCTCTGCCTCATCCCTGGTACTCTGCCGCCCGCCTGTTACTGACCCGGCTTGACGACCCCTCTACCATCCTGACCTCCCTGCGCCTGATCGGCTGGTCCAGCTTCTCTCCGGCTTCTGGGACTTGCACTGTCTTCTGGGACTTGTTGCTGCTTGATCTTCCAGACCTCTTCCCACCGGTCTGCTACTTGCCAGGCTGCACCTGCCTTCCAGAGACTCCATCAGATCCTGCAGAAGCGACCAACAGCCCCTGCATCAGCGTCTCTCCAGGCGCTTGTGCGACTCTGCATTTCCGTTCCTCCTGTCTACTCTATCAGGGGTCCCGGAATCAGAGGAGTAACGGCTGCCACTTCCTGCACGTCGGGCTCACCCTCTGAGGTACGTGACAGTTGTGGCCATTACAGTGGGGGAGATGTGGCCATTACAGTGAAGGAGATGTGGCCATTACAGTGGGGGAGATGTGGCCATTACAGTGGGGGAGATGTGGCCATTACAGTGGGGGAGATGTGGCCATTACAGTGGGGGAGATGTGGCCATTACAGTGGGGGAGATGTGGCCATTACAGTGGGGGAGATGTGGCCATTACAGTGGGGGAGATGTGGCCATTACAGTGGGGGAGATGTGGCCATTACAGTGGGGGAGATGTGGCCATTACAGTGGGGGAGATGTGGCCATTACAGTGGGGGAGATGTGGCCATTACAGTGGGGGAGATGTGGCCATTACAGTGTGGGGGAGATGTGGATATTACAGTGTGGGGGAGATGTGGATATTACAGTGTGGGGGAGATGTGAACATTACAGTGTGGGGGAGATGTGGACATTACAGTGGGGGGAGATGTGGACATTACAGTGGGGGGAGATGTGGACATTACAGTGGGGGAGATGTGGACATTACAGTGGGGGGAGATGTGGACATTACAGTGGGGGGAGATGTGGACATTACAGTGGGGGAGATGTGGACATTACAGTGGGGGAGATGTGGACATTACAGTGGGGGAGATGTGAATATTACAGTGGGGGAGATGTGGACATTACAGTGGGGGAGATGTGAATATTACAGTGGGGGAGATGTGGACATTACAGTGGGGGAGATGTGGACATTACAGTGGGGGGAGATGTGGACATTACAGGGGGGAGATGTGGACATTACAGTGGGGGAGATGTGGATATTACAGTGAGGGGAGATGTGGGGGAGATGTGGCCATTACAGTGGGGGAGATGTTGACATTACAGTGGGGGAGATGTGGATTTTACAGTGGGGGAGATGTGGATTTTACAGTGGGGGAGATGTGGATTTTACAGTGGGGGAGATGTGGATTTTACAGTGGGGGAGATGTGGATTTTACAGTGGGGGAGATGTGGATTTTACAGTGGGGGAGATGTGGCCATTACAGTGGGGGAGATGTGGCCATTACAGTGGGGGAGATGTGGCCATTACAGTGGGGGAGATGTGGCCATTACAGTGGGGGAGATGTGGCCATTACAGTGGGGGGGGGGGGTAGATATTACAGTGTGGGGGAGATGTGGACATTACAGTGTGGGGGAGATGTGGACATTACAGTGTGGGGGAGATGTGGATATTACAGTGGGGGAGATGTGGATATTACAGTGGGGGAGATGTGGACATTACAGTGGGGGAGATGTGGATATTACAGTGGGGGAGATGTGGATATTACAGTGTGGGGGAGATGTGGATATTACAGTGGGGGAGATGTGGATATTACAGTGGGGGAGATGTGGACATTACAGTGGGGGAGATGTGGATATTACAGTGGGGGAGATGTGGATATTACAGTGTGGGGGAGATGTGGATATTACAGTGGGGGAGATGTGAACATTACTAATATCCATATCTCCCCCACTGATCTGAAAAATGATCCGATCCGTGACTGACTCGAGGAACGATCTGAACCGTGAGATTTTTGATCCGTTGCACCACTACCAACAACCAAATAGAGTCCAGTACAGGAAGACTGAGCTGTTTGGACAGCACAGCGGCTAACGAGGACAAAGTTGTCGCCACCTCGGAGGCAGACATTTTGTTGGCTAGAATCTGAGTAAAGTAAGAATCTCTGCTCATAATATCCTGCACCGTACTCTATTCGGTTGCCAGCATTGTGTGCAACCACCAATTCGTCAAAAACTCCAATGACTGCTGGTTTTAAATAAAATGGAAGTTAATTGGTTGGAGTTTCTGACAGGTTGGAGAACTTGACAGAACATCACCATTATATTTATAAGCGAATAATGCCTGTATCTTTAGCTTCATCTAGTGGGCAAAACATTATATCGTTTTCTGAAACACCTCCATGAGAAAACTATACTACATGTTGGCCACAAGATGGAGCTGAAGATACAGGCCTTGTTTTCTTATAAATATTATGGTGTGACATTTTGTTCAGTTTGCAAATAATTCATAAATTCACTTAATAACTACAGTACTAATAACCTGGTATTTCCATCTATGATGTGATATGTGTTTTTTTGTGCAGGGGAAATTAAGTCAAGAATCTAACTATGAGGTAAATTTTACATATTTTAATATGAATCTGTATGCTGATATTTGTGCTTCTATGGGTTTGTGGTTGCTATCACAATGCATGTAGAATTGTTGAGGCCCTGGACGTACTACAGCGGTCATAAATTGGGCCATCACGTGAGGTTGGATTTGTGGACCCTCCGTACAGCCTGTGCACTGGATAGTGGTATGCTCAGAAAGAGCACACCCACACAGGCTACAGATGACCTGCTACAGCAGTGGTTCACAACCTTCTAGTGCCGTGACCCCTTAATAAAATTTCCCAAGTTGTGGGGACCCCTAACAGTAACATCATTTTCGTAGCGTGGGTTGTCAGCACCCAAGGTAAGTAATTTGCTCCCCTAACCCACGGACATTTATCGCTCCCTGAGTCCCTTCCACTAGTACAGTATTAAAACCCCTTATGGTAAATTTTAGGATGTATCACTATTTCTCTTTGTTCTCCTTTCTTTCCCTTTTACCTCTCGCTATCCTGATTTGTATTTATTTTTTTCCCCATCTCTCTCTCTAGCTGTTTTTCTTGTTCTCTTATCCCCCCTCTTTTTCCTCGCCCCCCCCCCCACTTTTTCCTCTATTTTTATTCCGTCTCTTACTCCTTGGTGGGGGGAATGGGATGAGTGGCAATGCTGGGGGGAGTTCTGATCAGGCAACTTAGGTGCTCTTGATCAAGGTCATCTGCTGATCTGAGAACTGTGCTGGGGACTTTTAATGGCAACTATAATCACAGGTAATGTTACTCACTGTGTCTCCAGCTCTGTGGCATCTCGCAGCAGTGACACCAATGCCGAAATCAGAAGATGGGGTCTCCACTTCATATTCCTCACCAGTCGGTTGACCTCTAGTCTCTGCCCCCCAGCCATGCCGTGAACTGAGTGGGCAGTCACGGGCTCCAGGGACAGCCCTACTGGGAGGCTGCAGAAAGGCTGAGAGAGCGATGCAGGCTTCAGGAATAGCCCAGGATTCGGTGACCCC